>NC_137735.1:88036820-88514255 GCF_963264785.1 Psittacula echo | reverse complement strand
AGTTATTAGTTCTCCTTTTTCTCTAGTACCATCCCTCCTCTGGGTGCTCTGTACAGTCCTACTTACGTATCCAATAATAGTATTTTCCCAATGAGTGAGTCATATACCCCTTTGCTGACATTTAGAATTCTCCTTGTTCTTTGAAATACGTTTATTCATTCCCCCTCTCTACAATTATATACGTCTACTCATGATGTTGCATTTCCTACAGCAGCCGTGCAGCAAACAGATCATCCATGCAAATAACAAACTAATTGTCTCTGCTGGTACCTTGTCATTCTCCATTTTAATTATGTAGGACAAAGCTAATTCAAGCTATGAAGCAATCAAAATAGAGGACAACTTAATTTAAAAAGCACCCTACCCTTTCCTTTGTTCTTGCTCAGTCCAGATTTCAATCTTCTTTTTTTTTCCTACCTATTTACTGCTCTGCCTCTTTCAATGCTGTTAGTAGCAGAGGCTGCAATGGATATTGGGCCTCTGGTTTCCTAGGTGTTGTAAATACCTTCAGTGAGAAACAGACTTTGCTTCAGACTGTTTCCAAGCTGAAGGGACAAAACAAAAGGGGTATCACTCAGCTAACAGGGGCACATAAATGTCTTACCCACTAACCCAGGTAGTATACGCCCCATGACCAGAGAGTGATACCACATCCCCCTAAACCTGTCTCCAGGTAGCCCTAGCAAGTAATTCATCTGGCAGTCCCTCCTCATTCCTCACCATAGCCCTTATTCCTTCCCACACACGGTTCTTTGCTTCTCTTCTAGTCCTTAGTCACCCTTGCATATGCCTTATTTTATTTATTCCTTACTACTCTTCTTAATCTGCACAGGCCAAACCCTAAACTCTGTAGTCACCCTGACTCACTTCCTACCCAGGAAAAGCAACAATATAAATCAGTGGGAAAGCCTGTGATGTCAGTCTGGACAGAAACTGATACTGCACGAGGACTCCTGCATGATTATTTCTTGCTCTCTTCTCACTCATTCAGGTCTCCATTTATCAACATACTTAAGTATGCACCCAACTGTAAACCCATGCAAGTGCCATTCAGCTCCTCAACTGCTTTATTCTGCAACATCTGTGTTGATGGTTCCCACATCTTCCAAACACAACAGATTCTCCTTCTGTGCTTTCTCTTTGTAACCCACCCACCAACATCTTTAATCTTGCTTTGAGAAATTTAACTTCTCCTTTTTTTTCCCTTTGCTTGTTTGGATTTTCTTATTTTCAGTGCTGCCTGGAGACTCCAGCTTGTAATTTCACCTCCCTTTTCCTGAGATCACGATGCTGAATAAAACACCAACTTCCCCCTCTGCTCTCCCGTATTCTGAAATACCGAATTGGACCATTGAGGAGAAAAGCTATCGGCTGGGACTGCTGTCTCTGATATTGAAACAGAGCTGGCAGTAATATTTACAAGCTGCTTTGAAAGCTCCAGGGATGGCTTGTGGCCAAAAATGATGATATCTACTCCTCTTTTTTTTTAATGATGCCTTCCTATGACTCAGTCTGGTCCATAACTCAAAATGAGATTTTTTTAACCATTCTCCCTTTAAGCAATGAGAACAAGAGCCTAAGAACAGAATGCCATAGCATCACGGACAGGATGGGTTACGTCACAAATAATGCAACTTGGGGTGTCCTTGGTGGTTTTAAAAGAAGCAGAACAAAAGGCATATGTCCTCTTTACAGAGAAATGAGTCTTGGCAGAGCTAAACCAGCAATTGCCTGAGTTTTCTAAACTTAGTTTGATCTGTAAGCAAAGAAAGAAATATGCGGGAAGCGGGGACACCATGACCTCAAGGGGCTCATGACTACCTGGGCTCAGCAAGGAGCCACCATGCCCTTTATTATCCACCATTTTATGGAGGCAGAGCCTTGAATAGAGGGGATGGTGTAGGGGGAACTGTGGCAGCTGTTTCCAAGTGGGACCAAGGCAAACCAATGCGGGCTGCCCACACACTCTTACCTCTGCCTCCAGCTATACAGTCTGCAGCAACAAAGAGACATTCAAATGGTTGATAAATGAGCAGTTCAGCCGGAGACCACTTAATTTGCTCCTTGCCTCCTTTGCCTGCCAGTGGCAGGGAGAAAATGCATGTTTGGAAATTGGCAGTGGTGCATACAGCATTATCAAGCTGGAGTTATGCTGACTGCTTAGAAAAAAAAAAGGAGAAGAGAGGAAAAGAAGGGTGCAGGGAGCAGGAGAGAGTCAGGCAAGGAAAACAGGAGAGAAATGAGATGGTTTTGTACCCAAGACTAGATACTATGATGATGGGGACATTGAGAATATGATGGATAGGCAGGAAAGGAAGGCAAACAGACAGAGGCAGGCACAGAGAAAGAGACAGAGGCACAGGAGGGAGGGAGAAGGAAGACAGAGAACCAGAATTAATTTAGGAGGAATATACTGAAAACATAATCTTCTCAACGGAGAGAAAATAGAGAGGGAGAGAGAATTAAACAAACAGTGACAGGAAACTGGGAAAGAATAACTTTTTTTTTATGAGCTTGTTAACATTTGTGAAGTTAAGTAACCCTAAATTTATGCCATTAATTTGCATGCATTACATTTTTTTTTTCTCTGCTGCCAGTTTATAGTCTCTGTGAAACCTTTAAAAAGTGGCTTTTTTCCTCCTTTTCATTTCACTTGTGTTAATTAAGGCTTGTGATATATGTATATTTTTACACTGCTGCTGTGCTTTAGCATTTAATCATCAAATGGCCCTTTTTGTCTTTGCTCTGTGTTGCTCTTGCCTCTTCTTCTGTCCACAGAAACATAAGGAGACCTGGGGGGTCCCCCCATCCACAATGATCTGTAAGCACGCCTGGAGCCAGACTGGGCTCCCACCAATCATCCTCCTGTGAAATAAGGTGTCTTTCACAACAGGAAGATGTGGGGAAGATTTTCAGCTGCTGAAGAGTTAACAACTCAAATCCATTCAGGCAATCACATTGCCATGCTGAAGCACACTGTATTTACACATTTGCAATCACTGGGGAGCCTTAAAATCGGATTCTCAGGGGAAATCCAAAGCCAAAGAACACAGTGAGATTCCTAATGAAGGCAGTGGCGGCCAGAGCTGGGGGAGGCACAAGTGATGGATATGCTATAATCGCCTGCTGGCAGGAAAGGGGATGCAGGTCATCCTCCAGGGCTTTAGTAGCACCTAGAAATATCCAAACTAGGATGCATGTAGAAAAAGCTGCTGTAGAAAATGCAAGTCCTGCTTCTCCCCTGTTCCCAGGGGACGGCCCCCCAGATGTTCCAGGGACAGCCATCTCTCCTCTCCTCCTAAGGGCTCTACTTCCTGGGCAGACAGATTTCTCTCCTAAGCATATCACTGACTTTGGAAGTGCCCAAGGCCAACAAGAAGCGTAGCTGGTGGAGCCCTTTTGGCAGCTGTCCCAGCGAGCATATTTCTGAGCTCAGCTGGACAGGAGTCTTGGTCCTAAATGTGCTCTGATTGCTTTGCTCCTCTCTAAAGGCTCTGTATCTCCCAGCTGTAAGCAGAGTTTGCTGAAGCAAGAAGTAGGTTGCTAAGTCTGGTTTGGATGCTGTTTGGTCTCTAGTGGAGCTGACAGAACTTGTCTTGTTAAAAGCCAGCTGAGCTGAGACCATGAACACTGAACATTGATTCAGACCTAAACACCCGCCATGGGAGACACAGCAACTGGAGCGGGGAATAAGGATGACTGCTGGTCACAGAATAGATGGCATTCCTTCATGCCCTATGAAGGAGCTTTGTGATCTCCTTGGGGATCTGACAGGCATATGACAGGTCTCTGGAGGGTCTCTGCTGATCTGAAGTTGAGAAGGAGGGGAACGGGAGACAGACCAGGCTTTCCACACTGTCACTATTATTTTGCCATATGGGGGTGTTGAGCACCAGAGAGGATATTCTGATTTACTCCCTGGCTTACTGTTGCTGTGGCAACGGGAGAAATACAGGCCAAACCAGGCTGCATCTGCAATGTGGTGGTAATAGGGAGTTTGGGTTCCCATGTGTGTTTGTTTGTTTGTTCAGCTGTTTGCAGGAGCCACATGGTAAAAAAGCACTGTCGCGATGAAAAGGGAATAGGGCCCAAATTGTACCCAGACAAATACGCCCTCCTCTCATGCACCAGCAAAACAGTCATGCATGCAGTCATCACTCACAGCAAACTGCCTAAGGAACACCAGCACATACAGGTCATCTCCTCCTATCACACATATACCTCTGGAGCTGGCATTTCCCTGGCTATTCTCCCACTGTCCAAGCAACTGGACTTCTTGTTATAGGAATGAATATAGGTATGAAGACCTCATGCACCAGGCACTTTCTAGTAGGGCTCTTAAGTGCAACAAAGAGTCTGGGGCCCACTAGCTTGTGTCAGCACAAGAATCTCCTTTGCTATCAGGTCCACGCACCTCAGTTGCCATGATGCTAAAGGATCACAGACTGCCATTGGCTGCTGAGCAAATACACCCCCCTGAAAACACTCCTCCAGCAAGTCATGGTGACTGGTTCTTACCTCCCAAGGTGATCAACAAAACAGACTCATCCTCATCCCAACAGTCATATCCCCAGCTGGGAGAGATGGCCTCCATTCCCAACATCAGAGCGAGCCCTCAGGTCACATACACTGGCCTGTTGCAGATGCCCACCTCCAGCTTTGATACCACCTCTCTTCTGCCAGCACGATTCCCACCCCAGAAAACAAGCTGTAAAGTGGAGCCTGCTGGGACCAAAGTATTCTTAACTTAAACTGTAGCCTTTGGAGAAAACCTCAATGTCCAATCTATCCAAAGTACTGGTCCCGGAGATCTCCTTTAGATCAAGTGAAAGGAAGAAGATGATTCTTCAACTACCTTTTACAGCCTCAAAGCTGCTCCCTGTAGAGCTGGAAGCATAGAATAGCCTTACAGAAGGCAAAGTTGCTATTCAGTCACACCATGTTCTGTTCTTTATCGCACAGCCCGTAACAGGCTGAGGCTAGCAAGGGTGCATGGGAGAAACAGCCTGATGTCAGGGCAGGAGCAGGGTTTGCTTAGGCATAAAGGCCTTGGTGTTCCTGGAATTAAAACTCCTAGTAAGCATTGGGAGTCCCGTGTTGCTGCTTTTGCAGTGGCGAGGCAAAGCCCATGGCAAAGGAGGGCTGAATTTCCTCAGTCCCGCAAGGCTGTGAGGTGGGACATCTCTACAGGGACAGTGCACATGCGGCTGAGATCCTGCCAAGACAAGGGGTGGACCTGAAAGGCTGACGAATCCATAATGTGTTGGCTGCTGCTAGTGGTGGCCTAAAGGACATTGAAGGACATAAAAGCAGGGGGAAACAAAGCGGTTAAGGTTGAGCTGGAAAAGAAGAGGTGATGGAGATGAGAGGCTCTGCAGGCATGAAAAGCTTCTACAGAACATTGTGCAGAGAGAAGCCCAGCTCAGTGCCAACAAGGACAAGACAGCCACAGGGCACGTGTGGTGGCTGCATGTGTGCCACAGGAATGCTATGAGCTTGTATACTGCCTGGGCACCCAGGGCCCTGGCATGCAGGACAGGCAAAATGGGGCCCAGGTATCCCCTCCTTTG
This sequence comes from Psittacula echo, assembly GCF_963264785.1. Taxonomy (NCBI): domain Eukaryota; kingdom Metazoa; phylum Chordata; class Aves; order Psittaciformes; family Psittacidae; genus Psittacula; species Psittacula echo. The sequence continues at coordinate 88,508,685 of NC_137735.1, read as the reverse complement.
ACTCCTGGCTGCCTTTCTTCCCATCATTCCTGGGACTCCATCTGGCTCCACTATTTTTACACACACAAACAAAGAAGAGAAAATAAACACTTAATTCCTAACCTAATCAGCCCTTCTCTCACTAATTAGCACCCTCTGAGCACATCCACAGGCTGTGAAAGATAACTCTGGGGCTGATAATGACCCCCAACCTGCAACTGCATATGCTGAAGGGTCAGTAGGGCCAAGAGCAAGCCAGAGGGAGGCAGGGAGCAGAGCAACCTTTGCCTTTTGTTGTATTTTCCCCTCAAATCTGGGATGTTGGAAAGGGGTTGTCTCCTTTTTTGGCAGGATCCCTTGTGTGCATGTGTTTTGTGGTGACAGAGAGAGTGTGTGTGTGCACGCATGTGTGCTGAGGAGGGGGGAAGATGGAGAGGTTTGGAGGGAGGGGACTGGCGCTGAGCCCAAACCTGAAACACATGCCAATTTGTGCCTCTTGCTGCTGGTAATGAAGGGCTCCGTTCAGGACACGCGGGACACTAATTAAGGGGCTTCAAAGGCGGCTTTCTGCAGAGTGCTCTCTGAAGGGGGGCTGAGGGGAGGAAGGAGCACAAGAAGGGGGTGTTCTCCACTCAATGGAAGACTTCTGGCTTCTAGCGCTGCTGGGGAAGGCACTTTTTCTTCCTCCCTGTCTCCCATAGCAACTCCTACCCATGAGAGCTAAGAAGGTGCAAGCATCTGGCAGCTCCGGGCGAGCCCTCAACAGTTAGCAGGCAAGGCAGGCTTCTGTACAGAGCGTGCGCTGTCATGGGGAGGGGAAAGCTCCCTCTAAAAGCAGAGGGACACTGTGCTGAAAAGAAGCAAAGATGGACAAGCAGCATGGCAGAAAGAGAGGAGAGAAAGAGCTGGAAGGAGACAGACAGGGCCTTGGTGTGATTGGTTTGCAAAGGTAGCACCTATAGGAACAGGAGTTGCCCTTAGTCTCCAGGGATTTGCAGGGACAAAGCTCTGGATCACCACAGATCAAGATGATCAGGTTAGACATTAGGAAGAAGTTCTTTACTGTGAGGGTGGTGAGACACTGGAACGGGCTGCACAAGGAAGTGGTAAATTCTCCATCCCTGTCAGTGTTCAAGGCCAGGTTGCACCTGGGTGACATGGTCTTGTGTGAGGTGTCCCTACACATGGTAGGGGGTTGAAACCAAATGATCTTAAGGTCCTTTCCAACCCTAACTTCTATGATTCTATGATCTGGATGATCTGGATCTGTGGCCGAGTACTGTCAACTGCATCCCATTGGGTTATTTCTTATGAAAGGTTGGATGGAGCAAACTTTGTGAAGACGACAATGGGCAGGACTGAGAATGTGCCTCCAATGTGTCAGTCTGGGCACAAGGCTCTGGGCTTAGCTGGGCACTAAAGATAAACAAGCACTGCCTGGGAACCGAAAGAGCCCCAGCCCATTTCCAGGAGCTTCACAGACTTTGGCCCTACAACCTCTAAGCATTGCAGATTCACTCATAGCTATAGAATTCCCATTTCAAAGGGAAGGAGCCAAGCCATAGAATGGGTGACGTGACTTCGCTGTGGCCACCAAAGAGCCTCAGCTCAGCTGTCCTGCTTCCTACCTGGTACTTTAACAGAACATCTGCCTACCCTCCCTCCATGGGAGAAAACATAAAACAGCAGCTCTGGTGGAAAACAGGCCTGTGCTGAGATTGATTAAACGGGGACAGAGTGTGGGAGGAAAGAGAAGAATAAATTGGCAGAGAGAGCAACAGAGCGTTAGTGAGAGATAGGAAGAAAGGATGAGTGAGAAAGATGGTAAGGGAAAGAAAAGAGAGAATGGAGAGTTATCTATGGATTATATTCACTGGGCTATGCAACAAGGCACACAGAGAAAGTGAGGGAAAGAAAAGAGACGTGATATGAGCACATGAGAAGAAGCGCAAAGAGACTCACAAAGAGCAAGAGAAACAGCTTGAGAGATAAGCAGTTCTTCACTGATCCTGCATGACAGCATGCTCCCTGCCATCACTCACCATTCTACAAGCTGCTAGAGTGCCCCATAGTTCCCCTTATCTTCAGAGGGAGGTGTCATCTCTATGCTGTCTCAGCACTACGCATGTGTCACTTGGACAGCCCTGTTTGGGAGTCAGCACCAATCCTGATGTGGGGGAGCCACGGGTAACACAATGTTTAACCGAGGTGAAGCAGCAGGCTAGCTGAACTCACCTCCCAGTAGTCCTCTAATGCTCCTCCATAATTGTCCAGATCCTTAGTTTTTCTGACCTTTCTGCCCTCTCCTGTTCACCACCCTCTTATGCACCAGCCCACACTTAACCCCTTGTTCCAGTTGACCTGCTGCATGTCTCCCGCATTCAGTGTCACCCAGCACAGTCACCTGCAGCCCAGAGCAGTTCAGCAGAGCTGTGCCTACTGCTGGAGACAAAGAACAGGAACTCACCCTGGGAGAAGAACCTGGGGCCAGGCTGGCTGAGGTGTGACTCAGCCATTGACATCAGCTGTGACATCAGCTCTTGGGCAAACGTCTTCACGTGCTTATCCAGCAATTCTCTTAACTACCTTCTTACTACTGCCCAACCACGACTCTCACTGCCCAGCCTAAGCAGTTTCTGAGAAGAGGTGCTCAGATTCCTAGGCAGACAGAGTCAAAAGAGGTTGGATGCAGAAACACATTATGGTGCTGGAATGGGCCCCACAGCAGGTCTTGCACCTGCCTGGGCTAAGGAACATCTAGGGTCTAAATAGGATCTGTAGGGAAAAGAGGTCAGCCTCAAGGAGGTGCAGATACAGTCTCAGGTGCAATTGCAAGATACAGCCTTGGAAAGGCTGAGCTCCATCACTAATTCTTGTCTCATGCAAGTGTAACAACCACGGCACAGACCAGACAAGTACAAGGCACTCATGCACCCTGCCTTCTTCCATCCCACAGACCACCAACCACTTCCCATCAGATGCTAACAGCTACTGAACCCTTCCTAAGAAAGCTACAAAAGATCTACATCAAACAGGAGAACAGAGCTGATCACCAATGTCTTCTGACCATGGGGCAGAAAACAGCCTCCCCATTCCTCTCCCAGTTCTTCATTTTCTCCTCCCATCCTTCCACCCTGTGCAATCCGAACTGGATGCTGTGCCAAGGATAGATGAACAGGCAACTACTGAATCACTCCATTAAGTTTGAACTGAATATTAAAAAAAAACCAAAAAAAAAAAACCAAAAAAAAAAACCAACCAAAAGAGAGGGAGAGAAAATCAAAGCTGGGATTACAGGCTTAGCAACCATGAGTGCATATTCAGCCTACACTGTTCTCTTTGTGCCTCTGTCACACCGGTAGCCTGCTAAGAGAGTTATACCATTACTAACATGACAGCATTGTCCTACCCAGCCTGGATTAGAAATCCCAGTGGCTGTGTGGAAGGGAAATGTCCCTTGGCAGTGGCAGGCACTTGGCCTCATGATGCCTTCTACTCGCAGCATGCTGGCCAGCCAGGGAGAAGTATTCAATTATCAGACAGGCTCTGCCTTTTCCTAGGCCAGCTTTCCCTTATTGTCTCAGTGCTTTCTTCCTGGCCAGCGATGCTTGAGAAGTCTGTCACGCACGAGAAACTCAAGATGGTCCAGGCAATTCCTGGATCAGGCAGATTTCTCACAGCTGAACCCCAGTAGCTTCCCCATCAGAACCCCCCCTCTCCTCCTCATGGCTACACAGTCTTCTCCATATAGATAGGCTGCTCAGTCCGCAGGGGATGAATATCTCCTTCACCAACATAAGACCTCCAGCAACTGCCTGGAAAACTGGATCTCCCTGTTCCCTGCTGGGAGCATCAGACGGTTCTGATTCCTTAGTGCTCCTCTGGCCTAAAATCATGTTACAGCCACAGAGCTGAGACTGATTGCCCTCATTACTTTTGCTTCTTAAGCAGGACCCCACCGTTTCTTAAACACATTAAAGATGTTTATGTCGCTCTGATACATTTCTCAAACATCTATCGTTTCAAGTAATCCCCTTATAAACACTATCCAATACACCGTAGCAATCAGACCATCCACTCTCTCATCCACTGCTTTTATCCTTGTGATGTCCCTGGGGACTGTGTTTCCTCATTTGGACAGTGCTGTTACAGTGTGTCTGGCACAGGTTGGCAAAAAAAGGGCAGTTTGCAACAATAAATGCATCACCCCATCCAGGATCCAGGATACAATGACCAGTAAAGGTCATTGAGTAACATGGTCTCTCATTGGCCTGGCAGCAGCCAGAATTTCTGCTAATGTGGTCACTGATGCTGGGGAACCAGCTTTGGTACCGCCGAGATAAAATTAAATGATGCTGTGTGAATTGGCTGTGCCAGTCCACAGATCTTCAGAGAAGGAAGGAGGAGCTGGGCTTGGAGTGAGAAAGGCAATGAGATGTGAGGAGGAGAGAATTGGGTATGCATTGCCTGGAGGGTGAGGGTCAGGACCAAGAGCAGCAGAAGGAGCTGCCTAGGACAGCTGCTCACCCAGATGGTCTCCAGTCTGCAGCCTTCAGATCTTGCCTTAGCTCCAGCCCGTGGCTGGTGCTTGTGGACTCATCTCCCCACATCCCTGTTCTGTAGCCAGTAAAGCTACTGGTGGGGCAGGCTCTGCATCACTGCAGGAATGGGGACAGGGACCATTCCTCATTCACAGTACCCCAGTACTACTTTGTTTGTCTCAACCCAAAGAGACAAGGGAATAAGCACATTTTTTTTTTTCCAGAGCTGCCCCAGGGCTAGGCTACAACATTTTATGGCCCAGTTCTTAGCTTATTTGCATTTTGTATTTTTACTTCAACTGCTGTTTGTTTCCAGGCATTTGGGATGCCTAATGATTTTCAAAGCACTGTTTATTTTAATCCCTCTAATTTATTAATACATTGGTTGGCCTCGAAGTGCTCGGGAAAGAAGAGTAAGGAACTTGTAACCAGTGCTTTGAATAAAGCATCAAACTGTCATAGGATCACATCAAAGCAACAGCAAGCAGCTCACTTTGTTGGCTACATCATGATACAGCCCCATGGGTCCTCCGGTTTAGTGTCATGTTTCCTCATGCATGTCACCCTACAACACTACCCAGATCACCAGCCCCAAGGATGAAGTAAAGCAACAGCAATGCCCAGAGGCAGCTCCTCGCGAAAAGTCTGCCCCTTCTCAGCCTCCCGTGTGTTATGGGGATGTAACACGCCACCGTGGTGCAGGTAATATAAACCATGCTGACATCCACGTGGATTTGCAGGCAATGTGGTAATCTTCCAACAAGTCAAAGGCGCACCTGGCCTCCACTCTCCGCTATACTCTCTTCAGCATAGTGTTCTGTGGTGAGGACAGTTTCACGCACAGGGCAGTGTGAAAGAGCAGTGAGCATAAACACTGCTAACCATGCAAATGAGAGGGCTTTGAATCCTTGCTAGTCAGTCCCAACAGGAAAATGACAGATTTCCTCAGCACCAGAAAGCAACTGACAGATCCTGAACATCCTAGGGGCTGCCCTCGAATAACTTCTCCTGTCTCCAGGAAAGAGGTGAGTGTGCCCCATCATGCGGTCATGAACCTGCCCTCATCTAAGTCGAAGCCTGAAGACCACTGTTTCTTGCAGCTGATAGCTTCATAGCATCCTTACAGCCACAAAGCCTGTGTGCTTTCAATGGTCTCACTGGGCTGGAGAACCCTTTTATTCCATCTCACACCTGCTGAGAAAGCTCACAGCAACACAAGTTGTCTTACCCATCGCTACTGGTACAGCTCTGTAGCTGCCCTGTGATGTTAGCCATGGACCAGCGCTCACCAGGGACACACCACCTGCAGAAAGCAGAAGCCTCTCTCTTGTGTAGCAGCATGGCTTCCTGCAAGTGTACATCTTGTGCTAAAGGGCTGAGGTGATTCCACAAACAGCTCTGTGAAAGCAGCCTGAAGTTGCTGCTGGTTGTCATGATGAGTTAGTTGTGCTAGATGTCCTCCAGAAGCACGGTTCTGCCTGGGAATAGACAATAACTACTGTTTACAGGGGATGAACACATCCTGCCTGAATGAGCTTATTGCAACAGCCAGCACGGCTGTCTGGCGAGGAGAGGGGCACCTGCACCAATGTTCTCTTTGCACTTGTGGACAAACCGACAGAAACAGAGGTGCCTCAAGACAGTGGGACAGAAGCTCTTTCCCCCAGGATGCAGCAAGTACAAAAAAGCTTTTACAGTGTCAGTTGCAAACCCTGTGTACCCATCCAAAGGCAGGCCCTGCACCCCCAGCAGCTCAAGTGCAACACATTTGCAGGACAAGTACACCCTCAGCAGTGGCAGGTTGGACACCATCCTATAATAAGAGGTCACAGCAATAGATTTACTCCCTTCCCCACCACAGATGAAGCCTGCACCTCCAGGTGTAGCTCCAGTTCCTGCCTAGACATCACTGCTGATTTTTCACTGCCACATCCCAAATCACCATATTAATGTGTCTGTTTCTAAATCCTACTTTAAAAAGCCCCTCTCCTCTCCAGGATGCAAGTCCCAGATGACAAATGGAAGCCCAAGGACAAGGGCTGTCTGCCACAATAACCGCTCTCTCCCTGCCGCTTCACGAGTGCCAGCCTGCCAGCAGAGCATCCTCCCTCCCCGCCTTCCCTCCTTGACTCCCCGCACTCCCACCGCCTCCTGCCAGCACAAGAGGGCCCCCTGGGGAGGCACTGAGGCTGCTCACCCTCTGTCCTAGCCGTTTCCTCGCTCCCATCTCCTTCTCCCCCTGTCTGGAGCGTGGCATCTACCTACTCACTGGGAGGGACATCAGAGGCATCCCGCCTGCCCTGCCCCTGGTACTCGATACCTTCTTTTGAGGGCACTGTCAACCACTCCAGCAGCCTTTCCCTCCCACCCAGCCCCTCAGAGTCAACAGACAGCGACCCATGCTGTATAGGAAGAAGCAGGAAGGAATGAATCCCAGCTCACTGCTCTATGTTGTGGAGAGGGCATCATCTTCACCTGACAAAGAAAGGGTAATTCTGCACTTGGCTTGCCTGTGAGCACTTAGTTGATAAAGTCAGGTTATTGCCTGCCCTGGAAAGGCACCTTGCTCTCCCTCCTGCCCATCTTCCCTGGGGCAGGGAGCTCCCTGCTTTAGCAAAGCCTGATCTCCCAGCCAGCTTTCTTAGGCTTCCAGGGAAGATAAAGATCTTTGAAGCAGGATTTGAGTCCTCAGCTTGATGATGTCCCACTTAAGAGAAAGCCAGGGTAAATTAACCCTGATTTCTGCTCTCAACAAGATGCACCAACAAATGCTGAGGACTTTGGAGAGGGATAACAGAGGGACAGCAGACAAATCGGCCCTCAGAGCCTTCCTGAGAGAAGCATAATGAGCTCATGTACTTAAGGCCAAAACCCTTCTCACTCTCCTTGTAGGTCTCTTCATGTCTTTTCTTCTATTGCCTCTATGGTCCCTCAGCAAAGAGCACAGCCTTGGAAACCAGCCCCAGCGGGGCAGTCTACAAAAGGCCTCCCCCCCAGGATCGTGCCTCTCTTATCTGAGAGCACAGGCAAGGGCCACCTGGCCCTAGGATGGTTTCTCCAGCAGTGACAAACACTGAGGCCTTGGAGAAAGGAACAGAACCTGGCCAGCATATAGTGACACCTCCCCAGGTTGCACTCTCAGACAAGTTGATGTGGGTGGATTTTGTGAGTTGGACAAAATCCACTATGAATTTACCACACCTCGCAAAATTCTCCCGCAAAGATCTTGCCCATTCTCCCCGCTAACTGCACTTTGCAGTTACACTTCGCAGCTACATACCAGGTGCATTTGTAGTGGGAAGAAAGGAGACAGGAAAAGGCACATCCATGAAAGAGACTGTTTTGCAGTCCTTCCACCTCGGTGTGTCTCTGTAGGCAGGGACCAGAGGACAGGTCTTCCTCCTCCATGCTCCTCAGTAGGAACAAACACACTGGGAAAGGCCAGCAGCAGTTGGGTGAGGTATATGGGTCTTTTCGTAAGAGAACACCAGCCAAAACGAAGAGACCATTACGGTGCTCACTCATGTTTGTTGTGTCCCTAAAACTGGCTCGTGCAAACCCCTCACTTTGAATGTCGACGTGTGACAGGGTGCACACGTGTGTGCTGCCTGGCTGTCAGGGCGCCTGCCCACTGGGGAACTCTCCAGCTGACAGCTGCTCTCCTGGGTTTCCTGGACGCCAATAATGTTTTCCCTTTCCTAATCTCCCTGATGTAAATCCATTCACAACGAGTGCCTAGAGACTTTTAATTCCATTGGCATTAAACTCACTAAAACCTCTATTACCAAAAGCTTTTAGGATTTTCCCCAGAATCTACAAGACATGACAGAACATGACAGAACTCCACCTCTCTAGGGTGTCTGAGAAATTAATTTGTGCTTTCTAAATGCCAGGATCACTGACTGGACATTCAAAGTATCCCCCTTCCCATCAGTAAGCTCCAGTTGCTGATATACCATGGCCATTTCCAGGTGCTGAGCTGTCTTCTGAAGCATCCGTAACGGTGTGAGAAGAGCCTCCACCCTGCGATATGCAAGAGCAGATTGTCTGCCACAGCAGAGCAGCACCAGAGGTTCACAGATACTTTATTACAAGTGGAAATGGTCTATTGCAGTGGTCCCTTGCTGCACTTGTAGAGCAAAGGGCTAGAAAACGCATCACAACACTGATGTTCCTCAAGTGAAAAGGCAGTGTGGTCTCATCTCAGCGCTGCACACAGCCAGGTACTGTAAAAGCACAGGGATTATCTGGCTAAACCTCCCTGGAGAAGGTGGCTGGATGCAGAGGCAAGTTAAGGTGGTGAAAGGAGGGTGAAGATAGCTGTGAGTCAGTGAGCGAGGTTTCTAAATGCTATAATAGTCCAGAGATGGTGCATTTATCCTTTGGCCCTGGAGGTTCATTGGTTGCTGTAATAGAGCAGAGAGATGCAATCATCTTCCGATCCCAGAGGTCTTTTTAGGTGCTGTAATAGAGTAGTGGTGATCAAGCCGTCTCCAAAGCCCTGGGGTTGCTGGCACGCAGCAGGGGTGACGTCAGCGTCTCTCAGCCCCCGCAGCTCCCGGATTCCGGATTCCAGGAGACGTGCTGGAGATGCCTCGTCCACCCCAGAGGTTTGCAGGGGCTGTGACAACATCAGCTTTGTGACACTGCCAGAATTCCCTCTGGCTTTTAACCCCGTGGAAAGGTGTGATGCTGACCCCAGGTCTCTCCACACTGGGACGCCAGCACGGTGGCTCCCACTCTATCCACATCAGCTGCTGTGGGTGTAGCTCCGAGCTACCCACCAAAACAAATCACAGCTCTGAGAATACAAGAGAGCTCCCACATCCAGCAAAGAGTGGCATGCAGAGATGACCCTCGGTGTTTGTTTTCCTGGCTTAAAAACACCTCTCTGTGCAAGGAATCACTCCACTCACACCTTGTGGGCTGTCCAGGAAGGAGGCATACTTATGAGGAGCCTGAGATTTGTGTGTGCTACACACTAATAGCTAGAAATCAAACTCCGTGAACAGGATCAGTTAGCCAAGCTCCTAACAGTGACTTCAGCACCCTGTATAATGGTCCCAAGAACTGGGACTGTGCTCCTGCATAGGAAGACTGTAGGACAGAGAGGAGATGTTTATAGACTCAGCTCCTTACACTGAAGAGAGTAGGAAATAATCAGGTAAGGTTTCAGAGTTTCTATAGGCTCAGGGGTTTCTCTTCTTCCTTCAGCCCCGGAAGACTTTTAATTCTGGGTTCCAGGTTGACCTGGCAAATGGAAAGGCTGCAACAACCTGTTATCCTGGTGTTGATTCCCACATCCACCGCTCAGGCAGGAGACGGGAGCATCGGCAATCTCCCAGGAACTTTCTAGCTAAGGTTTCTGTTCTCAACCAATTTCAGGATTTTAGCTGGCTTTGCATTTCTCTGTGTTTGTGGTTACATTTTCACAGGAACCGAGTTCAAAATCAGAGGCTGAAAACCCTGCTTCTTACTATTGAGTTTGACATGACTATGCCAGTTTATGTTAGGGGAGAATCTGACCCCATTCTTCCCTGAGCTTTAGGATGCTCCCAAATATACAAGTGATGCTAGGACGAGTTGGGACATGAAGAGAATTTCAGTGCTCTTGTCCCAGCAGGTGTTATTAAGGTATGGTGCACACTGGGGAACGATCATTGCAGATCAGAGATGTCCACACTGACTCTCATAAAAGACATCACCAGAGTTTGGGGGGGGGGGGGGGGGGGAGAAAGTTGGAAAAACTTCAAAAGCAGACAGATGAGATACAATGCGCTCCTATCTTCATTTTCTTATTTGCTGCTATGAGTTGAAAGTTAATATAGACTTTGAAGACTGAACTTCAAGGTTCAGGCTCCAAAACTGGGCTCATCCTTAGTTAAAGCTCATTTATGCATTCTCGTTCTCCACAAAAATACACAAGCCTGATTGTGCCTAAATTCTTGGTCCTGACAAAATCTCATGATTTAGAACTCCACAGCCTTGTGAACCTGAATCCCATGCATTTTAATTTCACTATGCATTCCCTCACTCCTGTGTCATGAGGAAAGGAAGGACTGGCGTACTCACAAGTTTCACAATTTCATTTCCTTCCAACATCCACTCCCATTCTGCTGTCTGACACGGGCAACTTCTATCATCTCCTCCATCTCTTCACTTGGATGGGCTCAGAAGCTTACTGTCCCACTTAAGAGCCCCTTCAAGTCTCCAGCATCCCTTCGGAAAGAGGCTGACTGCAGTTTGGCATGCAGTTCCAAATGAGGCAGCACCGCAGGTGTACTGAGAGCCTCACAGCTCTTTCAGAGTACTCTCTACCCACTGCCTCTGCAGCCAAACAGCTACTTTGCCTGCTCAAGGGCAGCATGACACAGGTCAGAGCTCTCCAAAGAGCTCCCTGACATTCGCCCACACTTCCATTTGGCTGATACCCTTCATTCAGGACCTTTGGGGTTATCTGAAGTCATGAGTCTGTTCTGCAACGCATATTATTTTGAATGTACCAACACTGAGCTTCGTTTGCCAGAGCACAGCGCGTTCATTTAACTTAGCTCTCCTTCCCCAGCATTTCTCACAGCTCCCTCTGGCCACTGGCAACTCAATAACTTTGTCTCACCTGCAGATTTTTATACAATATATATATCTCCTCCCACCTTTCCAATTCATTAAACAATACATTAAACCACATGGGATTTAGAAGAGAACTTAGAGGCCACGTTAACCTTTTGCCATGGTGAAACTTGACTATTTAATCCCCTCATTCTTTCAGTCTCCCACTCAGTTTTTGATCTATGTCAATATTTTGTCTCTCACTGACTACTCAGCTTCTTTAGCAGCTCTTGTGCAGGATCTTTCAAAAGCCTTTTGGAAGTCTAAATACATTATATCAATCGGTTCTCCTTTATCCTCCGCTTTATTGACACGTTCAAAGAGTTGTAGGAGATTAGCAAGATGCAGTTTTCTTCTGCCGAACCCGTGCTGGTTAGGCCCTATCAGACCACAATCCTCCAGATGTCTTCCAGCATTGCTTTTTAATTATCATTCCCACCAGTTCACCAGATACAGATGCAGAGCTTACTGAACTTTAATTCCCCGGATCATCACTGGAGCCCTTTCTTAAATATAGGTACAACATTTGGTGTTCTCCAATTCCCTGAATCAGTAGCTTTTCTTTTTTTGCATAAGAGATTGCATATTTTTGTTAGCAGCTCAATCACTTTAAGCTCCTTCCAAACTCTCAGATTTAACCATCTGGACTTGATATCTTATTGTTTGGAGAAAGGGAGGGTGGGAAGAGGCTTTGTGTTTTACTCAGTGGGTTTTAGGGTTTTTTTATGATTGGCTTTGTCCCAACACCCATTATTCTACCAGCATGGTTTCCATCAGTTCCTCATCTAAGCAGATATGGGCAAAGAATCTCACAAACACCGTTGGTAGGAACAGCCGATATAAGAGAAATCGCAAGAGAATTCAGCTCCCCAGCAACATCCTAAAAATGGAGTTACTGAGTCACTTTAAACACAGGAGGTGACTGGAATTGATCAGTGCAAGTTTTCTTGGATAACTTCCACCCTGTTCTGACCAACCAGGCTACTTTTGCTCATTTGTTTGGGTCTCTTGCTGAAAAGTGATTTCCATCTTGACCCCAGAAGATTCAAGGCAGGAACGGAGCTAGCTTGATTATATACAGCCTAAAGTGCAATAAGAAGAAAGCGACCTCAGTGCTGGGGGATGCATGAACCTGGGAGGAGATGAAACCCAGCGAGGATGAAAAGAAGTAAATCAGAAGGTGAGCAGAACAATGCTGAGCTGTTAGCTCCATTGATTGCCTTTCAACTGAATCAGCCACAAGACATGAAATGCAATGGGAAATGCTGGGGAACTCAAATAAGTAGCCCCATTATATGAGTGTTTTTCTCTTTGTGCTGGGCTGGTTCCTGATAGCTGTCACCATGCTGGCTGGCTTTAAAAGGCATGGTAGTTCAGACGAGGGCGCAGTCTGATGGCCCTGATATGCCACTGACTTCAAGCCACATGGGCCATTGGTCCTGCCACAGGGGGATGTGGAGGAAGCTCAACATGGGCCTGAAGCACCCACAGGTTTGTGTCGCAGTGAACACACCACAGTGAACATATGACCGGCCGTGGGTACATGCTCACCTGCAAGCCTGTCTGCAAGACAACGCAGGTAATCCAGCTTCTGGAAACTGCCGCACTCCCACCAAAACGACACTAGGAACACCTGCATGAAATCTACCTACCCTGTGACAGACCTGGCATACAGACCTGACAGATACGTTCTCAAGTATATTTCGTACAAGAGGTAGAAACTTCCGTAAATACCTCTTATCTAATTGCTGCTATTCAGTTCTCTAGGGGACATGTTGATGGGGCAAGTGTAGAGAAAAATCTGCCTCATGTAGCACATTGAATTCATTCCCTATGTGAAGTAATGTGGCCATAAGCAGTCTAAAGGCAAGTCTTCGGCTCTAAGACATCACCAACATCCCTCCAGTACAGAGCAAGCCAATTCCCAGCAGTGCTGGGCAGCACACTCACACAGCAGCACACTCACCTATGACTCCACAGGGCTAGGGCCAGGAGGACAGAGGACGTGGGGAGGGGTTTCTCAGCCATGCTCCCTCCTCCGTATCAGGAGCAGAGGAACATCGACAGAAGACAGCCACAGAAGACAGCTCAGAGCAGGAGCATCTCAGGCTGGTTATTCCCTGTGTTAAGGAGGTGGATGGGAGATGAGTGGTCCCCCATGCAAAGCTGGCTCTCCTGCCACACTTCATGCCTAGAATGAAAATAGTCAGGTAGAGCTCTAGCTTGAAGTGTCTGTATAAGAGACTTCCACACCACATCATCACCACAGAGACATGCTGCTTTCTTCTTGCCTCCCTCTCCACCCTTCCCTTCATTTGCTGCTTCTGCCCATTTGCTCTCAAGTCTTTCCTCTTTCTCAGTGTCTCCATCCCCTCCATATTCCTATGTGCCTCATAATCTCCTTTCCCTCCATGACACCTCCCTCCACTACCTGTAGGTCTCTACCTCCAAGAAACAAGGCAGGGCTCACACCTGAAGAAGCACAGCAGGGATGAGATGAGAATGGAGCTCAGGAGAGGAAGATGCCTTCTTCATCTCCTAAGTTAGACCAACATTACCTCCCGGCCTGTGACCCAGCCCCACACACCAGGCACAACCCTGCCGAAGGTGCCTGCTTGGGTTGGGATGAAGCAGCACGGACACAGATGCTGTGCTACCACATGTGGGCTAAGCTAGGCAGGGAAGTAGCATGAATCCCATCCAGCTGCTCTTCTAGGAAGGCTTTTACTTCTCTCCCTCTTCTCATGCTTATGGGTCTGTCATGTATGTGCATCTTGAGCCTGTCCTCTCTGTGCAGGGTGTACAAAGGGGAGGTGAAATGACAGGGCTGGGGTCGGCTGGCCACTAGTCATGGCCTGTACCAGGGTCCCTTTTTCTCCCCTGACATACATACACAGATACACAGCGTGGATGCTTGGGGAGGCCCAGCCAAGAAGCCTGCCCTCCACTGCTGAATCCCCATTCTGTTTCCCAAGTGACAAGCCACAAACTCCCTTTCTCTCCCCAGACAAACAGAGGCTTGAGTGAATCGCTGCCTCGGCCCTGGCACGCAGCACTCTAGTCATTACGGATGCTCCTCCAGCATCCAGCCCCCCGTGAACGTCAGCGTGCAGCCATGTCAGCAGAGTTCACAGGCTGCACCTCTTCACACAGCACCCCGCTGTGCTACCTGAAGCACCATGCAAACAGTAAGCAGCCCTTCACATCCCTCCTCCACATTCAACTCCTCTCCACCAGTGTTTGTGGTGACACAGTGTCCCATGTAAAGGCAGGGGAAACTGAGGCACAGCACAGCGGCCAGTGAAAGTTCTTGCTGGGATCAGTGTTCAGGAGTCCTCAGCAACAAAGTTTTGTAGGCAGTGTCATCTCTCGCCTTCAACCGCAGAAGTTAATCTTGTCGGGCTGTAAAGTAAAGCTGGCTTCAGATCGCAAAAACCTTTTCAGCAAATGATCCTCCTCATCACCAAAGACTTGCACATGTCCGCACACAAGCATGACATTAACCATCCCTCACCAGCTTCCTGCCCTTTCTCCCCTTCAACTCAACCTCCCTCAGCAACACAAGCACCTGAGTGACCGACCTGGAATGAGTCCCTGCCGTAAGAGTAAGGGGTTTTGCTCGTATGCTGTCCCACGTGAGCACCTTGCCTCACCTTCCATCCAGGGTGTAACCCCATTTCCTGTCAACATGATCCTATGAGGAAAGATAACACTTCTCCCAGGCCCCATGCAGTGACCATGGGTCTGTGCAATGGTCAGGGCTAGAGAGCAGCATCCTTTTGTTGACACAACACTTCCTTTTCGGCATGATGCCTGTCCTCCTCCCAGCTGGCATCCTCTCATCCCTGCACACATGCTCTCCAGGACAGTGGACAGCCCTTTTCAGTGTGAGACACTGCTGAAAAACCCTTGGGGACAGCCAGGCAGAGATGTGTCCACCAGCCAGAGGACATACTTGTCTCTCTAGGATCTCCCTGGCCCCAGGCTGGTGCTAGGAGAGAAAGAGCTGCAGAAAGGTTTCTGCCTTGCCGTGCATCACTTCTCCAGACACCTGGGAGACCAGAGCTGTTGTAATTCCTGAAAGGGGAGGGCAGCTGCCTGGTGTGGGGTATGGCTTGCCCCCTGCTAAGACAGTAATTCAACCCTCTTTCAAACCAGCTTGCCCAAGAGGAGGGAGGGACTGAACCTGGCTGGCTACGGGTGTGCAATTGCGTCTGTCAGATTAGCCAAAGCACACGCGATCCGGAGAACGTGCCAGATGTGGAAGGACAAACACTTGAGCCAGCATCCGGCTAGAGTTGTGCAGACAGATATTACCCAGTGCAACATAAACCTTGCCAGTACGGAGTTAAGCCAACACTGTTTTATAAACAAATCTAAGCAGCAGAGTGAGTTCATACAGGATCAGCATTTTCTACCACGCAGCAGCAGCAGTTTTGATCCAGTACCAAGCTCCCTAGAGCTGGATTTATTGTCTTGTCCACCCTGAGCCAGTGCCAAAGCCATGTCCTGAGAGGGCTGAGGAATTAAAACAATGCCAAATGGCTTTGGAGGCTCCATCAGGGAAGAGCTTGCTTTCTGCAAACTCCCCAGTAAAGGAACTGAGAGCGACTGCACGGTGTTGCTCTCTGCCAGGCCCCGGCCAAGAGGAGCAGTGACACATCAGCATCGCTACAGTCATTCCATCACCCGCAACACACACACACGCTCACGCACCGAAGGGTGTGAACCACAGGGGAAAAGATCACTTCACAGTATTGTCAGCTGGCAGCAGCATCCAGAAACTATCCTGCCAGGGGACATCAGCCCTTCCTGAGGATGGCCAAAGCTGCTCTTGCTCTTGCACTGAGGGGTCACGAGGGATGGGGAGTGCTGGAGAGGGAGTGAGGAAGGGGTGCTGTTGGAGGAGGGAGAAGCAGTTTGTAAGTACCCCCAAAGAGGAAGAACACCAGACAGAAGTTGAAGGCAGCAGTTCAAGTGGAAGGGTAAGTGTCAGGGTAGTCAGAGAGGGGGCATCAAAGAAGTGAGGGCTGACGGCAGGGTCCTGCCTTAGCAATAGGGAGACGCAGAGTAAGATGAACTCTTCTTGCCAGCATCACCAGGTGGGACCTGGGCAGGAGGGGAGCAACCCATCACCTCCTTCAGGAGACACCACACCAGTATGCAACACAGACCCTACTGGTCCCTTCCCCTTGAAGAAAAGCAGCAGCCCCAAAACCTGACACAGCAACCCCCAGAGCCTGTGCAGAGCCTGAATCCACAGCCCGGCAGGTGCGAACCCCTAAACCTCCCCTCTAAACCCCACTCTCAGCACGCCTTCCGCCTGCCGCCTTGCCAGCAGCTCATTGCTTTAGGGTCTTATTCTGGAGAAAGGCATCTCCAGGCACGTTCGTGCTCCTCAAGGGCCAGCAGCGCATCTGGGCCTGCCCAGGCGATGGGAGAAACAGCTGCTCCCTGCTCCCATCCCCACTCTGCAGCAGCATCAGCAGCACAGAGACATGCCATGGAATTAGTGTGGCTGATCCTCCTGCCTTCCCCACAGAGAAGCTGGGAAAGGGGCACCGAGGGCAGCCCCAGGCAGCAGGAGGCCCTTTCAGGTGCTCCCAAGAGCTTTGCGCCCCAAAATGGGTCAGGCTCGGCACAGGGCCCCTCCACCGCCTGTGCAGGGCACACGGTGTTCCCAGCTTATGAAACACGCTGTCTCCAGGAGGAAAACATCCCTCCTAGCTGGGCAGGAGCACCAGGGGACAGCAGCTAAGCCACGACAAAGAACATGCCCATCACCCCCAAAGCTGTGCCAGGTTGGGCTGGGTATTCAGAGGAGGTACCTGGCTAGGAAATGGAGGCCAGTGCCCTCCGTGGGGAACTGGGATACTCAAAATATCTGTGAGATGAGGAGGGAGGGAGAACCTGTCCCCTGCACGCCCCACTCTCGGTACTGTGATGCCCACTGCTGCTCTGCTGCAAGCTGCATCCCCAGGGGGACTCATTCCAGGGGCTGTGGAGCCCAGCCATGCTGCTGGCCAAAGCAGCCTGATGCTCCACTGCAGCAGCATCAGCCCGGCTGCCCCTTCTCCCAGGAAACAGGGGAAGGGCAGGGAAATGCTGAAGGGAGAAGAGCAGACAGGTGTGTGCCAAGGGAGGGATGGGAAACGAGGAGAAAGCACTCGGGACTGCGCGCAGGGGACCCCTGCTGCTCGGCAAACATCTCCTCCCTGCACAGACATGCAGAGATGCAGGGAAAGGGGGTTGGAGAGGGGGAGCAGCTCTCCATAACGACGGGGGGGGGGGGGGGGGGGGGGTGATGGATGCCTATATTTTGTTCACAGCATAGCAGAAACCCCTGCTTTTCCCCTTCCTCACACCTCTGGGGAAGAAACAGGGATGGATTGAGGCGCACAGACATAGGTGCTGAGGTTGGCTTACCTCGCGGTGCCAGTGCCAGGGGTGCCTGGGGTGCAGGAGGTAAATCCAGGGCTGTGCTCTCCTCGGCGAGTGCTGGGAAAGGCCTCTCTTCAGTCACATCAAGGAGTGGCCTGTGAGTAGGTGCTCCAGCTCAGTGCTCGATCGAAGCTGCCATGGATTCATTGCGAACGACTTTGCCTTCTGTGAGGAGAGGAGGAAAGGGGAGGGAAAAAAAAAGGAGGAAAAAAAAAAGGGAAAAAAATCAACAGCTTAAGACTTGGAGGGTAGATTCACTTCTTTCTTAGGTTTCCAATGGCAACTGAATATACCACAGATGAAGATCCAGGGTGCGTGTGCATGTGAATGTGTGTGTGTGGGAGGGACGGAGAGATGCACAGCTGCTGAGTCCACAGGCAGTGTGGGGTGTGAGCTGCTCGGGGCGTACTGGTGGTGATGGGCACAGACAGCTGGACACAGGCAGCAGGGCAGACAGACAGACGGATGGAAGCAGATCTAAAGGATGGGAAGAGGATGGACTGTTTCCTAAGAGCCTATCTGTCCCACCGCATGCAAACAGGAGACAGTCGCTAGCTCTGTGTAGGGGGAAGGTGAAGTGTGCCTACACACGTGGCCGCATGCACACAGGCACGCCGCCTCCCGGCCCTGCTCACATCACCCCCCTGCAAGTACGCTGTTCACATTCAGACTGCTACACACATGCTGTATGCACACACACCGGCCTTTTCATACCCTCATGCACCACCCTGAATACACCCCCTAAATATTCAGAGTCCCTTCAAGGGGTGAGGTGCTCCTCTTCTTCATGTGCGTCCTGCACCGATGGGGTTGCACAGCTGTATTAACCTGCATACGTGGTGTTTCAGACAACCACCACACAGCCACATCAACTCCACCCTGACTGTTCCACCTCTCACGGCAAAAACATTTACATACAGCACAGCAAATACTGACCACTGCACAACCGCATGCTGGATATCTGAACATACCTACCACATGCAAACTCCTGACCACTTATACATAACTGCCACTGAACAGATGCACATCATTTAATCAGCCCACCTCCATATCAAAGGCCAGAAAAAGTGCCCACGTATACACATACACACACACACACCCCATCTATATCAGCACAAACACTGCACCAACAAATCACAACGCATACATCTGTAAGAAAACAAAAGCACATAAAACATCTCCACGCTCTTAGAAACATAAGTCAAGCAAGCAGCACTAGCTGCCTGTCACACACAAATGTAGTATGCTTACGAATCGCCTGCAGCATAGAAACTGATCGCATCAGATACTGTTACCCACCTAACTCAGCCCACACAGCAGCATACCATCCTGATGGATCCTAAACGCTAGCCCCAGCACTACCAAACACCAGCCATATTCTGTCACATGGAAAACACAAATACTCATCTACATCCAGCGCAGGCAGACAAACACAAGCTACATGGGAAATGCAGCCAGCCAGCATCACTCAACACCCCAAAAATGACATTCTTCAAAGTTATGAAGCTGGAACTCACTTTGGAGACAGCTGTATTGTTCTATGTACCTGCATGGGTGTGTGCGCACACACACACACCACTGCCACACCAGCTCCGCTCAAACTGCCTCCATCTCTGAGATCTTCCCTTTTTTCTGCACTTTCTCTAGTTCTCCCCATTCTACCACCTCCAAGCAAAGCCCATGTGTCTGTCTGCTGACACATGTTGCAGCTCCTGGGAGCAAAGTCTCTGGAGCAGAAAGCCTGCAAGAGCATCCACACTCATCCCTTCTCCTTTTCTCCTTTCTTCTGGCGTTAGATGTGCATAATCTGCATGCAAAGAAGAGTGCAAGGTCCCACCAGCCCCGAGTGCTCTGAAATTGGCTGATGCTGGCATCAGGGGACGTGACAGCAAAACCTAAGCATGATGAAGAAGTAGATAAACCCTTATGAGAAGCGGAGATTTGGCCAGGACGGCACCAGCTTCCTCCCAAGCCCCAAGAGAGACAAGGGAGATGTGCAAGGTGGGTAAGAAGGAGTGATGGAAGGAGAGGAGTTTGGCCTGGCACCAGGGATGGCACAGCAAGCACTCTGCCAGACTTGTTTAACAAGCACAGTAGTGTCACAGCATGATACTGCTATCAGTGACTGAGAGTGATCAGGGTTCGGCATCAGGGCAAGCCTGTGTACTGTGTACCACTGGAACATGGGAGAGGCATGGGAAAACATAGGGTTTCTGGGGGGGGGAAAGCAGCTGGGTGTGGGTGCAACCGGAGGCATGTGGTGCAGGGGTCTGTAGCTATACTGGGAGCAGTGGGTATTGGCACAGGTACAAAAAGAAGAGCCCACAGACACAAAGAGGCTGGCATCAGGGTGGATTGGACGCAGGCAATGCAGGGGTTGCAATCAGGTCTAGCTCCAGCCACACAGAGGGAAAATGGAAGGAGTCCCCCAAGCTCTGTCCGGTGCTATTGGACATACAGACAGACCTCAGTAACATGTACACTGCAATAGCCTCTTCCAGGAGCATCCTGCCCTCGCACACACTGTGCGCCCAGCACCCTGCTCCCACAGCTCTCCACCAAACACCCCCCAGCCCTTCCCCAGCGGGTGCACGTACACCTTCCCCACTGTTACTGAGGCATGCAGACTCTGTCCACAAAGCCACCTACTTCAAACCTTCCTCCAGAGCACTCCCACCTTCCCATGTATGTACCACACTCATGTTCATGCAGTACCATGAGAGGAGGCTGAAGAAACATGTGGGGAAGCCACCACCACCACCACCACCACCTCAACCCCTCCAAACCAGCCCCTGTTCCCCTCTACCTCCACCACTGGCTTTTCAGAAGGGCTTAGAAGGGGTAAAAATTTCCCCTCTCTCATCTCAGCTTGGCCCATGCACCCAGGCAATTTCAGCCTGCTAGGAATGTCTGTCCCTCGGCACTGTGCTCAGTTGTACCTGCATGGCTCTTCCCACAAACATTCATTGTACATTACAGGAGATGAATAATGCAGGCTGAAAGGGGACAAGTGAGAGAGTCTTTCTGGGGCTCAGCAAGACACGTGTACAAAGCACAGTGGAGATGGAGTTGCCTCATTTGGTCAAAGCTAACTGATGCTGCTGAACCTGGAAAAGCCACCACAGCCTGAGATGCTGCTTAGATTAAAGTGTGGTCATGAGGGCAATCTGAAGAGGCTTTTGGACCCAAGATTTCTAATAGGTGCTCAGAGGTAACAGAGGTGTCACTGTGGATAGGCAAGGAAGATCTTCATCTCTGAGATACTTATTACTGAGCTAAGCAGCTCAAGAGGGCCACCAGTGGAAAAGGAGCATCATCCTAAACTGACCTCCAAACCATCTGCTCCTGTGCTTCAGGGGCATGGAAGAAGCACTATAACTGGCTAAACAGAAGAAAAAGGAGAGCAAAAAGCAAGGCAAACAGAAGCCAAGGGGGATGCGTATGTGTGTTTGCACATGTACATCAGCGTGGTGTTCACCACAGGGATGTGCTTGCCTCACCTTCACATGCCAGTTTTATGCTGGCAAGCAAGGAAACCTGGCAGCCACAAAACCATGAATGCCTGTCAGTATTGCCATGAGTGTGTCCATCTCCATGGGATAATGCTGAAAGGGGGCAACATGGCCAATGTGGTGTCATGTGCGCGCGTGGGTATGCAGGAATGCGTGGCCTCTGGTGCTGTGCATGTGCCTGCTGTGGGCGATGGAATGCAGGTATTGATGGATGGAACATGTATGTGTACATGTGTGCATCCAAGTGCTGTACTATATATAGGGTGAACAGTGCATCCGTGTGCAAATCTGATCTTTGCTGAAAACATGAGTGCATTTGTGAGATGTCACAGAGAATGATGCGTCCTCTGTGGGTTGTCTCATGTGTGTCACAGCATTTAAACCTCTGTGCGTGCAACACCAGTGTGTTACTGCACGCCTGCAGAGTGAGCATCCTTGTGGAAGCAACGCTATGGGTACAGCACAATGAGTACTGCAGGCACCCCTGGCCACATACAGGTCTGCAGGGAGGGGATCCCTCTCGGCTGGAGCAGTCTGGCTGGCTCCTGCACTGCCTCTCCTCCTGGTCTCTGCTTTTAATTTCTCACCTCCCCTCAGTTCCCCTCGCTCCCTGGCAGCAGTGTACTCTGCCCTAGGAACCAGCTCCCACACACCAACACACAGCAAGGGAACTCCTTCCCTTGCAGCTCCCTGGTATCTTCCCCTACCAAGTGCCACAAAGGAAAGAAAAACCTCACTGGGGAACCTGGACTGGACCTATCCCCATTCCATGCACTTGTCGCCCATTTCCAACCCCATGAACTGCATCACAAACCCACAGACCTGCACCCCCAAACTCTGCACGCTACAAACCAGACTCATGGCTTGCATGGGTTGGGTGCACAAATTGAAGTCAGCACAGCTCAAACTCACGCCTCTGGAGCCAAAGCAACATGCCTTAGCTGCTCTGACATTGCTCCTTCATCAGAAGGCTGCCTTCAGCCAGATCCCACAGGAATCGAGTAACCTCCAGGCTAGGATCCAAAGCATGGAGCCTGCCCACTTGGAGCACCTCCTGGGGCAGTGGGACTTCAGTAAGAGGAAAACCCCAAAGATATTTCTTTATTCCTTTAACCAATTCTTCACATCATTACTTTCCTCCCAAACACCCTACCCTGTGCTCTCTACATGCTTGTTCTGGGGCTGATCTAAATCACTCAAATTGAAATAGCAAACAACTGGCCTCCATTTCAGGCTTTGCTTTTGCCCTATATCCCACTCAGAACCTATTCCCTTTGGAGGATAAAATTAGCACACAGGAGCCAGACGTGAAAGTATGCACACCTTCCCTGGAAGGCTTCAGGGGCTCTCAGCAAGACCCAGTTTCATCCAGGCCCAGGATCATAGACTTTTGCCTTGAAAATGCAGCCTAACACTGAAGCTTCACCTGTTTTGCTTCAACAGCAATCCTGAATCTGTGATATCCCCAAACTTCGCCCAATCCTCAACACTGAAAGCTTAGCCTCTAAGCTCAATTTTGCCCCCATTAATTTGTCTCCAGGCTTCTTCTGAACAGAGACCCAGCCTTTCATTTGTTGCTCACCAGCAAGGCAGTGCACTTTTTACACATAAGCGTACTCAGAGTCAGATTCCTCCCTAACATTTTCCCCACACTGTACAAGACAGGGATCTTCCCAGCTTTTTATCCCTAGATTCCTGCTCAGCACTAACACAGTTTGGGTGCCCTTTTCACTGCTGGAAGTCATAACCAGGAAATACAGCCTATTGTGTTAATATTTAAACACCCCCCACATAAAGCATGGGGCCAGCCTCAGGACCTCGTTCGTGGCTCTCCCCTGTGCAGCAACACCAGCATCACTACCCAACTCGCCCCAATTCTTTCCTCACCTTAAGGTCTTCCCCTCTGGCCTTGCACCCTCCTATTCCCTCCTAGGCTTCACCAACAGCTCCTGCAGATGCCTTTCCTGTGTCCTGCCCTGCAGCCTCACCAGCTTTCCCAGCTATGCTGGGCATGTGGACAGCGAGCCCCTGATTACCATTCAAGCCAGATTCTCATTAGGCAGAAATGCCCCTCCAGGAGATCCATTAACAGTCCATAAGGTTAACTTAATCCAGCCAGTCTTGTGTGGTCTCTGCCCAAATTCCCTATTACATTAACAATCTTGAGCCTTAATTAGCATGTGAGGCAGAGGTGGCATTATTAATGGATAATACGGAGCATTAAGAATAAACAGGCCAGGCTGTCTCTCCCCGACCATGCATGCAAATCGTCTTCGATGCAGAATCAGCATGAGCTTCCCCCGTGGGCAGCACATGCTGAGAGGCTGGAGTGCCCCACACCAAAGACAAGCCCTGGGAATGTATGGCCAGGCTGGCGGAGGAGGACAGCAGAGAGGAAATGGGATCCCAGAGAGACCCTTCATCCACTTGGGAGAAGGACTGCCAATAAGAAGATGACAGTGTGGCGAGAGAAATCCTTGCACTGGAGAGGAGCGGTCATGTCCCTGACTAATCCAGCTATCCCATTGTTCTGGAAAGCTTGGGAAAGCGAGGCCAGATTGTGTGAATCTGTATTCCCTTGGACACTCAGTTCACACTGCCATACATGTACCATAGGATAAGACAATAGGCGTACATCTTTGAACACTATGTGCAAGGAAGGGGTGTCTGCCTGATGGCGTACGGACTGTAGTTGCTAGCTGCAGCTGGGGAAGATGCTCTTCATGAGTCTCCTTTTGTGACCACTGAGCCTTGGTACACTGAGAACACAGTCCAGAACAGCGGGGGTTCAGGTGAAGGAGGGAAGCAGTCACCTGTAGGATCAGAGAACAAGTGGGCTGGGGCTGCTCCTCAGCACGGATTCACTGTGCGGTGGGAAAGGGATGGGTCCCTGTTGGGACACAGTGATCAAATCAGCTTGGTCACCACAAGTGAAGGGGCAGCCTGCTGCAGACCCCCTCCCATCCCAAGCAGAGACAGCTGCTCCGCTGGGTGAGAGATGGGGCAAACTGGTGCTGCCAGCAGCAATGAGATGCTGGGGAGGAAGCAAAGGCCATGAACTGGTCAGGGCTGCACAGCGTGCAGCTGTGTGAGGAGGGCTTACATATGGCCTGTTGCCCTTCTGCCATCCCACAAGCCTGACGCTTTCTTCTCAAACACACACTTACAAAAGCATAAGACAAGCAAGGGGAGGAGGGAAGCAGAAGAAGCCAACCCAAGGAAGCAGAGTCTAATGACAGCACTTCTGGACTGCTAATTCACACCTCCAGCAGCACCCGGCAGGCTGCGAAGGGAATGGGAAGCTTGCCATGGAGACCTATCACTGCGGGGAATGGCATCCTGGCTTGTTCCTGAGGCCTGACCCACGCTATTCCAGCTGTACATCACTCTGTTGTGATCGGCATGTCCCTCTAGGCTTTGCAGAGAGGCTTGTGCTGGGTGCAGTTGTGCCTGAAGCACAGAGATATCCCCTGTGCATTGGCCCTAAAGCACCTAGCCTGCACTAAGTAGCCTTGCTTAGCCAAGAGTGGTGCTGCAGGCTGAGACTGCTCTCTCCTGGGGCAGCGACAGCACTGTGCTCAGCATCAGCCCAGCTGCCTTCACTGCCCAGGGACACAGTGGGCAGCAGGCAAGGAGCTCTCCCACTTTGCAGCACAGCTCCTCCAGGCCCACCAGCCAGCCCCTGCCAAATCCATTTGTCCGATCTTGCGCTTTCTACTAATCCTGTTGAGCCATCCTTTAAGTTGCTCTGAGGCAGAGATAGAAAATACAAGCGATGCCTTAAGAAGTTTCCCCTGACCTTGCTCAATTCAAGATAAAGGGCTTTGATTTAGAAAAATTACAGTGGGGGTCTGTCACTGATCTATCACATGGATTAAAGGAAAACAAACAGAGACACAGGATGCAGCACGTGTTAGGTGAGCAGACAGCGAAGGGAAGAAAGGTTACAACCAGCATGGGGGAGGAGACAGAAGAAAGGAAAGGGCAGAAAGTGAGAGGGGAGGCAGAAAAGACACCTTCTCCTTCACCATCTCCACTCTGGACTGCTAGCAGAAAAGCCTTATACACACATGGTGTGAAACAACAAGTTTCACCACCTTCCTTAGCATGTAAGGAAGAGTGAGGCAGCTGCACTGTCCCAGTGCGTGACCAGGCTGGGAACAGGTTGCTGGGGCTGAAGAAGACTTCCTTGCCCCATGAGAGGCACCGAGTGGGGAGCAGAGACTGAAATCTCAAGGCATAAATGGCTGCTACAGACATCTCACCACCGCTGTCTCCCCTGATGTTATTCCTCTCTGCCTTCACCCCTTGCCCCTTCCTTCATACCAGACCTCTCCCCTCATCTCCTCCCCTTGATGCCTCTCCTAGACCTGGTCACATCTGGCAGCATCTAAGCAGGCTTTCCACACTCACCTCAGTCACCTACTGCCTTTAATCCAAAGGCTACTCAGAACATTGTTTCTCTGTAGGAAATAAAAGGGCTACCAGGGCACCTTCTTCTTTACCTTCCAATACCACGAGGTTGTTGCACCCCACCAGGGACTTTTTCTTCCCGGCATGAGTTCCCTCCCTCTGAACCTATTGTGATGGAAGACCACTCACAAGATGGCTGATGTTACATTTTCATTCATCTTGTCTCCATAACCTGGCTGTGGGCCTCGGCTAGCCAGGAAATATGAGAAAATCTTAATTTCAGCCACGGTTTTGTTGCTGTATCTCTCAATCTGCCATACGAAAGCCTAGTCCTGACCTGGAAGCTTACTCTTGGGTGTCTCTTTCAAGTTGGTCAAGATGTCCCTGTGCTGTGCTTAGGCCTGAGGGCCTCCTCATAGGTGGTCCATGTCCTCTTAACCTCCTCCTTCCACTCTCTTCCATCACCCATTACACCAGCAAAAAAAGTTCTTCAGACTTACCTTGCTTCTACAGACTGTCCCACCATCAACTGACTTACCTGAACATGCTTCAGTAAGAGCTCAAATCAAATCTCTATCACCTTTCAATGCCCTCACTTGCTCTGTATTGACCAATTCCTGCCTCTGCTGACCACCAGCACCCATGGTCAGAGAAGCTATCCTCACATCCTGAGGTCCACTTCAAAATTCCCCCTCCTATTTTCCAAGCCTCCTAGGATCTTTCCCAGTCCTGTCTTGATGTTCCAAGGGCACCCTAAAATGATTCCAGAGATTTTGCCCAGCTTCTTAACCTCCTACAACATGCCACTGCAGCTGACACAGAAGTCTATACCTGTGTGGGACTTGGCACAGCTCATCGGTGTGATGTCTCTTCCCATCTAGCGATGCCTCATGTTCTTCTGTCACTACAAAGATGAAGTGCTATAGCCAAGAAAGAGGCAACTGATATATACAGAAAGATGAAAGGTGAAGGCCTACTGGAAAAGAGGCAATAGAGACCATAAAATAAGACAGGTCTATAAAACCACAGATGACACAGGAAGGGTCAAGAAGGCAGGTGTTAAATATCTCTTCCCACCCAAAAATTGAGGGCCAGGAAATTAAACCAGAAAGTAACGCGTTCAAGACAAATGACAGGAGGACTTGCATTGCACACTGCAATGACTTCCTACCATGACATTTTGTGGGTGCTAGCGCTTCACCTGATTCCAAAAACTGGCTGGACATATTCAGGGAAGAAGCAAATCCATAGAGATCTATGAAGCGTGCAACAGATCTTCCAGCACAGGGTCCGTCAGCCACACATCACTGGAAGCCAAAAGAGTGTTCAGAAAAAGTAGTCCTAGACAGTTGTCCTGTCTTTATGCTCTTCCTCTTGCCTCTTTCAGACACTGCTGGGGATCTGGAGACCGGAAGGACCTCACACCTGGCTCAGTTCTTATATTCCTGTGGCTTTCAATAGCTAGGCTGATGCAGAAGTCGTGGGCAAATAGTACCTCTGTGTAGCAATATCATTTTGGTGCATTTGATCCTATTGGAGGTATTGACAAGGAAACAAACAACAGAGCCCATTCCAAGAAGGACTTTTTTTCCCTCTGCCCTAAAGCTGTAAGGAGGTCTGAGGCCATTTAAACCAGTCATCCCCAGTACAGATCCTTGCTCGGAATAACATCTATGCTTCACTCCTACCGCTCTCAATACCTTTTGACAGACTTTTTAAGACCAAAGCCCTTTTCCCTGTTGATAAACATGGAGCCCTTTCAGTAGACCATCTGTAACAGGGCCAACCGCCCTGAATTCCTTTCCATTTCACTGTCCTGTCTATCACACTATTCATGGCAACCTCTCCACACTAATCCTTTTATTATGATCTGACTCAATTTTCCTGGCCTGTGACTGCAGTGGGGTGAAAAAGGAGGGGTGTTAATCTTTCTGACCTTGTTGTCCCAATTCTGAACCATCTGTAAGCAGGAATTCAGAGGAGGGAAGTCTGATCCTCCTGACCCCACTGTCCCCATGCCAAGCCATCTTTGTCTGGAAAATGGGAACCACTTGCTTTGGTAGGTTCAGCCTGTACCCTCCCAGAAAGTTGTTGTGGCAAAGCTCCTTTTCACCTAGAGGACTGCTTCCTGGAGTACCTCTTCAGCCGGAAAGGATGGAGAGGTGGAAGGAATAATGTCCTCCACCTCCATCAGACTCCATTTACTCATTCCGCAGTAGTGCGTATGAAGAAGAGGCCTTGCAGATCACTCCACCTCCACCACTGTCCATGGTGTCCATGCTTGTTCCCTCCACCCCTTTTCACCATCATGTGTTCCTTTGCTGCAAGCAGTTGCATCTTCGTAAACCTGCCAGACTATTTCGTAGTCGGTCTGAGCACTCGTACCAAGAAGCTTGCATGTATCCTCAGAGCCAGCCAAATATTCACCTTTTTGCTCAACCTCATCCCATACTTTTGAGTTTGCCTGTCTTTTTCCACCTTAAATAATCTCTTCATTTCCTTGGTGTTTACAGTCCTCAAATACTTGTAAACGGTTATAGTATCATCATTTAGTCAAGCTCTCCATATTTAGTTCTTTTAATCTCTTCTCATAAGTAAGTCCCTCTAGCCCTTTCATAATTTTTGTTGCTCTTCTTTGAATTTCCTCCAATTTATTTATTCACCCTCCTTCAGCTAGCATAGCACCCAGGACTGAATGCCAGGTTTTTCAGACTGGTCTCCATAAAGCCTTGGAAATATTAATTGGTTCTCCTTGTGCTTCACAGCTTGATGTTTCTGGATGTACTTGAGTACACAGATGCCAGGAAAGCTACCTTACTTCATACATGTGGCACCAGGTAATACAGCTCAAGACTATCTCTTGAAGCACAAGACCTCTCCCCCAGGAGAGGAGGAAGAAGAATCTCAGGAGGTGGGGAGAAGACGATATATGAGCAGGTAGGATGGATGTCCTCCAGCTGAGCATGGCACACAACTACAAACACTTACATACTTAGATTGAGACACCAAGTACTGAGATTTGGACATCAAGTCCAAGAGATGGAAAAGGTGCATATACATGCTCATACACGTGTGTTCACTCCAGATATAAACCAATTACCTGCATCACACAGAGGCATATACACAAATGCACACAGGAACACATGGATACATGGATAACACAGATGAAGCCGAAGAGGAAATGAGACACACATGCGCACACAGACTTTGTGCACACACAGATGTGCATACAAGAGCCTAGCAGAAAATGGTTCTCTCCCTGTTTATATCATACATGTTCTCATGCATAAACCAATGTTCCCAGAGGAAGGGTAGCCGATGGAGTCCTCACAGGAACCTAAAATTACACAGGCAACTCTGACCCATCTGGTCTACAGATTGAGTGCATGAGCCGTGGAAAGAACGAATACAAACATATGATACCTCGCCTTAAGGCAACTGGTAGCCTGCACCCCATCCTGAGACACAGTCTGCATACCTACAGTGCCTTCCATGGTGATTAGCTTATCACCCAAGCCATTTAGAAGTTAGGAGGGAAGGAAGGAAGCAACATCCCCATAGGCCAGTTGTGGCACTTTGTCACACCCTCTCCAGGTCATGCTACTGATGATCCTTCTTATTTGCTCCCTATCTCTGCTGTCAGACTAACTGACACCCACAGGAGTCAAAAGTACCTACAGTTTCTTGCAAACAGTCCTTCCCCTACAGCTTACTGAAACCAGATGGGTGTAACTCTTGTGTGAAAAGCTAAAGATGCACTCCCCAGGGTGACTGTAGACAGGAAGGAATAGACCCAGCACATCAGTTGGGTCAGCAAAGGACGATGGATGGGCCTTACCTTCAGCAATAGGACAAATTTTCCTATGGGGTTTTGAACCTGTGCCTATCTCCATGGTGTCTGGTGCTATGCTATAAGGCACCATGTAGCCACTGTGTCTAGCCAGGGCTGCCTGGGAACCTTAAAGACTCCCTGCAACATCAACATAGTGACCAAACCCATTAAGCTATTCACCTCAACCTGGCTCTTAATAGCTTGCTTCCCACCCCTTACAATGCTGTGGGAAGAATGACAACTGCCCTTCCCTCCTTCTGTACCTCAGCTGGTCAGTTGGAACTGGGTTTCCTCTTGGCTTATGAGTGTTGAGCAAATGAGGTCATTTCTCCTCAGTGACAGAGAACTGTTTGGTCAGTGCAGTCTCTGGTGAAAGCAGTTCATCTCAGGCAATGGCTAGGTATCCCTGAGCTCCAAGGAGACCCGAAGAACTGCTGTAATCCCTTAAAGAGGAGGTCAGGCAACGGCAAAGCAAGCTACCAAACTAACACCAGCTGGGGAGCACAGGAAAGCCAGGACACAAATGCAGCTGTAACTGCTGCCAGACCATCTAGCCACTGACGCAAACACTACAGCAGTCCCACAGTCACTGTCACCTCCAAAGTGCCAAGCCTGACCCGTATGGGGCTTTAAATACAGCCTTCATCTGGATCACAGCTGACCCAGCTGACAGAAGGGGCTGGAGGTGGGTCACAGCCCTTTGGTCTGCTGCCTGAGCTTTGCACTCTGCCATTCCAGCCCCAAAAAGAGGACTTCACACCCACACATCCAGCATAGGAGGTGGCTCCCATGCCTTCAGCCTGCTTCCCTTCAGTGGCTGAAATCCATATCCTCCTTAACGCCTCCTGCCACCTGGAAAGACATCAGGGAACACTGACCTCTGCCCCCAAAGAACCCCAAATAGAGCTCAACCCCCTCCTCAATCCCCTCGCTCAGCATCGGGACCAGCATGAACAATCCCCATCAGCAGAACCCGCAGTGCTACTGAGGATGCTCCAGCTTTCCCCATACCTGCTGGCAGGCTGGGATCCCTCACTGCTCCATGGAGAAGGAAAGCAAAAGCCCCTCCATTCCCAGAAAACAGGGTATTTTCCTGGAACACCTAACCTGCTCCTGTCCTGCTCTGGTACCCAGGCATGGGTGAGGGCTACAAGTGTGTTTGGGGGACATCACATGCCTCTCCCAGAGCAGGGCTCTGCTCACCAGCTCACCAGAGTGTGAGGACAGGGGTGTTCCCTGCATGTCCTCAACCCCACTTCACACTAATAACAGAAACAACTTAGCCCAGGCCCACACTTGGAGACCTGGGGACCCGAGGGGAAAAATCACACTATTTGAGATGAGAGAGAGAGCAGCCAGGTCTCTTCCTCTCAGCAAATGTGCTGATGCTTTCTGACACATCCGCTGACAGCACTGGGAGGTTTCAACAGGCCCTGATGTGACCACTAGCTTTTCTCCCAGGTGAGCAGGGCTCTCCACCACTCTTCAACAGAGTTAGATGAGGCAGCCGCACTCTGCCTGAAGCTGCATCTGGCTTCTGACATGACCCAGGTAGGAATAAACGTCACGGACATCATCACAGCTATGGTTCCCTCCCCTCTGCTTCCCCCTGCCTCTGATTTCCACCTTTCCGATTTTAACCGCAAGCTGCCCCCCAGCAAAACCTCCACCTTCGTATGCCCCATTTTCCCAAATGCCCTCTCTACCCTCCAAGCGGCTTCTGCTCCACAGCTGAGCTTTGCACCAGCACGGCGGATCAGGCAGCATATTCCCAAATACCCACTTTGCCTGGAGCTGGGTGAAGAGAGGGAAAGGCCATTCATTCACAGTTCTTCCTTGGGTGTCGTAGTTTTTGAGGTGAGGGAAGAGCAATGAAAGCAGCTTGCTTCATTCTGACATATCTACATGCTTAGTTGGATGTGAGTTGGATGCCCTTAAAGCAAACCACCTCCCAGAGGAAAACAACAGGGTGAGGAGGGTGGCAAGTGGGCAGGGGGCTGGGGGAGAAAGATTTCTAGGCTGGGGAAATCAGTGGGATGAAAGCGGCTGTTTCTCACCCCTGGCACCACGTCAGCCCCCCTCCATTCCCTGCAGCTTCTTCACTGCTGCTGGTACGGTCTGCATAGAGCAGGGAGGCGAAAGGGGGGCTCTATTTAAATATATTAATAATGCATGTTCCATGCACATGAAGCTTCCTTTGAATAGAACATCAGTGATGCTGTCAGGCCACGCTTCCTGGGACACAGGAGTGTGTGGGGACGGAGCAGGGGATGCAGGTCACCAGAAATGCCCTTCTACCCTGGCACAGTCCCCTTCCTCCCCCTTCACCCCAGCTCCCCACTTCACACACAGTCTTCTCCCTCCCACCCCCCGGTGCATGACAAATTCCTTGGCTCACAGCATGCAATGCAGCCAGGCTGCCCAGTCCCCTAGGCCCCCTCTAGGGACATGGACCCCCCTCTTCTCCCCACTCCCTACATAATCTTTACCCCTCCCAGCTCCAATCTCAGCAATCCTCTTCCCGCTCCATAGTTTGGTTTATAGCTCCCTACCTCCAGGGTGGGGAGAAGCGCTGTGCTCTCCAGCCTTTAGGGGAAAGGAGGGGGAGCAGCTCCTGAGTCTGGCCTGCACATGTGCACCCACTTCTGTGTGCACACACCAGCTCCCAGCAGCAGACGCTTGCGTGAGCCCATAGTGGGTGCCAACGGACCGCGGGCTGTGCATGGCTGCAAGATGCATGCGCCCGCAGCGCCCGAGTGATGCTCTTCTCCCCATCACCACTTCCTTCCCTGGGTGCTTGCAAGGCTTGCAAGCATATTGCTTGTGCACAGCCACCCCTGCCTCCACACACACACACATATGCAATATGCACACTTGTGCTCACATGCATGCACACAGAGGTAAGGGGGAGCCACACCAGCACACACAGGAGAGGGCATTACGTACAGCAGCTCCCAGATATGCTGCCCGCTGCAGCATTAGCAGATTTATGCTGCCTTTACCCAGCCAGATCCAAGCTCTGGAATGGGAACAGCAGCAGCTGTGCACTCCTGCCTGTCCTGGGATGAGAATAGGATGCGTCTGTTCGTCTCTCTCCCCCACCCCCATACCTCCTCCTTTCCCCTCCTCTTGTTCCCATTCATTCATTCAGCTTCTCCTCCCCCATCCCATGCTCCAAAGCAAGAGCATCTTTATGCATAAAAATGTGGGCATGCTTTTTCTGGTGGAAAAAAAAACCAAAATGGTCACGCAGACCCCCTGCAAGCAATGCATACAGACATACGTGTGCATTTGAGTAGCTGTCCTGGGCCCCTACATAAATACCCAGCTCCCACCGCCACCACACGCACACTCACACACCCGACAGACACCACGCAATGACTTTTCTGCAGCCAGTCAGCCTCCCAGCAGAGCAGTGTAAAAGCAGAGCAGAGATTTACTCACTCCCCTGCATCCAAACCAGGCGAATGTTCACACACCACACACAGAGACAACACACACACACACATCACTGTCTGCAAAGGCTCCCCGGCAAAGTTTGCTAAGAGGCGGGGAGCAGAGGGCTGTGGGATGAGGCTGTCTTCTTCTGCGGGCAATAAACCTATATGTCGGTGTATCTATACCTATATACACACATGCATGTACATAATATACGTATATAAGTATACACACACAGAGACACACACATACATACCTATACATACATATACATGTACCCCCTCCTCTTGCAAGGTCTGAGTAGAAGCAGACCAGTCAAACCCAGCTGCGTGCAGCAAGCCCTGATCCTATTCAGCATCCTGATCCTAAGCGAGTTGCACGCACACACACACACAGAAACGGAGACCTGTCTCCAAGCCTCCCTCCCTCCCATCACCCCGTGTGGGCATCATCTCCCCCTCACCCCTCGCCACTTCCCCATCTCCCATGCACTCACCCCTTGCCTTCATCCTCAGCTCAGAAACATCCACCCCCCGCCCAGGGGGTACATGCATAGGCTGGAGGAGAAAGGCAATCCATCCATCCTGCCTTTCTCCCCCCCCCACCCCGGTCCTCCCCCTCCAATCTCAGCCGCTTCTCCGAGAGGCGACGCGAACAGGGAGCCGAGGACACGCAAGGCAGCTGCACCAGGACCGCACACAGAAACGTGTCACAGACACACTCATGCAGACATACCTGCTTCTGGAGGGGCGATTGCTCCCTGCTTCCATATCGGGCATGGCAGAGACGAAGTGGAGGCACGAAAGACCCCTATCTTCGAGCAACTTGGAGCCCCGCAGGGGTCTGTGTTGTTAAGGGGGGGATCCCCCACCTTGTATCAGTCACCCCTGGAGCTGTGCTGTCCCCTGCCCCACAGCTGTCTCATTCCCGGCTGCACCTAAGCAGCGCTCCCAGCCACGCACACACGCGAACACGGCAGCAGCAGCAGTCCGGGGAGGGCACGCACAGCCGGAGGATTTGCTGCCTTCGCCGCATCCGCATCACCGGGGGAAGAAGGCAGAAAGGGCTGTATTGGCATTTAAAACGCAAGTGATTAATTCGCCACAGGCTCGGCTGATAGGGCTCTGGGAGCAGAGCCGGCACTGCTTCTCCCAGCTGGGAAGGCTGTGACAGGAGAAGATCCCTCTCCCATGGAGCCAGCTCCGAGCTCTCCTTGACTGCACAGCCACTGCTTGGGTACAGGCAGAAAGGGGTGGGCCTCCACCGGAGACATGAGCACGCATGCAACAGCTGCTGGGGAACTGCACACACACACCATTTCCTTCCAACAGCTGCCGAACAGCTACACACAACATACAACAGCTTCCCAGGAACACACACAAGCAGCAGCTGCTGGGGAATCACAATCACACACACGGGCTACAGCTTCTCAGAGCCAAGTCACCCTCATGAAAATACAACAGCCTCTAGGAATGATGCAGGTACGAGTAACAGCTCTTGAGGAGCTACATACACACACGTATGCATGCAACAGCTATACACCTACTGACACAGGTATGTGGGAAACTACGACTTAATATATACCCCTGTGGTATTTACTAAGAAGGCTGACATACAGAAATGCAACAGGAGGGGGGAGAAACCTTTCATCCGCATACAAACACACACATGTGGCTGCTCTGGGGAGACTGTCTTTCCTACACCTCCCCAGATCACCACACAGAGAAATGCAACAGCTCCTCAGAAATCACCCTCAACTACATTCCATCAGGTACATGCAACAGCTCACTGGAAGAACTTCCACCTCCCCGTGCCTAACCCCACACATGCCAGTGCTGATGGAGATCTTGCCTACAGTCAGAAACAAACATCCATGTGTATCCGGTGCTGGGGATCCAACCACAGCTCAGCCCCCAGATACCGCACACAGGTCTAGTGGAAGATGTCCCTGCCCGTGGCAGGGGGTTGGAACTGGAGGACTTTTATGGTCCCTTCCAACCCAAACCATTCTGTGGTTCTATGGTTCTCATATGGGCTAGGAAACCACCTTAGCAGGCACAGGGTGACTCTTAAGAAATGACTGCCCAGCCTCTTCATGGAGAGCACAAACACACGTGACGGTTAGACATACACAGTCCCTGCAGAGGGATGTCTATGTGCAGACACAGACCACAACTGAAGGGACATGATGCATCCCTCACACTCACCACAGCTGTGGAGGGATTGCCTGTCTCACTTGGGTATGCTCAGACAAGCAACAGCTGCACAGGAACTTAGGAAAACACAGGGCATTGGATGGGAGCTGGCTTTCTGGGATGTGCAATCCAGTCCCCTGCCATTCCAGGCAGCCACACCATAGAATCATGCTCAGAAATGTCTCCAGGTCCATCCTAGCTCTGTGAGACCTCTTGCTCCCTGCTCACAGGCTGTTCTGTTAGATGTTAGAAACCTGCCCAACACCTGCATTTACTCATGACCAGTTCACACCCACATGTCCTTGTACCAGCTGTCCTTCACAAAGGTATGAATAAAGGTTGCGAGAACAAATGGAAACGCTCCAAAACCTCCGCTTGCAGCTGAACAGACACCATCTGCACCCCTGCCTCACACAGACATATGCAATACATCCAGGTGAAGACACTCCTCCCAGCACAAAGATCAACAGCCTGTAGGAAAAGACACCTAACCCTGCCACAGTAGCACTCACATGCACATGGGTACAGACATACAAGCTCGTAACCTCTGATGGGAAACTAATGGCTTTCTTCATGCAGTCCAAGAACTGCAGAGGAATTACTCTGCCACAAACCTCCATTGCAATCAGAACTATTATTAAATGTGTTACATTGTGATGTCCAGTTGCATCACCCGTAGCCCACCTCCCCATCCTGCTAGTTGTTGTGTGAATACAGAGCAATATAATTACCTCATCTATCTCACACCTGCAGATCTACAGGGGGCACTGAGCTCCTTTGACCCACCTGCAGATTCTTCTCTCTGTTGGTAGAGAAATAACCCCATGCAAATCCAAACCCAGCAAGTATGGGGCTGCTCCCAGCCTCCTGACATGCATACAACATCCTCAGAGGTGGGACACCAAACCCACAGACTGAAGGGGAGGGATGGAGACTGCAACAGTGTCCTGTAGGGACAGCCCTACAGGAATGAGTTGCCTGCATCAAAACACAAGCAACAAGTGCAAAGGACCCATCTGTAAAACTAGCCCCAGGCATCACACATATCCATAAGGCACAAAGACACAAGGTCAGCCCTGCTGAAAAATGGCACACAGGAAGCTTGCTGTAGCCTCTTTTACTCAAAACCTGCAGACCCAAATGTGAAAGAACACACAGCCACACACACTGTGCTCGGAGACAGGAGGTGAGCAGCTCTGAGGACACTTCTGGATGTTCCCTGAACCATCTGTAGATGTCTGTTCTCATAGATTAAATGCCAGAGCTACTCGCTCCACCTGGGATGAGAGGAGAAGGGAGCTTATCTTGGCAACTCCAGACTCCAGTTTTCTCGCCTTTATCACTTTGGGGGTTATGACTGTAGGGTTTTTCCTCCAAGCTCTTTTGAAGCTAAAAGCTAAAGGAACAGAGACTTGTTTCCATCTTTCTCTACCTCCTCCAAGGACAAACATGATCTAATCTTGGAGGGTGTTGAAGTAGGAGAAAAGGTTTCCAGCTCCAAATTAATGCAGGATTTTCTCCTGCTTGAGTTCCCCCAGGATCATCTTGCAGTCTGTTCAGGATGAGTCTCCTAGAGGCTCTCCTGCTGGCACAGATCGATTCTGGACTGAGAAGTGATGGGGCAGGATCCTTGTGCTGCCAGTGCCCATGGGGGTCAGACAGTACTTGCTCATACTCCCACTAACGTAGGAACAACACTTAGATCCAGCAGAACAGAGCTGCTCCAAGAGACAAGCAAAAGCAAGCACCACATCCCTGGCGGTGTGGGACATTTGGGTCCTCGATCTCATTCAAAGACAGAACCCCTGCTGCTTTCTTATCCCATTGCAAATGATCATTCGGAGGATACTGATGCTCACCCTCATGTTTATGTTGCAGATGCTCTGACCTTGTCAAAAGTGCTGGAAAGACTCTGTTGTTTGTTACTTCACAAGTGAAAAAAAAAAAAAAACCTTAACCAAGGAAAAAAAAGCTTCCTAAGGACGTCACAGATACTTTAAGTCAGCTGCAGAGGCACCTCATTCCCGATGTCCAAGCCTACGGAAGAATAATCACCTCCTAATTCTTTTGTTCCAGCGTCTCAGAGACCACCACCCTCCAGCCAGGCCTGACCTCTCTACCCCGTTAATGGGGATGGGAGCAGCCCCAAGGACTGCTTTGGTTTACACCTTCGTTCTCAGCTGCTGCTCTGTTAGGCTGCTACATCCTCTTAAGACTGGAGATGCTGTTAGGGGTGAACAAGGGAACTGAATTTATTAGAGCGATTCTGTAGTGTTATTCCAACATACGCCAGGGAGCTGTTAAGCCCTGGAATAGCCCAGAATCTGGGAGTCACAAAGGTGATGATAAATATGACTTTTAACCCTCTGTGCCCAGGCTGAGGAATACTGGAGGTAATGTTCAATGTGGACGGCACCTCTAGGAGAAGGAGTAGTGCAGGCAGCCATTCCCTCTCTCCCCTCCATGACTTGGCCCTTGTGCCATTTGCCTGCACGAGGAGGGAAGAGTCAGGCAGGGAAGGCAGTCACGCAGTCTGCCTGCACTGCCTTTGGTGTGTGCTGCCAGCGAAGGGAGTCTCGCTGGGAGTGTTTCCAGCTCACGGAGCCGGCAGATCAACCCTTCTCGCTCTCTTCCCTTGCCCATCTGCCATCTGCCCCAGGGGTACCACCGGGTCCCTCGGCTGGGGCCCCGGGAGAAGGCTGGGCTCTGCCCTCGCTGCAGTCAGAATCTCTCCACTGATCTATACTGCGGTGAGCAGTGACAGATTGATTTTACAGCTCTGCTTGGAGCCGGCCGCTGGCCCTGGGCTGTGGATGAATCAGCTTTCTCTGGGCCTTGGCTTTTATTTCATTATTTTACTGCAGCCTCCCTCATAGGCAGCTAAAGAGAGAGCGAGAGGAGGAAAGGCGAAGTTGGCAGATTTTCTTCCTTGCTCGTGTGCTCCCAGCCTCACAGCTTGGCTTTGAGACTCTAGGAGGAGGGAGGGAAGGGACTGTTTTCCAGGGACTGACAGCTGTCAGGAATAAAGACATGAGGCACCTTCTACATCAGTAGCTGCACATTGCAATGGCTGTGTGCACTACAACGGCAAGTAGTGCGTAAGCACTACGTAGCATGAACAGTAATGTTATGCCGATGCCTCGTTCTTTGCCAAATGGAGGAAAGCCCATTTTTCATTACACGGGGCAGCATGTTTGGAAATCACATCCCATAAGAGCATTGGGCATTAACCTGCCTGCAGCATCCAGGTTGGAGGTGCTTCCAGGTCCTCCCCTAACAGCTGTGGACCTAGAGAAGGGGGCAAGGGCTGTATGCTGCTGTCTCCATCAGTTTGAGAGGTCTCTGAGCATACCGCAGCTAGGAGATTCTCCTGGGGTGAAGAAGCACCTCCAGGTATGGAATCAACCTTCTTCCCTCTCCTGGCTGTTATAGATACTGCAGACACTACCCGAGGGGAGCCAGGCTCAGTCCTAACTCTGTTAGTTATTGTGCCATCAAGAAGAGCAATAGTGAAACCAAACAAGGAAGGAACAGCAAAATCAAAGGGCAGAAAAGTGTTGGGTTTTCCAGCCCTGGTCTGGAACTACAGTGGAACAGTTCAAGCCCCATTAGCAGAAGGCAGTCTGGAGCAATTGTTATTCTGTGGAAAGGCAGAGAACAGAGGGACCAGCCCAAAGTGCAACAAACATTCCTCTCCACACCCCCAATACCTCAGGAGTGAACAGGGACAAATCTCTGTCATACTTGCTGCTGAAAAATCCCTTTGTCAGCTCTAAGATCTACTGTGGGGTCCCTCACCTACACTGCAAGAGGAGTAATAACCAAAGGAACCCACAACGAGTTGGATCTGCTCCAGACTTCCTCCCACACACTCACCTCCCAAGAGGGGCTTCACATCACCATGGGTGGTACCTTCATTGCAATGGGTTCAAGATGCCCTGAAGCTTTTCTTTGCCTTGTCACAGAACTCTGTCTAGCAGTATAGGCTGCCTGTGGAAGCAGGGTCCCTCAGAGGAGAAATGCTGGAGTTACTAAAGATAGACAGCTAAGACATGATGTGAGTGGCTTCCCCAAGCTCACACCTATCCTTTCCCTCTCCACCTGCCTGTGAGAAAGGATCAGAGGGCGGCCTTGAAGATGGACAGAATGGCTCAAACCATCAGAAGGCAAGGGCCATTTGATCCGCAGAGATCAAGGAGTGAGAGGGGAGAGAAGATGGGAAAAACAGGAGAGAGAGAGGCTTCTCAGAGGTCTGTCCCTGCAAGAGGGAGGGACGGAGACAGCAAAGTCCGTCTCATCCACTTCGTATAATCTTTTAATCTCTTGGGTTTTAATCTTTCACATCATGAATGAGACACATCATTAAGAGTAGAAGAAATCCCAGTTGAAATGGAGATGGGGATAGTGACGGAGATAAAAAGGTCTCTTATTTCTAGGCCTTCTGCCTTGTTCCTTTTTTCTGTGTCTCTCTCCCACTCTTCCTTTTTTCCTCTCTGCTTATAAGCAATAACACAGGTAGTGACCTGACAGACACAGAAACACACTGCGGGCCTCAGCATCTGGAGAAAGGGCAGTGCTATGGCCTCTGCTTGATGCAGGTTGAGCCCTCCCATGGTGACAGTCTATGGTGGCACAGAGGCACAAGGCTCAGTGCCTCAACTAGTCTTGAACAGGCTTTTCCAGAGCCAGAGACAAACAGCAAACATTGGCAGCAAGGTCTCTTCTTGTCAGAGACAGCGTGGCTCAAAGAATCCATCTCACGCCTCACTGGGAGAGGAGACACAAGTTTATGGAGGGCAGGGGACTGCCTCTTCCTACAGCCCCAGGCTGGCCGTTCTACATCCCAGCTTCCCCCATCTGTCCGATTCTGTGGATAACAATCCCAACCTCAGAGGGTGACTGCAAGAGGTTAATGAATTAACATTCGTAAAAGCTTTAGATAAAGGGCTAAGGATTATGACTGTTGTTATACATGGAAACAGCTCCAAACAGAGTATTTCCCACCTCCTTCCTCGTTTGAGCCTGGGGGATCATCTGACACAGATGCTGCTGCACAGGAGCTCCCCCAGAGATGGTATTACAGGAGAGTAACAGAGAGGGCTGCGGGCTGCCAGCGACACCAATCAAGGGGCGACAAACTGGGGACAGTCCATCAACCAGCAACCCATGCTGGGCTGTGGGGCCAAGAGCCCTGCACTCACTCCCTAAGCATGGGTGAGAGGTTCCTCACACTCCCATCAAAGTTCAGCAGAAAACAGCAGCTGATTTCTGACCACGGCAAACCTGCTGCTCCTCTCACCATTTCAAGGCTGTTGACTTACCTCAGACAGTTGCTCAAGACATATTTGCTTTAAGGAGAGCTTAATCCCCAAAGGAAACATCTGTGCTGCTGGTCTGGGGCAAGATTCAGAAGAATAAAACCACACAGACCCTCCCTTCATAGCCCTAGGAAGAGGCTGGATGGGATCTGATTTTGGTGTCTTAAATCTTGTGCAAAGTGTTTTCCAGGCTGGGGATGGGAACTGATTCAAAGCAGGAGTCTTAACATCATACACCTCTCCCTCACACACAAGCATAACCTCTAGAGAGAAAAGCCCTCCCTAACTCGCCTACTATAAATACACCAAACCACTTAAATGGCTACGTTAAAAGAGAGCTGGTAATTTGATAGTGGTCTCCACTTAATTAGATTAGGCTCTTCTTGAACTCAAGGGCTGTAAGCAGCTGATCCTCCTTTCTTCTTCAGTATTATCCTGTCAGCTGCCAAGCTGCCATGACCATCCGTGCTTGGTCCTCATGGGATGCTGACAGCGAAACCTTGGGGGACCAAGAGCTGTTGTCAGGCAGTGACCCAGCAGGGCATTTAAGTATGTGCCCCTAACCCTGCACAGAAGTGTGCCCACTTGATGGAGCAGAGGTAAAGTGGTCTCTCAGTGAGGGTGAAGCTTTGGGGCCTGCTCTGCAGCCAAAGTCCAGAGGATGCAGCTGGGCAAGCTTTCTGCTCTTATTCACTGGTCAGGTGATTCTCTTCCTCACATTCCTTGCCATGTTTGCATGCCTTTTGCCTTCACTTTCCATGTGTATCCATGGCAAGAAAAAATGTGAACTGGAGTGCAGCAATGAGTATGAAAGTAACATGGAGACAGAGCCAAATTTTGACCAAGGTAACTGGCTGAGGACCTTTAAATAACCACACATGAATGCACGTTTCCATGACATCCCATGTTAATGAAGAGGGAATGTTTGGGTTAAGGGCAATCATGTCATTCACGGAGATGAAATCATGGTGCTCACCCATGTTCTGGACAGCTGGATCACCAACCCCATCACGGACCATGTCTGTGCTGTACAGTGCGGAGCTGCAGATCCCAGAGTAGAGTGGCTGCTCTCATACAGTGACCTGCCTGGGCTGCTTAGCACTGCTGAAAATAAACCGTGCTGCGCACAGTTGGTGACAGAGTGTTTGAAGCACATCTGGGGTAAAAATCAGCCTCTACACTGCAGTGTGTGGGAATTGGCCCTTGAGCTAAGGAAACAGGAAACAGCACCACTAGTCTCCCCTGCAGAGAGAGACCAGGGGACAGCACTACCTTGGTCTTCTCCTCAGGAGACCAGAGCAGATGTTAATAAACCATAACA
The DNA here is from genome assembly GCF_963264785.1 of Psittacula echo. Classification (NCBI taxonomy): domain Eukaryota; kingdom Metazoa; phylum Chordata; class Aves; order Psittaciformes; family Psittacidae; genus Psittacula; species Psittacula echo. The sequence goes on along the minus strand of NC_137735.1, from coordinate 88,467,086 downwards.
TAGCCAGAAGCTTTTTCTAAATGTCTTGTTTTGCTGATTTCTCACTTGGAAGGAAATAAGTAGCCTGTTTGTAGGGCTTACTGGGGCTGGCTGGCAGAGTCTGTAGCCTGAACATCACTGATAATAAGACAGAAAGTCACCTGAAAGGAAGAGATCATAGAATCATAGAATAGTTAGGGTTGGAAAGGACCTTAAGATCATCTAGTTCTAACCCCCTGCCATGGGCAGGGACACCCCACACTAAACCATGTCACCCAAGACCTCATCCAACCTGGCCTTGAACACCACCAAGGATGGAGCATTCACAACCTCACTGGGCAACCCATTCCAGTGCCTCACCACCCTCTCAGTAAAGAATTTCTTCCTTATATCCAATCTAAATTTCCCCTGTTTCAGTTTGAATCAGTTACCCCTTGTCCTGTCATTGCAGTCCCTGATGAATAGTCCCTCCCCAGCATCCTTGTAGGCCCCCTTCAGATACTGGAAGGCTGCTATGAGGTCTCCACGCAGCCTTCTCTTCTCCAGGCTAAACAGCTCCAACTTTCTCAGCCTGTCTCCATATGGGAGGTGCTCCAGTCCCCAAGCCTACAGCACCCGGGATTCCCAGGTGGTCTCCCATCCAAGTACTAACCGAGCCTGACCCTGCTTAGCTTCCGAGATCAGACGAGATCGGGCGTTTTCAGGGTGGTGTGGCTGTAGGCCAGACCAGAGATGAAGTTGTTCTGCTGTTAGAGCAGGGGATGGACTTGATCAATGCTTAAGGGCCTTGTCAAGCTTCCCTAGCAATGCAGTAATTCAGTCAGTACCTTTTCTATGAGTCCAGGTGCTGGTCTCCCTGAAGTCTGATCCAGCTCTCACCCACACCCAGGCTAATTGCAGCGCTGCTCTTAAACTTCTGGATTGGACTGGTGCCTGTCCTACCCTGATCCTTCATCCTCTGCTCAGTGAGCTTTATTCTGTTCCTAGTAGGGCTGTACTCTGAACAAGTTCTCTGCTCCATGAAACAACCCCAGCTTTGGAGAATCAAAACACTTCGACCTTTTGCTGTCCATCAACAATGGAGGAAGTTGGCTTTAACAACAGACAGTTTGATACTCAATGTGTTCTTAATTAATACTAAAACCTCTGTCAGGTTGTTTTGTTGCGGGTTTGTGGGGTTTTTTCAATCCGCTACCTCTTTGTTATTTATTCAGCTTGATTTTTTATTTTACCTCATTAATGTAGTGGTGATTTAGATGCAGTTTCCTTTCCCTACTGCACTTAATGAGTCGTCAGCTTTATTCACTCTCGCCCGCATCCTCATGGGAGCATGCTTTGATTTTCTAGTGGGTGCATGAAAACACAGATTAAAGCAATTAGACAGAAATAATCTTAGGGAAAGGGGAGAGAGATCCAGAGCGCCTAATTATACCATTTTAATCAAGATACAATTATGCAGAGACTTTTATAGATTATAAATTAACCAAACTCCAAAGGCAGAAAAAAAAAATATCATTTTAAATATGGTTCATTATGCTTGTTGTTTCTGCCTTGTGATCTCTCCCAGACTGGACTTCAGCGTTCATTTAGAAAAAGTTCTGGATGGGGCTTTGCAGAAATGGAGAAGAAATAGACTCAGGAGACCCTGCTTGCTAGGAGCAGGGTCTGGAAACGGCCCCTGGGAGAAGGTAGGGAACTACAGCTGCATTTCTCACTTGCTGATCTCACCAGTCTTTTCCCAATGAACTAAGTGCAGCTCATGACAGGCCAGGTTTGACTGAAGACCTCGAGCTGCCTGCATGGTTCAGGTAAGGAAAGACCCAGTTCAGAGGTCTGGGTTTTACTCTGCCTTCACAGGCTATGCTGAGCTGCCAGCGAAGGACTGTGGGTACTGTAGTCTAAGAAGCAATTTCCTAAGCTACAAACATTCCAATTAGAAGCACAGTGAGTGGGCAAACAAAACACATCAGGCTGGATGTGTTTTCTTCTGAACCCTGGAGGAACTTAAGCCAGCTGCTCCAGATTTATTGCAGCAAACCCAGAAGGCGCTCAGGCTCTCAGAGCACGTAGGGAGGTGCTCTGCTCCTGCTGTCTCTGCAGAGGAGCCAGGGAGACCCTACCCTTCCCCAAGAGCTCCAGGAAATCCTGGTTTCCCATGTAGCTGTCATACTGCTTTATGATGGGGATGGTCCCGGTTCAGGCACCTCTGATTTTGTGGCTGCAGCCCGGTGATGTCTGTGCTCTTTTGCTGTGAGTGCAGCACTAGCGATCCCTCCTGCACCGGGTGTGCAGCGCTCCTTGAGCTGTTTGCAAAGAGCTTCGGGTGTTAAGGAGACAGGAGAGGGCTCACCGCAGTGATCCTTAGCTTCCTGTGAGGTTTGCCAGCGAGCATCCTGAAGGGTTTTGCTGTGCAAAACTCTTCTCCAAAAGAGGCTGCTACCAGGCACCTCTCACAAGAACATCTCAACCCATCAGGGCTTCACCAGGCCCTTCCCCATTGCCACGGCCACCCTGTGTCACGAGGAGCAGTGCTGAACTGGCTGCTGTCCTCTTGATTAAGAGTAATCCTCTCATCTACCAAGGGACCAGCCTCAACCGTCTTCCCTCTGCAAGCCCTGGTGACACTCATGCAGGCTGTCTGCAAGGTGGAGATGGCTGGGACATGCCCAGAGCTTGTATATCCAAGTGACAGGTACACCACCAGGATAGGCAGGTGGGGAACAGAACTGATGGGTCCTGCTATTGAGTCCACCTGAGGTGGGCTCACTGTCTGAGGCTCAGCAGTCCTTGCAAGGAGTGAAAGGCAATATCTCCCCTCAGCTGCCCTGTGCCAGAGTGATGCTGCACCCATTCCCTCAGAGTGGAAAACCTTTGGCTCTATGCATTCTATCCACCATCTGTGTCCAAGTGGTGGGACTGCTGTAAGATGACGGAAGCAGACATGGCTGGCAGGGAGGTTCCTGGGATATCTCTCCCTTGCAGCCTCCTCACTCACTGTCCCCTTCCCACAGTGAAGAAAGCACGGCTGCAGGCTGCTGCCCTTGATCCCTGCTTTCTCCTACAGCCAGGGCAAAGCCGAGGAGGGCTGCAGGACTTTGGGGGCTGCCCTGCTCCCCATCTGAGGGCTCAGTCCGGTGGGTGAGCGGTGGTATCAGAGTGCCCTCTACTGGCCCCAGTTCTGGACTATTTGGACCGTCCAAAACTTGCACACCCCCAGTACCCCTGAAAAGTTGGGTCTCGTCTTGCCCCCTGCCACCCCTGCTATGGTGGGCACTGCTCCAGCAGCAATACAAGCCAGCACACAAGCCCCGTGGAGTCCTGTCAGTGCTGGCTCACATCCCCAGAGGAGCCAGCGTGATGGAGAAGCCAGGACAGAAATGACTGAAAATCAGCGTTTGGCTCTGTGTATGTGGGTGAGTGTGTGTGAGAGCACAGGCATCACTCTCATGCTTACCAACTGTTATTTCAGAGATGTGGTGGGGACTCCCAGGGGCTTTCTGCATATGTTCCCAATTCCATGGCAGGAAAAGTCCATCCCCTGCTTCTTTGCTCCAAGCAGCAAGAAAATCAGAGGTGTGGTGAAAGAGGCTGAGAAGGAGCACACTCTCTCCCTTTAGGCTTGGTGCAGGTTGACTAGGCTTGGTTGACCCTCTGATGGGAGAGGGCCACTTTGAATAAGTCTTCACAGAGCTGGGGCAAAACAGCTCTGCAGCATCCTGGTCATTCATCTGCTCTGGGTCACTGGGAGCCTCCATCCCACTGGGATGTGCATTCCTTTATTCTTCACCTTAAATTTCTCTCCAGAACTACCCTAGGTATCTCCCTAGTGTTTTGAATATCTCAGTACAGTGAAACTGGCAAGGAAGGTTGGAATCATTGTGCCCAGATCCAAGACAACTGTGTTCGGACCTACCAGTGGGTTCCTGGGTTCTGCTAAGCAATGCACAGTGTGCACAGTGAGTGGGGGCCTGCAGTCCCTGTGGATCCATGCTCATTTACACCAGCAGAAGATCTGACACACTGTCTCTGGGCTCCAGAACTACGGAGGTGACCTTCTATTGCTATCAGCAGAGGAGAGAAGGAAAGAGCAAGGTTACAGTTCGAGGAGTTCAGGTCCTTCTGCGGAGCTGGTCATTTTGTGCTTTAGTATCTATGTCATTCAAGCAGGCATAACACTGATCTGACAGATAAGATGTGAGCTAATTAGCAGTGCTCTCTTCGAGCTCCTTCCAAGCTCAAGTGATGCAGAAATTAGTATAGCAGGTCCGGTTACTGTTCAGGCCATTTGTTAGCTGGAAAGAGGCAATGGAAACTGGATTAGCCAGGGAGATGGCTTGGATTTAAGACTGGGGTGCTGTTTTGAGGTATTTGAGGGAGAGACGGAATGAGGTGCTGGACATGCCAGTACCAGGGTGCCTGATGGAGCAGAGAAGAATCCCAGATGAGCCCTGAAGGAGAATCCCTGAGGAGAAACTTCTTCCCACATGTCATAGGTAGGCAGCTGAGCCCTGTGAGCACTTCCCTCAGGAACTGCCTTTTGTAAATATTACAAAACAGTGACAGCAAAAAAGAACCCAAAAACAAACAAACAAACAAACAAACAAACGGAATTCCCCCAAACATATCCAGGAGGAGTTTTTTGGTTTGTCTTTTTTTTTAAATAAGACATTGAAATTGCTTAGACATGCAGTCCATCAAAAGACTTCAGCATGGGACTAACACACAGAACACACAGTGTAGACACCCTCCCTGGCACGCTTATGGTCTTGAAATGCTGTGGCACAGCAGCTCTCTGCCAAGGAGGAAGCTACGAGTAGATATCATTCTTCCTTGGCCCTCATTAGAGTCATGTATAGAGTAAGCTGATTGCATCCAAGGTGGAGTAAAAACTTCCCTTTCTTTCCTCTCAGCTTTTCATGGCGCACTGCTGAAGCCACTGCCCTTTCTCCCCCTCTGACACACTTCTAAATGTCGAGCCACAGACAATGCGGAGCCAGCCTCTGCTCCTATTAACCCGAAGTGCTGGAAGAATTGCAGGCCAGGAAAACTTCAGTAAAAATGTGAATGTCACTTTACAGAGGACAGCTCCAGCTTGACAGAAAATCCCCCATTGCGTTTTCCAAACAGCTTGTGGGCTCTTCGGGATTCCACGCTGTGACTTGTTCAGCAGGCAAGGTGGAACACAACCACTATTTTTCCAGACCCATCTACTCAATCTCCAGTTGCTGCAGTCTATTTACCTGTGGATGGGCCTCTGGTTCACTGCCACAACGGCTCCCATTTTAGAAGGCACCAAAAAAAAGTGAAAGGCAGCCAAGACCCGCTTCATTTCTCCTCACTACTCAAATCCAGATGCCTAAGGTGTCAGCATGGATCCCATTCTCCATGGTCCCATGACCAAATCCCAGCCACAGTGGTGTCAGGCTTGGAGTTCCTTGGTCTCCTGTAAATGAAAATCATTTTCTGAAACTGAAACTGAGATCCCATTATCCCAAACTGGATCATTTCCAAGGAGCACTGAAGCACTCAGTCTGTTTTCTTGCCCGCTAGATGCCAGCTCCTACCAAGTAAGACAATGCACATTACTGCAGCAGTATTGGAAACCTGTTTCAGGGACATTGCAGGGGTTGTAGAGCTCCCAGGGGAAAGCCAGGGATGATTCCTGTGCCACCCAGACTGGACTCTAAGAAGAGCAGAGAGACAGAAATTCACACTGGATTCAACAAGCCTTGACTACAACTGTCTGCAAACTTCTTTCCCTTCAAGTTTCTATAGCCTTCTGTCCCATTCCTTGGCTGGTGGTTCTGTGTGGGCACAAACCGTGAAGGAAACAAATATCAGAGCTCTTCTGAGAAATGGGAAATGTGTTTTATCTGAGCCATACCCAACCCTCCCATCCATCAGCCAGTGACTCCAACTGTCTCTCAGACTGCCTGTAGCTTTAATTCTTTCTCTGTGATTGCTTTCTGTCTCCACCACCCTGTAAGTTCCTTATCAGAGCAGTTGGAAGGTAAGGGGCAGTATATAAAAAAGTTAAGTCCCCTGCAGAGGATATCAAGGTCCGCCAGTTGTAGTAGCATCCCAAAACCAAAGCACGTGCTAGGTATTTCCACCTGATCTCAACATGCAGAACTCCAGGGCAGAGAAGGCTCTCTGGTAAGCTGATATTGCTGTGGAAATGACCACAGAGAAACAACCAGGAGAGGGAGTGAGAAAAAGAGATATGAAAAGGAAAGCAGTAAAATACATAAATTTGAGGGCAGCAGAAGAGTACCGTGGAGATGCAAAGCAGCAGAAAGTGAGCAGATGAAATGACATTCAGGGGGCTAGCTATAGGGAAACAAAAGGGGAGGGAGGCATATAGAGGGAATAGCACAGATACAAGGAAAGAGAACACAGGGCAGGAAAGAGAAGAGGGAAATCAGAAAGGGAGAAAGAGAGGGATCTGGAGGGATTGCCTGATGTCAAATCTGATAGAAAAGAGGATTTATCTTTAAAAAATAACCCAGATCTAAGCTACAGCTTCAGAGCAGCTGCGTACAGATCCACAGCGCTGTGTATTTGTTCTTAAGCAAGAGCAAAAAAGCGGCTGGTACAGGCTGCAAGCCAAAACGGGGTCGTGCCATACCAGGAGGCTGCCCGCCAGCCTGGAACAAGATGAAGGCAAGGCAAGGCAAGGCAAGAGAAGGAAAGACAAGGAGAAGAAAGATAAGGCAAGCAAAGACAAGGCAAGGCAGGGGAGGCAAAGCAAGGCCAGGCCCTGTCCATGGTGCTGACCAGAGCCGACCACAAGCCAGCCCCAGGCCCCGTAGCCTCTCTCCTCCTGCTGGCCCCTGCACATACAGCAGAGACCATTCCAGGGACTTCAAACAGTTCTTCAGAAGCAGTGTGCTTCCTGGAGTGAGCTGAGCAAGGGAAAAAGAAAGCACACAGTCAAATAGATGTAAAAGATATTTTTTTCCCTTCCTCTTTCCTGCCAATAATTTCAGCAGAACGCTCTAAGGGCAGGGCTGGATGTTAGGGAAGTGTGTGCCCATGGCTGGGGAGCTGAATGAACATGAAGCATCTCTGGAGCTGCATTTCTAACCTGTTAGGGTAGATCATTGTAAGGATCAGCCATTCTCTTCACCTCTCTGTGAAGGACAGACCTCAGTCCTCCTCAGGCTGACCTCTTCTGCTCTCAGCTCCAGGATGTGTCTCTGCCGCTTTCTAAACACGTCCTGGCCTTACCATGTCATTTTTGTTCCAGAGAATTCCAAATTAGCTGCCCCACAGAGGAGAAAGCCATGCGCAAGAGCCTGAGAGAGTTGCTTTATGGGCATCTACAAATCACTGTTGGTGCAGAGTTGGAGAATAAACCTGTCTTTCTGACATCAACCTAGTACCAGTGCTTTGTCACTAGCAAACTGGTTTTCCAATCTGACATCAATAGTCTGGACCAGAACAACATGTTTTAAGGGTCAGTTGGAAAAACATCGGACAGCAGGGCTGCAAGGTGTCTGGACCTGCTGCAGGACTAGATAACCTCCCAGTAGCCCAATAACACCACCTCCTTAACTCCCTCTGATTCTAATATGTGACCAAGCCCAAGTGCAAACTCTCCAATCACACAGACTCTTGTGTAACCAGACTTAACAACACCACAAACATTTCTTTCCTACACTGAACATGTAGCAAGAACCCATAGAGATTCCTGCCACGACCATATAACAGCAAGCGCAACTTCATAATCACCATTCTCCAAGTCACCATGGAAGGCAAAATGCCCTTCAGGGATGCAGACATGGGGCATCAGCTGGGTCCCAACATTCCTGTCAGCAGAGCAAATCAGGGAGCTTTTATTCAAGTGGGTCCACAATTCCATGGGGATGTGTTGCCTGCCAGCAAGCCATTCCCATCTTTTGGAATGATTGAAGCAAGCAAAATATACCAGGAAGAGCCAGAACAGCACAATCCTAGGCATGAACTATCTGCCTTGTAGCATCTCCCCAGTTCTGCTCTCCTTGTGCTGTTCCCAGCAGCTGGCTGGCTGTGTAGCCATCCCCCTCCTGCGGGCCGGTGCCACGTGTCTAAGTTGGAACATTATTCTCCCGTTCTAGGAAATTGGATTAAGGGTCAGAGAATACTGACTGTTATTTACCTTTGATTAAAACCAGCCCTCCTCCCTCCCAGACCAGAGAGGCCAATGTTGCTGTTATTTACTCTGCTGCCAAACCTGGAGTTCAATCCTGCCCTGCAGCACTCAATAAAAGCCAACACAGAGGTGGGGGGAGAGAGTACAGCAGCAAGTGGGCAGGGCTGTGAGTGAAAGCGGGGGGATTATCCATGCCACTAAGCCCAGTTTTTGCTTTTGCAGCCAGGCTCTGGCTCAGCAAGGACAGGGCTGCTGGAAGTGCATGCCCCTGCAGCTCACAGCCAGGGGTCCAGCCAGAGTTATCCCTGTTTAGCCCCATGCCGATCTCTGGTCCTCTTCCCTCACCACATCACTGCTTTCACACAGCTCCCCTTTTTCTTTATGCCCTTCCCTCCCTCCCTCAGCCTCCACCTTCACCCTCCTCTCCTCTCCATGACCTTCCTGTCTCCCTTTTTTGCCTTTTCCTCTCCTCTGCTCCCCCTCCTTCCATCCTCTCTCCCCACCTCCGTTTCTCATTCCCCTCATTCTCCTCCTTCCCTCTCCCCCCACCCTTCAAGCAGCTATTCCAGGACAATAGAGCAGATGGCAGGCTGTTTGTTTTATATGTCCCTTTGGAAAATCAGCTCAGCTGTTGAATCTGCGACTTTTGCTAAAAACAGACACCGTCCAACACTAGCTGAATGCTGGGGGGAAAGGAGGGGGGGTATGGAGGACTCTGCTCTCCCTACCAGCTGCACTGAGCCCTTGTCTGTCTGCACCCCACACCATGCCTACGGGAAACAGGACCATTCAAGAGCCCAGACAGAAGCATTCCCCCTTGCACAGTAGAAGAAACACAATCAAATGGAGAGAGCTTGACCAGCTTCTGCATTCAGCCTTGCTTCAGCCAAAGCTGATGGTACAGACAGCGCAGGGAGGAAGGGGCAGAGTCTTTTCAGCACATGCATCCTGGTCACTGCCCCAGTCTGCTGCTTCCCTGAGTGCTCATTAAAGCCAAGTTACATGCAGCCCCCTCAAGCAGAAGACACTCAGCACAGAGTAAAGTTTGATGCTCTTTCCAAGCCCCACATCTCCTCCATGGCTGCTGGGGTAGCCATGGGTGAGAAGCCACAGGCCAGCATTGAGTGTGTGGGTAGGGGAAGATAGTTCTTGCCTTTTTCTTTCCAGCTTTCCCTTCTTTTTGTTAAGCCCCTAAACCCCAAGGTACCAGTCAGGTACAGCATTCATCAGCTGCCAACACAGCCATGAAGAGGATGTAGATTTTGATCTGGTTCTTTCTCTTGTCCAAACCACATTCTTCATCCCTCACCTTTCCCTTCTCATGCTCTTGTATCAGCCATCTTTCAGATAAATTGCTTCATGTTATTTCTGGGTGAAGAAGGATCTTTTCTCCTGAACCCTGCCCCTTCCTGTCCCAAAGACCATCTTGTTCCCCCTGCTTAGATGTGACAATACTGCCTCATCATTCCTGTAAGCCCTCCCTCCCTTCCCCAGCCTGTCTCTGCTTGTAAGTGCTCAGAAGTAGGCATCGTTTTCCTCTATCCAGCACCAAGCACAAGCTGGCCTTGGCTCACAGCTGGGGCTGCTGGATTTTCTGCCAGTGCAGATGCTGGGTGTTTCATGGCATATCCTTCACCTGATACACTGTGCCTAAAGGCATGAGCTGCAGATCTCCCCATGCCCTACTTGTGTGGGGGAGCAGGGCTTTCAGAATAGCAGCATCTCCCCTCAGCCATTGCCCTGGTTAGTTGCACTTCTTTTTCCTATGTGGCTAAGACCAAAGCTGCCTTCTTCTCAAGCAGCAACATAAGGGTTAGGACCAGAAAATCCATGTACAAAGCTCTCAGTTTAATGTGTTCTCAAAGTTCTCTGTGAATCAGACACAGCTCCCAGCAAAACCAAGGGAGGCTTGACCAAGGCACAGTCAGATGTAACATCTAAAGAGGCTCCTTAGCCTTGCAAAATTGCTTGGAAAGCTATTTAAACATGAAAGATAGGCAAGCAGCCCATTCTCAGGATCTGTAATTAATCACGTACAGTTCAAACTGGGAGAGGGATGAGTTCCCAGCTTTCTTGGAGTCCAAGCTGGATCAAAGAGAGAGCAACAAAAATCTCAGGCTATCAAGGAACTATCTTAAAGAAGCAACACCAGCCGAGAAACAGCAGCTCAGCCCTGCACTCGTTTAACCTCCCAGGTAATTGGGCAGAAAGTTTAAAGGAAAGATTCCTGCATCAGCTGGTGAGAACTGAGAGAGTTATTTATACATTTGTGATGCTGCTCTTTTTTCCTGGTCTTCCTTATGTTCCATGGTAACACTCACATCCTTTTCAGTGGAGCCATAAACTGAGCAGTATTTGGGACAGAAGAAAGTCCCAGTTAGTATAAGATCCCACCTCTACCACCAGCTGCTAGCAGGTGCCTTGAGGAAGAACATAAGGATGGTCCATTCCTCTCTGTGCCCTCACTATTACAGAATGGAGCAGTCACCCACCCTCCTTCACTTTTGCATTTGCCCCACAAGCGCACTCAGCTGTGTAGAGCCCTGGTCGCCTGCGGTGCCAAAAGGGCAAGCCAGATGTCTTGTAGGGTTCTTCAGGGGTTAAAGACAAAAGAAATTAAATGAATGAAAAGAGCTGCTGATCCCATCCCTGGACTGTCCGAAGAGCCTGCCTTGTAAGCAAGGGCAGAAAAACTATCAAAATTAAGATGCCAAATCTGCTGTCAGGAATTGCATAGAACTGTCAGATGGAAAGACATCAACTTATCTAGCGTGTTATTTAGAAATACTAAAAAAGAAAAGAAGTTTGGAGCCAACCAACCCCATCCCACCTCTTCCAAGATGAACTCTGACTCACAGGCTGGCATCCTCTGTGGCACTGGTGAGCTGCAATTGTCCTGATCACAAAAACATCCAGAGCTGGAGGTCCAGGAAACACCCATTTCCCATAAAAGCTCCCAAACATCACTTTCAATGCACAGCTGAGATTCCCATGCTCTTCTCCAAGGCCCCACATACTGGTTTCCTTCCTGTTCCTATTTCTCACCTTTTGGCTTCTAATAAACTGCTCATCTTTTAAAGGCTGCATCTTCAGGAAGAGGCCTGGGGAGACAGCTGGAGGCTGCAATCCAGGTATGAGTAGGGTAAATCCCACAGTGGCTTAGAAATCAGGTTTTCTTCAACAGCAGAGCTTTTAAGAGGAGTTGGCACCAGAAACAGAAGCATTGTCTAGCACTATTCTTCTATTCTTCTCTCTCCCCTTCAAACCTTTAGCAACAACAGCAGTTTCCCACCTATTTTAACTAATTTCTCTTTTCCCCCTAAAGAAAGGATAGTCATTAGCATTTTTTTTTTTTGCACTGTCAAATAGGGGTTTCCTTATAAAAATTCTTCACAGCTAAGGGGAAAATGAAGAAAGGGCATTGTTAACATGAAAGCCTCACTTAATACTTTACATTTCAAATACTGTAACTGCCTTTTTTCCCCTCCTCTTTTTTCTGAGTCTTCACTATGCAGCTTAAACATCATTAATAGTGTTGGTTGCTATGGTGCCATTGGCAGGCAGAGGTCTCTGTACTTGAAACCTTGTACTACACTTAATGCTGTAAAACAGCAGGGTCATGCCAACACCTTTGACTTTGACCCCCTTTTCCCAGTAAAACATAAAGACCACGTCTCCATCACTTTTTCATTCTTGGGAGAGGGTGTTTTTTTTTTTTTGCCCCTGCAATGAGAAAAGGGAGCATAAGATAGAGAAAGAGAGAGATAAAAAGAGAATAAGAGAAAGACCCAGTGGAACCTTTCCAAAACTTCAACTGTTACAACAGAAAATCATGAAGGAGAATTAAAAAAACCAGCCCCCTGAAAAGTTTCGTGTGAGATTGTTTCTCATTCTCCCCAAACAGCTAAACATTTTAATAAACTAGGGAAATGAGGCTGTAAAACTGCAACATCTGACAGCAAGCCCCAGGGGCAGGAATAGCTCCTGAAACTAATTTTAACACAGGTTTTAACATTGATCAGATTTCATGTGGTGAATGTCCCCTTAAGCTGTCTCTCTTTTCTTAGAGAAAACCTGGTTTCTTTTGTCGACTCCAAGAAGCTATTTTCTTTACAGCGCATTGTCATCACAGGCGTAACGGGACTTGTCTGTCATTCATTGCTCTATAGCCCAACAGATGCCCTGTCCCAGACATCTTCTTGTCTGTTCTCAGTTTCCGTATCAGACAAAGACATTTTTCACAGAAGTGGCACTTAACTGCTCCAGCAGTGAAGCCCAGTCTTAAACAAGCTCCTATGCAGCCACTCAAGAACTCAACCCATGTAATATCTGTTCTTCAGCCAGGCAAAAGGCACCAGGTCAATAAAGACCAGCTGAATCAGCCAGAATCCAAAGCAGGCTTCCAGTTTCTCTGCTTTGCTTTTCCCCAGGGAAGTGAAGCTGCTCTACCAGTTTCCTCTCCTTCTCTGGGCACAGGAATCACATTTTGTTTTGACTGTCACCAGGACATCTCCAGATAGGACTGGCTTTTTAACTCAAAGTTTCCATTAAGAACAGCTGAAAGTTTGAATGGTGGAAAAGTAAGATATCAGAGTAGTGTAGACTTCTCTTGAAGGATCTCATTTCTTCTCACAGAAGCATTTCTCATCTTCAGATGGAGTTCAAACCAAACCATTTGCCCTGTGGGGGAGGACTTCTTTATGCTGCACTTGCTTTCTAATAGTTGGGTGTCCCTGTTCAGAGCCACATGGTTCCTAGGTTCGTGTAGCTGTATGAGCCAAGAGCTTCACACAATTCAAGTTATGGGCACTGGCAACAGCTTGCTCCTGTGGCTGCTCAGGACGAACTTCCAGCTCAAAGGCATTTTGTGCAAGAGAAGAAAGCAGGGTGCTCTGCTGCTTCACAGGGTGGTTAAATGCTGGTAAGAAGGACCTGGTTGGAAAACAGCTCTATGGGCTCCTGCTGTCTGCTTCTCCAGAGATTAAAGTGCTCATTCCTTCTAGATGCTCCTTTGCAGAGGTGAAAGGTCTTTCTGACACCTTCCCTTTAAACTCACGTGTGCTGTGTAGGAGATGCTGGTGCTTTGGGACAGGCTGGCCAGTTTTCAGAATGGCAGCGGCACAGTGATAGTCAGCTTTGGCTCTTCCAGCCCACCAGCCACAGGCTTAGTCACAACAGCAGCGTCAAAGCTGAGCAGCTCTTTGGAGAAAGGGCATCTGTCCTTTCATCTGGAGATTACAGGAATCTTTCACAGATCCCAGCAGTGTGCTTGGAAATGTTCCTTAAAGAGAAATACCTGTTTGTGCTACCACCTGCCATTTAAAACAGCCTCTTTTGCTTTCCAGCTTTCCCTGCTATGCTCTCCCCCAGCCATTTAACCATGTGTACAAGGGCAAAATGGTGCCAAAGTTCATTCCCCAGCAAGCAGAATTGCCCAGCTTTCATGCCAGGCTCTGAGAAAAGGACTCTACACAAACATGCCAGAAAACCTGTAACCTATTTGGGCCTGCTCCTTTCCTCTCTTGCACTCAGCAGGGACAACAGGAAGGCAGAAAGCTGATCTAAGCACCTGGAGGAAAGAAATGCAGAGATAAAAACCTCTTTGCCTTGCTGTTTCCATTCCTTCATGACTTCTTTTTTTTGGTCAGGGCACAGAGAAGATTATAAAGCTGTAACCTCTAATCAGCTCCTGAGCGCTCCTTCTCCATCTCTTCCTTTCTCCTCTCTTTCAGCCAGTTCTAATCCTTTATGTCTCCTCTCTCACAGATAGGAGCTGGAGCGTAATCTCAGACGACAGGTTGGTAATTAGAGCAAGAGATTATCCTGACCCCACATCAAGAAGGTAAAAAGAGAAGGATAATGCAGTGCCATACAAGATCAAGGCTTCAATGTTCAGTGCAAGAAGCATCCTCATTGCGGTCAGTCTCCTCCTGGCTCCCCTCCCCTCTGTCCCAGCAGAGTGGGGAATTCCCGATTCTTTGTACTTCCTGCCCATCTTCCTCTGCCGAGCAAGGACTAGACTTTTCCAGCACTCATTCAGCACAGAAATGGTCACATTTTCCATTTCTATAGACCTTGACTAAGCAGAGACTCAGGAAAAAGTCTGTGGCGGAGAAGTGTGGGAGTTGGGGAAAGCACAAGCAGATATGGAGGAATAAGGCTTGCTCATAGAAGCTGGAGCCATGACACACTATCAGCCATCCTCAGCTGGGTGCTGGTTACCCATACCCAGGGCCTTTCCAGTGCAGCGAGGTGAATCCACAGCAAGGAGCAGCAGCAGATCCCCACCTCTACCCGGATGCCCAGCAGTCACTACCCGGTCCTTGATCTGCTCAGGAAGGCATACTGCTGCCATCCCTTGCATGTATCCCTGCACAGATGGGAAGCCCATCTATGTGTCCAGCCCACGTTACCCATGACTGGGACAGATCTTGCCTCTTGTCCTGTATCACTGGTATACAGCAAGGATCAAAAAAACACATCACACAGCCCCAAAACCACCATAGAAAAGGGGAAACTGGGACCATCGAGCTTCTTCAGGGTCCCAACCCCTGCATGCACAGGGTGAATGGATGTGTCACCAGGACCCATGGATGCCACCAGGACCCACTGTAGCTGAGGCTCACGCATCACCAGCCAGCAGCCTGCAGGCACCAGGAGGTGTCGGGATAGAGATGGCAGTGGAGTGATCGAAACCTGCTGGGGAGAGAGCGAAGGAAGGTCAGGTAACAGGTTTTACACCAGCACACACAGGAGAATGGAAGACCTCTCCCTCATGTCCCATCCCATATCAGGTGCCCACTCTGCGCTACAGGGTCCCCACAGAGCTCCAGGGCTGGTTGTTCACCTCAAGATGTTTTTTCTCAGCAAAGGCAGGCAACCAAGCCTCCCTCCGACACCTGAATCCAGCTCTGGCCCATGCAGCCCCAGCCCATGGCTCACCCTGATCACAAACAGTGGGATGGACACTGCACCAGCCCATCGCTACATGGTTCTGTTGATCTTTTCATCGCCTAGTTGCTTCCCACCCCTGCTATCTCCAGCCAGGAGCTTCCTACCCATGCTCTGCAAATAACAACTTTAGGTTTGTTCACTCAAAGCAGAGAAGGCAAATCAAAGAACACTTTGTTTGCAGTCAAAGTGAACCTTTTTCTTTCTTCCCTTCAGGTTTCTCAGCAAAACAAAAAATGAAAAAGCGGGCAGAATTTCCTTTCCTGAGTTTAAAAGAACCTATCTGTTCCTATCCTGGAGGTAAAAGGTTAGCTTGATCTGTCTCAAAATGTGAAATAAATGGCAATGTTTTTTGGCTCTGAACTGAATGTTTTGATACTCCTTTTCCACCCACTCATCCAAAAAGATTTGCAAAGTTTGTAAATGTTCCCAAACAGCTTAATGCTGCTCTGCCCCTCATCCAATAAACGACATGACTGCAAGGTTTCCATCCTTCACCCTAGACCTTCTGCACCCCATTTGGCTGCCTCCCCCTCCCAGCCTGTTGTCACACCACAACAACACCCAGAGCACTCATGCCCTGTACCTTGAGGGATCCTTCTGAGGTGAGAAGGGGCCACTGAGTTTAATAACATTGAGCTTGTTCTCAAAGACACCATAGCTGAGGGTGACCTGCAAAAGGGGGGTGGTGAGAAGGAGCAGGGAGGATAAGGTGAGTTCAGGAGCAAGGAACTTGCTTTGAGCAACAGAAACTCTCATTCTGGTTCCTTCTCTACCGGCTTGGTGTCTGCCTTCCACGTTTTCTTTCCCATGATGGCCCACTGTGCTAGTCTTTTGCCTCTGCAAGCCCCCCACACCCCTTGTTATCCCCCCACACAAGGCAGACATGGTGCCATGTCAGAGCCCCTTCCCCAGTCAATTATTTCTGCTTGCCTTTGTGCCCCATTCCCCCAGGGATGCCCTCAGTCCTCCCCTCACTCCCCATCCATGTGCTCCCCACCACTGACCCCAGGGGCACTGTGACTGGCATCTGTGCTGCAGGCAACATCTGCTCCTTGTTTCAAAGAAGCATTTGTCAGGGAAGCCTTCCCGAAAGAGCAGACAATTGATTCAACCCATGTTGAGCAATGTGCCTATGCACTCTCCTCCACTTCTCCTTCCTCACACACTCCCCTCTTAATCCATTTCCCCTCCTCACCTGCTGTGTGAGCTGAGAAGGAGGGATGAGCTGCAGGTTTTCCAGGTGGGAATGGAAGAGCGCATTGGGCAGCAGATGCCCACCAACTTTGCACTCAATGATGTAACCCACAGTGCAGTCATCCGGCAAGCGGATCAGCTCGGAAGTGCTCAGGAAGTTCCTGCCACTGGAAGAGAGGAAGGCTGCGTGTGTTAGGAAAGGGGTCAGGGGGGATATAGGCATCCACTTGGGTGGGATATTAGTGAAGGACTTAGCTGAAAACCAGAGTAAATCTTGAATCTAGGCAAGAAATCCCTGAGTTCCACCTGCAAAGGTTTGGGAATGTGCTTTATCTGTCACTGCTCCCAGCCATCCTGTCCCACCAATTGCAAGGTGCTGCCCCTGATACACATCCAGCTCCTCGGTGAGCTGATAAAGAGCTGGCAGACCTTGACAAGTCACTTTTCCAACTGTTTAGTCAGCTGCACTGAGTCCCTAAGGGACCAGCTAGCAGTGGGACCACATGGCCAGGACCAGGAGGAAGAAGAAACAGGACATTTTCATGCAGCTTGAATAAGCCATCCATGGTTTCACTGTAACTACATGTTCCTACATGCTTGGCCATCCTCTGATGACAGGTCAAACCAAGTTTTACAGCTCCTATAACTGGAAGCAGCCACACAGCGTGAAGCAGCGTTTAAGCATTTCAACACAGTATTGGCAGACTTTATGCCAGGTTAGGCTTTAACCATCCATTCCGCTTCCATTTCACACTAGATCACAGATTATCCTCCTGTTTGGGTTTGCCATAAAATACATATCATGGGCTTCAGCTACACCAGCCACCTGGCTTGGACTGGATCTGTCCTTCTGGGTATGCACAGATCTGGTTAAGGCTGGCACAGTTATTGCCTATCACTGTGTGTATATAGCCTGTGATACAACCTAGTGCATCATGGAAAACATCATCTTGTTGTAGACTGGGCTAACACAAGACGCCAGGACCTATCTCTGTTCTCTGAGGAAATGAGAAAGGCACTGAAGAGGGTTTGGTGTGGGGGAATGGGAAATTAGCTCGGGAGGGAGGGTCAGGAGGTTGGAAAGAGGCAGGTTAAGGAGAGAGGAGATAGGCAGACAGAGAAAGCACTTAGGAAAAGAGTCAGAGGAAGTTGAAAAGGATGGGAAGGAATTTGAGGGAATAACCAAGAGCTGAAAGGAGCTGGGAAGAGGGCAATACGTCTTCCCACGGTCATGTCTGCCAACATGCCTGCTCTTGCCTCTTTTTAATCAGGTGGCTGAGCCATCCGCTGCATCCTTCCTCCAGTCCCACGTGCTTACAGACATGCAGCCTGTGGCACTGTGCACCCTTGCAAACATCCTTGCAAACACCACAGACACACATCCAGATCTGCCACTTCCAGGGATTCCTGTGTGGCCGTGTTCCTCATCCATCCCCAGTGGCTCCCATACTCACCAGCAGCACAGCTCACCTGGCCCACGGCACCATCTTGCTCGCCAGCTTGCGGCTGATGCAGAACCCAGCTCCTCCCGTGGCAAACCAGAAGCGCACAGGTTTCTGGAGGGAAACAGCAGAGAAAATCCACGGCGGAGTCTCAGACAATACCATACTCCCTGAGATAGGAATGCTGGAAACCCAGCTTTGGTGCCAGAACAAAAACAGCCCTATTGTCACCCTAAACCCTTGACTGCTGCCCAGAAGAGGGACTTGCCAGCAGTACAGCATGGATTTTGACCTCCTTATATTTGGAGCGGCCAAGTTCCCGCTGGCAGCAGCAGGCGGGCTGCCCAAGGCAGGCTTATCTCCTGGCAGGCAGGTACCCAAAGGCTCAGCAGCAATGTGGGACTCTTCCCCCATGCAGAACAGATTGAGTCAACACCTACAACCTTGTTCAGACAAGACCGATGAGTTTTCAGCTCTTGCCTGCTCCTCCTGGACCCTGTCTCTTGTTGGGGCACATCTACAGCAAATGAACCAGAGCACTAAAAACACCCCATTTGCCCCTGCATCACCACCATGGATTGTACCGTCTGGTTGTTTGGCAGCGTTTCGGAGGCTCGGATGGGTCGGTTCAGGCTGGGTTTCCCCAAGTAAACATCCCACGTTGCAGAGTAGGAGGACAAGAGCTTCAGGAGGGCCTGAGGGTTCAGGTAGTTGTCATCATCCAAATGGCAAAACCAGCTGCAGGGAGGCAGGAACAACAAGAACACAAGAGGTTTGAGGTAAGGAGGGTGCCCCTTTCTCGCAGGGGATCCCCGCATCAGCCCTGCCTCACCTCCGAGTGCTGGCCAGGAAGGCATCAAACTCAGCTGCCATCTTGCAGGAGAGGGCCGGGTGGCTGTGCTCAGCAGAGCAGTTGGTGAAGATCGCGTGGTCACCTGCCCAGACAGAGAAAGCTGTGGCCAACCCCCTTGACATGGTCACGGGGAGGACCTCTGGGAAGGAGGGAAGGGGCTTTGTTCACAGACAACCTCCTTATCACCCCCCCAAACAGGCAATCAAGCCTGCTATGACATGGGCTCCATCCTTCCCTCCGCCACGAGATGGAACCTTGGGAGAGCCAAGCACCTTGGCCAAGACTAGGACACTCATCAACTACACTCCCACCCTGCCCACTGCTAGCCAGGGTGTGGGGGCTGAGGGTCCCTCTTACGGGCTGTTTCCACCCATGGATGCTTTAAGGCAGTCGGCTGCATGCCCTGGGGTACACCAACTAAACCAAACCATCGCTGCTGGAGCTTGGGGTCCTCCCACATGACATGGAGAGGGGTGTGCTTCAGAAGGCAGCACTAGCACAAGACAGTTTTCATGCTGGGCCCATCGCAGAGGCTGAAAGTGGAGGGATGTGGTGTTACAGGACAGGTCATTACCCATTCTCCTTTTCAGGGCATCATCTTCTTCATCGGTGAAGACGTAGGTCTGGGGAAACAAGAGCAGGAGGTTATTCTCAGGGCTGGAGCTGGTGCTGCTCCTGGCCACCCACCCCTTTTTCCCACAGGTGGACATGCTCACCATGGTCACCCCACTCCATCCTGTGCTGCCCCTCTTCCAAATAGCAGTTGAGCCTGAGAGGGATGGCTATGCTTCCCCTTCCCACGTGGCACAATAGTCAGCACTTGTGTGGCTTCATTTCCTTCCACCCCACACTACCCAGCCACCCTGGGGACAGAGAGAAGGGGACCCGTGACACTAAGTGAGGAGGGGAGGTCTTAGGTGCTGGTGGCAGAAAAGCAAAAGCACTGTGGCTGAATGATGCTCGGGTTAAAAGGAGAACATCTGCTTGTGTGTTAAGTGTGCACAGCCCCCTGCCGCTTCCCACCTCTTCCTCCTCTTCCTCCACCCCCAGGCCTCTCTAATCCCCCTCACTGCCATTATGTGGCACATCTCCCCCTCTTCAGGGCCTGGCAGGGATCGGGGCTGGTGAAGAAAAGCTTTCCTCAGGCAGAAAATGAGCTTTCACTAAATCAAAAAGGAGTCGCGAGCCGTAAACAGTCGCTCCACCAGCTGCCCACAGCCTGGTTAAACACAGCACCTGGGCAAGGACAAAAGGGACAAGGCAGCCTGACAGCAGCTTCAGGAGCATCATTGCTCCCAAAAGCTCTGATGAGGAGACAAATCTCTACATCTCCCCACACTCAGCCAGCGTTTGGGAGATATGTCCCCATCGGGACCACGTGGCTAGAGAAATGTTCTACACATGACAAGAAGGCAATGACCTGTCTCTAAGCAGGGACAGCAGGATGGTTTCATGATCTCAAATGTATGTGCTACAGTGACTTGGCAAATAACCCTCCAACAGTTAAGCTGCAGCAACAGGTCACACACACATTCCTACCTCACTCCATTGGTAAAGCCTTTTAGTTAAAACCACCTTCAAGGTGATCACGGGACAAGAAACAATTAGCTAAGTCTCAGGTAAAGGAGTCACTCTGGGTCAGGGGACCATATCACAACCCTCAGGCAAGGCAGGGGTTGCCAGTGGCACGGGATTTCTCTTGCCAGAGCGTCGGAGCCAGAAATTTCCACTGTGACAAATATTTAATCTTAAGAAGAAAACAACATCTGAAACTGTTGAAATTTTCTGACATTTTCAAAGAAAAAAAACCCAGAAATGTTGTTGCTGGAAATGACTTTGTTTACAGATACAACTCTGACTAGAAATCGTGTGTCTAATAAACATCATATCTGATTGACTTAAAATAGGAATCTGCATCTTTTCCCAGATTTTCTACTTGTGAAAATATACGGAGGTTCCCACTTTTCCCCTTGATGCAGGGTGGCAAATAGATTTTTGGAGACACCCAACATGTTTCTGTGGGAACCCAAGGATGAATGAACATTGCCACCACGGGGAACACCAGACTGTGCAAAATAACTGGAAAAAGGAGGTTATGAATGTGAGGACTAGGCTAATCTGATTCCTCTGGCTCTCCCAAACTCTGATGTCCATGGCATACGTGGCTACAGCACTCCAGAGGTGCTGGAGCGTGTTCCCTGGCTCTGTCCTGAAGGAGATCACAGTAGCACAAGCAGCTGCCTGCATCCTCATCTCTCCATCCCTCACACCCCTGAGAATGGGCAATCAGCATCTGCTGCCAGCATCCCAGTGTCCACTGCCATGTGTCCCTCAGAAAAGCTACACATGACAGCTGGGATGGGGGAGACAGGTATTTCCCACTGTTGTCCGTACTAATGGAGTCTGGAAGAGATTCAGAAGGTCTCTCTGGCTATGCCAGACCTATTCTACCTGCTGGGGACATGCATACAGAGGAATACCTGGTGTCCCTTGTGCCTCTGCAGGCAAATGGGGTAGACAGAAACAGCCTCTCCACCATATCCACCCTCCTGTTCTCCACCAAACCATCTGTGGTGTCATGAAGGATCTCCCATTGTGGTGCCTCAGCACATGGAAACTGGGCTAGGATGCTAATGTGGAGCAGTTGATCTGGCCCTGAGGACAGATACAGTATGGAAAGCATCCAGCATCCCTCCGTTCTGGAGTGGAGAAGATGGTGGGGTGGGAAAGGATGTCTGCTGAATGGCACTGCAAGCAGTGACATGAAGCCACTAGCGTCAAACAGCTTTGTGTGGGAGCTCTCCATGAACATAAGAGCCCATGAAACGGATAAATACGAGACTTTGAGATCTCCTCACCCCAAACTGGGAAAGAGGCCTAGCAAGGAGGAGCTAGGAAAAGGAAATAAAGATGTGGAATCTCACAATCCAGAGCCATGCTCATCTCCCAGGCTCCCAGGGTATCCCTCTGCCAAGAAGAGAGCCCCTCCAAAATGCGGACACCTCAGCAGGGTCATTGTTGTATCCTGCCTGCAGAACAGATTCAAAAGCTGCAGTGTGTTCACAACACTGAAATGTGAAATCTAGTTCAGGGTGGGCCATTCGAAGGTTGAATTTCAATTGTTGGGATGTCTGGATTTCTGAAAGGAGGGGAGGCTCTAAAATTAGTTTACATTAGCCAACAAACTGCCATTTCAGACCTGAAAACTAGACTTATCTCTACTGGGGCCAAGAGTGTAAGCCACTCCAAGATGCCTAAACAAGGCTAAACACCTATCAAAACCAGCACCTCTATTTAAATGAAACCTTTGCTGAGGACCTCTCGCTGAAATGACCTCCACATCAAGCACCAATGGAAAGTTTGTTGTGGACCCATTCTCAAGAGGCAGAACATGGTCCACAGTAGAGAGCCCACCTTGCACTTCCCCTTCCCCATCTCCCACCAGCTGTTTAAACAGTGCAATTTCAGAGAAAACATCTCTCTATTTTATTGTCTACCCTGACAGAGTCCAACATAGAGGACTTTTAATTTGGCTCCCATACAGTCTATCCTAGCCATAAAAACCACATCTGTTCCTGCCTCCTGTTACAGCCACCTAAGCCTGACCTGTGAGGTCTGGGTTGCCTCCTCCGGGAGGACACCATGCAGGTAATCAGCTCTGAAACCGGGCTTAGCGTCAGCAGCATCACCATCTGCAGAGAAGGATGCACTGGACCGGTCTCCAGCCATGAGTAAGAGCGAGTGAGACAGCAAGATGGTGGCTCTGCCCTAGGAGGAGGCAGTCTCTTCATATCAGGGCTTCTGAGACCTGGATCTCTCCAAGACTGACACTTAAGGCCTGCACTTCTCCATAGGGACTCAGTAATAGGAAATCTGGTGATCTATCCCTGGTCCCACAACCATTAAATGTCTTTTGCCATGGAAAGCACTCTTTTTTTGCTAAGTAAGGTTTCTATATCATCAGTTTTTCAAAACTAAAACCCCTCCAGCAGCAGTATAATTAATAAAACAAAAAGGCTCCCAACATTCATGTACTTCTCCTTACCCCGCTTCCTGCCTCCACTCCCCTGCCCTCAATGTCATTTAGTGAAAAAGCAGAAGAAAAACATGGAAAACTGAGGAGGGGTGAGGAAAACACTGAGCTTGCAACAAAAATGGATAACAACGTAAAAACACTTTTACAATGACTGATGCTCCCACTCTACTGTTCCTTCCTATTCTCCTGCCCAGTCTGTGAAGCTTTCCTAGAGGCTGGCAACAGCATGGAAAATTCAACACCTCTTCCCAGGTTTGGACATCATTTGCCAAACAGAGAGGGTCAGATGACTCTGGGGAGCCAGTGTTTGACTCCTGTCATATGCAGAATGACCAGATGCCTGTTTGTCAGACGTACAAGGTGAGCTTCTCCATAAAACCCACTCCAAAATCCCCAGTTACGATATCTTCATGCCAGTGCGGCCGTGCGGATGGGTTTGGTGTCTCCAAAGAGCTGCTGGGCTGAGCTGAGGCAGAGAGGAGAAGTGCATCTGGAGGAGGAAGCAGGGCATCACGGATGGCGAGAGGGACACTCAGACAGGAGAGGAAGCGTGCTCAAAATAGGGCATGGCTTCCTGTGACGCCCGCAGCAGACCAGACAGTAGCAGCAACACGAAGTGGAAAACCTCCCTTACCCAGCAAACCCTGCACTGCTTCAAGCGCTGTCTTACCCTGTACCTCCACCCCTGTCCCCCTTCCTCGCTGAGGCCTGAATTTGCCTTCTAGGTGCCCATCACACCCAGGCAGAGGCAAGAAAACACAGCCCTTGGGGGCAGCCATGGGATTTCTTCTTTCATGAGAAGCAGCTCTGCGAGAGAGGGAGAGAAGTGCCTGGGCTCTGGGGAGTACTTCTGCCCACCACTGAGCCAGTGCGCACAGAGCCACCAACGTGGTGCCCCACGTCAGTTCCTCTAACAGGAAGGAAACTCTCCGAACTCTGCTTTAGCAAAGGGTGGAAACATCAGACACCAGTTAAAAATAAATAAGTAAGTTTAAAAGATCAAACGCGCACCCACATCACTTGAAGATGATGCACGTGAGGGGATTTGCCCAAGAAAGAAAGGCATGGACTGCGCTGATGTGCTGGGGAGTTGGATAGGGCTGCAAGCACCCCTCCTGCACTCCACAAAGTCCTTCAGGTCCTCCTGCCTGCTGCACCACACCGTCCTGCAGCAAAGGGTGCCCAGGCAGCCTGATGGAGAGCCAAGGAGCCACTCAGCTTGAAACCTCGCTAACTCGTGGCACTTGGAGGTAAAAAAACACCATTTCCTACATGCCCAGTACAGTCTGTGCCCACGGTCTGGTGTGGCACAGGAAGTCTGCAGCCCTTGGTGTTACTAGTTAGTAAAAGCGAATTAAGTCCTTGCCACTTCAAGCTGAAAGTCAAACCTAGGTTAGGTGTGATGCTTGCTAAGAGCATTTGTCCTTCCAGCCTTCATGGGAAAAGCCCACACAAGCTCCATGAAGTAGCTGCCAAAGCAGAGACATGGCTGCTAGCATCCCCCTTCAAATGAACAGAAGAATTAGGGAAAACCAGGCAAACTACTGAGTGGGATTGCACTGCCCGATCTTCCCTTCCTTTGGCCTTTATCCCCCCTGCTCAATTATCAAACACTCCTTCTGTAGTCTGAACCCACACTCACCTGCTCTCTGATCCGCGATATCCATGTGTCCAGGAGCAGCTCCATCCTGCTTTGGTGAAATCTCTTGGTTGTCTTCACAGCTATGAAAATGTCCTCAGGAGTCAGGCTTCCCTCAGTCCTGTATTCCTCTGGCCGATGGACTTGCGGGTCCTTCTGCCTCCTGCCACCTCCTCCCTCTGGACTCACTTTGCTCCTTTGCTCCGGCTTCTGCGACATGCCCTCCCTGAGCCCTGGGTACCGAGCTGTTTCCCGAGCCCCACGGTGCCGCACAGAGAGGAGAGCCACACTGACGAGGAAGACTGCGGCTCCAGAGAGACCATGGATGAGCCGACGGCCCATGGCTTCCAGTTTATTCCCGTCACAGCCAGTATCTTACTGAACTAAGACAACCACTGCGGGTACCTCCATGTGAAGCTGTCCACTCCTCTTGAAGCATCCAAACGGGCAGAATCAGCCAAGAGGAAGGTCTGAACAGGATCTGGCCAAGGAATAGGGTGGATGAAGACCAGAAAGCCAAAGAGAGAGCAGCCCTGGAGGGCATCAGTGAAGCAGGGGGGAATGTTCACAGACTCAGATGGCTCAATGACCCAGCAAGGCAGGGACCCCCGATGGGAAAGCACTCCGAGGCGGCCGGCAGGTGGCTGGCACAGCCTTCCCGGAGGAAAGCGAGCATCCCGAGGGTCCCCGGGGGCCATGCGTGTGGCGGCGCTGCCTCTCCACCTGCTCCCTCCCTGCTGCTCGCTTTGGCTCCACGCCGGCACCGGCCCCAGCCCCGGTCCCGCCTCCGGGTATGGGGCGGAGCGCCAGCCCCCGGGTAGGAAGATGATGGAGCGGGGAGGATGGGGACGTGGGAGCACCTGGGCTGACAGTGGCGTTAACACGCTGATAACCTCGGAGCTGAATTGGGCGGACAAACCTGTTGCTTGACTGTTGCCCCCGCTCCGCTGTGAGAGCGCTGTGCTCCTGCGGGTGGAGGGGAGGGTGGCAGGGATGTGCGCGCTGGTGGAGTTAAAGTGCAGGGTGCTCCATTGTCCTTGGGGAGAGCTATGCTTCCCCAGGAATTGCTCCAGACGGTTCCTGAATTTATCTTTAACATCACCCTGCCTCTCCAAAGCAGGACTGTGTGTCCACTGCTGCCCCCTATTTCCCCACATGCCCCACAGTCTCTAAGGAGAGTCTGACCCCCACTTCTGGCACTCATCTCCCCAAACCACATCCCAGACCCTCCCTACTTGCGAAGGTCCCTTTCTCCCTGCAGCCATGCATCGCCTCTGCCCCATCTGACATCCTCACCAGGGATGCCCCACTGCTGCTCAAGTGACTGCAGAGCCAGCGACACACCAACACCAGAGAGTGCAAGGGAGGGCCTGGCACCTCCCTTTCAATGTCTGTGGTCACCACTGAGTTTCTATCAGGCCCCTGCCTGCAGCAGGGCTGAGCTCAGCAACTTGTCCCTTGCAGCTCTTGTGCTGTCCAAGATGCTGCTTCCTTTTCCCCTTTCCCCAGGGAAGGAAGGGGGTGAGCTCTCCCTCTGTGAAGTACACCAAAGGGTCCTGCAGGCACAGCAGAAAAATAGCATCTCCAGCTCCTTCCTCCCAACACTGTTGGGCATGGCTGTACATCTCCCCTGTGCCACCATCACCAACAAGGCCAATGAGACCAAGGAGGGCATTCTGGGGCCACAACACAGAACATGCTGAGCGTAGCTGAGCAAATCCTGCACGGAGGAGGCTTTCCCTAGGGATAGGGATATCAGAGACCCTCAAAAGGTGTCAGAGCCCCTCCTGAGCCGAAGAACACCACGGATAGGAAATTTTGGGTCAGCACCATGGATTGCTGCGTGATGTTCCTGGTTCACTTGGATATGGGGTAGGTGACCATGAAGATCCCCTTCATGCTATCTCTAGGCCACTTCACAGAGCAGCCAGGAGGGTACAGAGAGGCAACCAGCTATTTGGTATCACCCAGGAGGGAGATGACAGCGCACCCCTGGCTTCCCTGTGCAGCGAGTATGGGTACAGCAGGATGGCATTGCTCCACATAAGCTGCTGAAATCAGAGCACCTCCTCAGGGAGCTGCAAACTGTGGGCATTCAATCAGCATCCCACTAAATAAAAATAAGAAGTAATAAGATGGGGACCCAAGGGAAATGCGTGGGGACACAGCTCCATGTGGCAAAGGACCCCCTCTGTGCACATGTCAGAACATAGCACTTCAGAAAAGGGGTCAGGGAAGGAATCAAGGTCTCTCTGTTCCACACTCCCACTGTGCGTCCAGACACAGACACATCCCAGGTACACACTCCCTGCAGGGCTAAAGCCATGTGCTCAGTTCCCCCAAGCCTCACACGTACACCTTCACCCCAGCCCTGTCCACAACTTCTTTCTTTTGTAAGGAAGAAACCACCAAATCCACTTCTCTCTCCTCCCATGTAGCTCTCTGAGTCTCCATGGCTCCTAACCTTCTCCTGAAGCATGAACATCTCCAGAGCACCTCCTATATCCCTTTGGAGGGTCCCTGCAGGTTTCATTTTTAGATCCCTTTGAATAGCGAAGCTTCCTTACACTGATTTGGGGCAAAGGGGGGAGTCATTCACCTTCAGGCCTTACATTACTGCAGGGATGTGAAGCTAGCATGACTGATCCACTGCCTCATGCTAAATACTGGGATCACTCCCATGGCTATTTGCTGCTCCTGAACCAGAAATGAACCTCTCCAAGTGCTCCAGCCACATGCCAGGCAGCCGTAAATGCAGCTTCCATGGCTTCCAGACATCCTGCAGCACCTCCCAGCCCTGGGAGGGAAAGGGGGACACAGGCAGAGGATCCTTAATGATGTCTCCAAAAGACATACAAATATGACACAAAGCTACCTTGTACAGAGCATGGTGCTGGAATGCAGAAGAGGTCACATCCAACCACGTACAAACCAGAACACGCCTGATGCTAGAGGTGAGCACAGCCTGCTTCTTGCACTGAGACACCCCTTTCTTCTTGGCTACCGAGGATGGGGGGGGGGAGCATCAGGTGCCCAATCCTGCCCCGGGGGGGGGGGGTACATGGGACATACACCCCATAGTGCTGCACCTCTTCTGGGGCATGGGGGGCAGCATGGAAAAGGCCGATGCCTTCTCAGAACAACACACACACGGCCTTGTTGTTCCTTGCTCTTGGGTGACTGTTACAGGGGCTTGCATAAGGTTGCTACAGCTGGTAATTAGTGCCCAGGGCTGCTAATTGCATCCTGTTACATAACCCGTGACTCATTCCTGGGAGCAGGCAGCACCCCCCCCCAGGGGCACAAAGAAGGTGGGATGAGGTGTGCAGGGCAGCAGGGGGTCATTTATGTTTGCCCTGGAGCCCTCTGCTTCTCACCCGTGTCCAGAACGAGTTGAGGCTGGATTTTGAAAGCCTCAGGGCAGACAAGAAGGAGTAAGAGGGGGCCTGGAGGAAGCCTGGGAGCGGGCAAGGCAACGGCGCCCGCTGCTTGGAGAGCTGGGCAGTGCCAGCTTGCCTCCCAGAAACACTCCGTTGCTTTCCTTTCCCTCAGGCTGACAACACCGATGGCCCAGGGAGGTGCTGGGAGACATCGATGTTTTGGGGGGGGTGTGGTAGTAAGCACCAAGCTGGGAGCGTGGACTACCCAAAATGGGGGGCTTGCTCTTAACCATCCTCAGCCTAGGCTATAGGATACAGGGGATGGTTCCCAGTACCAGCAGGGACACTGAGTTGCCGAGCCCTTCATCAAGTGCCTCACACGGTGTTCTCCCTGGGTACTCAAACACTACTTTTTTCCCCTGCAAAGATGCAAACTCTAATGTCCAAATCCATGCCAGGGTGGATGGGAGCTTGCTTTGGGACCTGTCTTCTCATCAGCTCAACAAGGGTCCCAGTTTGTCTGCCTGCAGGGCAAGCACCCTCACAGGGGCCTGTGCTGAGATGTTCAAGCTGCATTCCCTGGAGTGGGTATAATTTGGGAGCTTTCATGTGGAGCTATGTGTTACAGCAGTTCCCCCTTCCCTGGGAGGAGAGCTGCATTGCTCCAGGGCAGAGCTGGGACTCTGCTCTACATTTTAGTGACTGCAGGTTAAAATCTCTTCATTTTCTTCCCTCCTCCCTTCACTCTTGTCCTCATAAAAGACACAGACAACTGGTTTAGAGCCTGAAATAACACCACACAGGGGACCCATGAAGACCAGCAAGTTAATCTTTGCTCAGAGATTCAAAACACATGGCACTAGCGGTACCCTTCTCGCAGGGGCGAGGAGGACACAGAGAGGACTTGACTCTGGTGCCGATTGCCCATCTTCTCCCATTGACCACAGGATCAGTGGGCTCAGCCCTCTGCCTAGTCTTGTGCCCCATGGAGCCTCCCAGAATCATACACTTCATTTTCCTCTTGTATGCCCCAGGAAAGATCATCTACTACCATAAAAAACACCAAGTATCCTAGCATCCCTTTCCCATAGCAGAGCTGATAATGGCAATTGGTTAGGAGCCAGGACCATGTTAGAGTGGGTGAGCATGGCTGCTGCTACCCCAACCCTTCCTCTTCCCTCTGCCAGAGCCTGAACCCACACTCACCCCATCTCAGGGTGAGAACAGCCCCCATGAGAGGGGCACTGTCCCCACTCTCCTGGCAGCGTGCCTGGGCTCAAGTCTCACTGTTGTCACCCAAGAGGATGAGGTAGCTGACTCCTGATGTCACGATAACCAGGGCACAGAGGAATGCGAAGCTCTAGAGACCTCAGCCAGACACATCAAATTAGCTTTTTCCCTGGCTTTCCTAAAGCACCGTGACCACTGGGAAATGAGGCAAGGGACTGAAAAACAAGGGGCAAGTAGAAATTGGAGCGGGCTTGGTCTGTGGCACACTCAGCATGCTCGCCACAACAACAGCAAAAGCAGGGCTCCATCCTTCCCCTGGAGGGCTGGGCAGCTGGGTCTCAGCTAAAGGAGGAGGAAAATACCCTGCCATGCAGCAGGCAAACCTTCCCAGTAACACACATGCCCACAGCCTGCCACCCATTCCCATTATGAACGGTATTTAATTATCCTTTATATGCGCTGTGCCAATAAAAGGCTCCATTAATAATTTACAAGCAATAAAGAGTTCAGCTCCTATAAAACAAGTGTTTGTCGCAAGCTTAGTGTCACTTCAGCCATGACAGGGCATTGGCACACAAGCCATGCTCCCTGCACCACGGGGGCGAGGTAGACAGGGGAAGAGGGGACCCAGAGCACACAGTGCCGCAGGGCAGAGTAAACAGAGATGACGGAAAAAGGGCTTCAAACGTGTGTGAGATATGCTCCTACACAGCCTGATCCCACACAGTACCTCTGCATTCCCCACCTGATAATCTGACCACGTACCAGAGACAAGAGCAGCCCAAGGTGATGGGGAACAGCCCACGAGGGTGATTTCCCACCATTATGGTGGAAGACGTCTCTCCACTAAGACACAGAAAGCTCGGACAGGGGAGGCCTCGACTCTTGGTGGCCTCAAGGGGACCAGAAAGGCTACTCCTGACGGCCTTTGCTGCCAGCATCCCCTCGGTGAGGAAGGACACGCTGCCTGTTCTCCTGCCCGAGAACAGCTCCTGGGGACAGTAGCTGGTAGCTCTGCTACCCCAGCTCAGTCATCGCCCTCCTCAATCCATATCGGTCGGGTTTGCTCCTGGAAGATGCAGCCACGAACCACCTTGGGCAGCTCCTCAGCGTGGCTCCAGGCATGGGGCTCCACACGGGCCCAGGAGCAGGGCAGAGTGTGAAGACCCTGCTCCGCAGTGCGGCACACCTTCAGCACCTCCGAGTCCCGCTGGCCCACCTTCCCCAGCAAGCTCCTGCGGAAAACACAGAGACAAGCGTTACCCTTGGTGTAAAGGGATAGGGGGACAAAACCACCCAGGAACAGCCTCACACGTACACAAAGCCACTTTTCCTGCCCTTTCTCCCCTCGCAGCGACCAACCACAACACACAGAGCAAGTGTTCTCACCCCAATTCCTGTCCCTCTGAACAGACATAAAGGCTTCTCTCCCTTGTGTCCCTCCCATAACACCCTTCATCCATGCCACTCCATCTTCTCTTACCTGAGTCCTCTAATGTTCTTCTCCGTGACCTCGACATGGATAACGATGGGGTATATCTCACTTTTAATTAGATCCCTCACACTCTGAACTCCCAGCTCTAGCAGGCAGTGTTTATTCTGGAAGGGAAATTGAATAGATTTACCGATTTAAATGGAGAAAAAAATAACCCCAGCCCCTGACAGTCACATTAAATCAAACCCCATACTGTGCAATATCATTGCTTTTCCAATAGTAATTCCATTAAATGTGGGATTTATGGACAGTGCCAAGAAAGAAGGGGAGAATTACAAAGCAGGGTCACCCACTCCATCACTGCCAACCCAAGCAAAGAGCCCACTGGACTCCTCGCTCAGCCACAGACCATCTTCACATTCCCTTTGTCATCATCGTCACCCACAGCTCCACATTTCTGCATCTGCCCTGCGCAGAGCTGTTACTGCTTTGGCAAAGATGAGGAACATGAGAGCAGGGAGGTTGCTCCTGCATACGGCATTTCCCACTGCCTCCCCATGAATCCTCAGTTGCCGTATCTTTCACCCGAGCTCAATAGAGACTCAGGGAAAAGTCCGTATCCGCTGATCCACAACCCCTGCACCTAAAACACACTCCAAATTACACAGCCCTCAAGCAAGCAGCTTCCTCTCTATCGCTGCACCACCCTCCTTCCTACCCCTCTCAGCTGTCCTCTCCTCTCCTCCAGTATGAACACAGTGACATCTCCCTCAACACCAAACAGCTCAGCACCTTCTCCATCGCCTCCCGGATCATGCGGATTCGCCCACTCTCTCTCCGGTCCTGGGGGCCAGTTCTAGATGCAGGGTGAGTGTGAGTTGTGCTGGGATCCCCTTCTGCCAGCTTCTCTGTGAGCCAAGAGGAGATACGAAAAGGAAGAAGTCAGCCCCTTCTCCCTCTTGCACATACTTTCTACCACAGACCCCACACGTTTGCTGCTGCACTGATGTTTATCAAGATCAGTGTTTATGGATTCTGGAGAGCAAGCCTAATTATACAACATTATACGTTGGCATGGATCTCCTGCAGCTTCCTGCATACAGAACAAGCACGATATCACAGCCGAAGACACCATGCAGGGCAAAAGCAGCACTTGTGTCACAGTACTACAGCAGCCTAAGACAGCTCACAGCCATTCCCCACCGTCCAACCCACTTCGTGATAGAGTACAGCAGAAAAATAATCACTTTATTTTGCCAGGTTGGTTTCCTGCAGGGTTTGTGAGCTACATGGGCTCACAGATGGCTCCAGTGAGCAGCAGGGCTGGGGAAGCAAGAGGAGTGCACACCATGGCATGGGAGAGTGAGAGAAAGATGGGGGCAAGCTGAGCATCCTTGTGTTGGTGGCAGCCTGCTCAGGGGCAGAAGGACAGCACCCAGCAGCCGAGCCAGCACCAGGCAGGACAGCAGCAGAGAGGTGATGCTGAGACAGTGAACTGGGGGCTGAGCTGGCAGGACAGTGAGGTCTGGCATGGTCAAAGCAATGATTGCCAGATGCCCTTCATAGCTCCCAGCAGAAGATGACACAACACACACAGAAACCTCACTTGGGAGCCATAGGCTTCACAACCCAGTGTGGCTGCAATAGGCACCAGACTTTACCCTGCTGCCCACACAGCCACCAAAACGTGAGCAGGGAACCTAATAATGCTTTTAGGAGCTGCCCACCCTGAAGGTAGAAATAAAGGAATGCATTTAGGAGAAGGCATGTTTGGGACTGGGTCCAGAACACATTCCAGCTCTCCCAAGCCCCAGGCTGGCTGGGCATCCTCTGCTACCTCTGCCTGGTGGCACGGGTACTTCCTTAGTAGAGCTGGATCTGCAAAGCCATCTATCTGGCATTTCCTTTGGGGGGGGAGCAGGCTCCTGTGGATGATCACCTGGCTTATACCAACTCTGCACCGGCTGAAGAGTTCTCCAAAGGAGAATTGGGGTGTCTTGAACACCACCGGATCAGCTTCCTTCCCTCACAACGGGCAAAACTGACCAGGGAGAATGAAGTGGGATTTTTCCCCTCAGTGTAAATTCCCAGGCATAGTAATGGCTTCGAAGCATGTCCCCATGCAATGTGAGTGGGACCCTGCAGAGGGCTCAATAGGACAGGGTATACGGCCGAGTCACTCAGTTAAAAGCAAAAACAGCCAGTCTGCAGAGCTATCCTTCCTCAGCACCCAGAGAGTTTTCACTACCTCCATCTCCTACCTGCCCCCCAGAAAATACACAGACTCGTTTTTCAGTCCTGCACTTGGCAAAGGGAGAACTCTAAACACGGGGAAAGGAGAGAGATGGAGCAGGGAGGAGGAAGGAGGTGTCCTCTGTGAAAATTCCCTATGGGAGTAAAGCCCTTTCCCCAGCAGCCTTTGAAGCAGTGTGTCAGCCTTGCGCTGCTGGCAGAAGGAAGAGGACAACATTCCTGGGAGGAAGAGCTGGTATGAAGTTGGCCTGTGGATCCTACCTCACCCAGGGGCTTCATCTATGGGAAAAGGCACACAGAGCAGCAAGGCAATGCCACCACAACTCAAGGGAAGAGAGGATGCCAAGCCCCAGGAGACCAGAAGAAAGGGCTGGCTTCCCTGTGGGCCAAAGGGATACGACACTGCTAAAAACAGGAGGGAATGTCTTGCAGACACTCAGCCCACAAAGGTGACCTGTTAACAGGTATTGTCTGGGAAAACTGAGAGACCTCATGTTCTTTCCAAGAGTCCCAGGAGACCACATCTCATACTTCCAAGACTAAGAGTATCTCTTCCCAGCTGGGCTAACCAAGACTCCACGGAAGTTACCCCCTTTCAGCAACATCTTAACTTCCCACTGTAAGGCTAAGAAGCAGCAAGAGGTAAAAGGGAAGCAGGAGACTCGCATATTTTACCTCACTTGGCCACAGGCTCCTAAACCAGCCTTGGACATGTCAACCACTTATGGCTGCCTACCTGCTGGGCATACATGGAAGTCCAAGCGAGAGGTGGGCAAGTCCAGCAGGTTCCTGATGAGCCGTGGTGCAATGCAGTTAGGTGAAAGCACTACAGGACGTGGGGTCTTGACCACCACAGGACGCACCAGGCTGTAAGGCTTCAGGCTCATGTCTGGGTCTGAAAGGCAGGAATGAAGAAAAGAAAGGCAAAGGTGAGAACATGGGAGACCAGCCTGTCACTGGCCCAAATGATCATCCCATTCTTCCTGTGCCATCCCTTCATCCTGACTCATGGAAGCACCTACATCCTATGTCTCAGGAGAGATCCTAGCAACACTCACTCGCTGCAGATACCTTTGCTGTAGACCCCCTTGCCCACTTCCTTTGAGTTACACAGCAGTATTCTCCACAAAAAGTGCGATGACCCCAAGAATCCCAGAAGAAATGGAAAGCCCCAGAAAATCAGGGAAAAGAGCAGGGGAATATAATACGCACAGGTTTCCCCAAATCCCGTTAGAGTTGTAAGAGGGATCCTGAGCAGAAAGACTGAGGCATCCCAGATGCCAATGTCCTGTCAGTGCCCACAGGGGATGACTGTGTCTCCAAGGGTGACGGGTAGGTGCAGGGCTAACAGCTCACCTGAGCAGGGGTCCATCCACAACTGCCGAGGGGGCTGTTCTGGGCTCCTCTGTGGTTTGGATTTCACCAGGCGCAGTTGGTCCAAGGCCCGTTTCTTTAGCTGAGGAGAAAGTGAGGGCATTAAGGCTGACAGCATAGACCACTTCACACACACACACACACACACAAAGAGCTGGCTGCAGAACACCCGCTGGCAAAAGCGATGGAGTGCACATACACAAAGCATGGGACCAGGTCTGCCACCCATCAGGTTCAGTCTGGGAAGGGGGCAGGAAAGCAGCCATAGAGCAGGAACACTGCCTGGTTTATAAGCCCCTGCTCTGCTTGCTGACCCAGCTACCACCTCTATACAAGCTGGTTTGCCAACAGTAGGGCAGATTGAGTGCTGAGGTGGTGGGGTGGCCATAGGCACACACACGCGCGGTTCTCACTGCTGGCTTCTTCGGCTTACGTTATTTCTGTGGCCCCTCTGCTGCACAGGCATCTGGCCCTTCTCCTGGATCTTCAAAAGCTGGTGAGCCCTGAAAAGACAGAGAGCTTGAACTCAGTCAGCTCTAGAGCCCCCATAGCCTGCTGCGATCCTCTTCACCAAACCCCACTGACTTGCTAAAGCACAGGCATATCAAAGCCCTCACTCAGCCTCCCAGTCTCTCAGGGCCACCCAAACACTACTGCAGTTATCCCTCATACAAGGCTTGCGCAGCCCACGCTGTCAAGAAGCCCCAGGGGCTTTAGGGGATGCTCACCACAGATAAATGGCGCAGGTACCCTATGCACCCCCCTGCCTTCCTCCTCTCCCTGATTACCTGCTGTAGTTAGGCACTGTTCCTTTGTCCAGGTCCCGCATGGTCAAGGGGTCGACGCGGGAGCAGTACCACTCCAGCCGCCCTTTGTGCATGGTGTCCGTGACATGGAGGATCTCCCGACACTTCACGCACAGTGCGTAAGGGTCTGACGGCTCCAGGAGGGAGAGGTTGGTGCGTACATAGAAGGAGTCTCCAGAAAACTTCTTCCCTTCTTCCAGGGCATCCCGCAGAGGCTGGTATCCTGGAGCAGGAGATACAGGTCACCAAGTGCAGGGAGACAGGAGACAACCATCACCGATAAGATAGCCAAGGCCCCAGCACAGCTGTGATGCTATGGATTGGGGTGGGGGGGTGCAGAGGAGGCAAACAGACAGAAGGTCTGTACCTCCATC
This sequence comes from Psittacula echo, assembly GCF_963264785.1. NCBI lineage: Eukaryota > Metazoa > Chordata > Aves > Psittaciformes > Psittacidae > Psittacula > Psittacula echo. Next base: position 88,432,003 of record NC_137735.1, on the reverse strand, counting down.
CTGTTACTCAGAGGATGCACAAGTCACACCAGACAGGGAAAGCTACCGGAGCTACGGCCAACCCCTGTGTCAGATGGTGGCCTAGGACCAAACAGGAGAGGAGAGAGAGTAACTGAGATTTACCTCCAGGGTTGGGTGGAGGGTCTGGAAAGGGGGACAGAGAGATCAAGCTCAAAAGAGACCCACCTGCCAGGGCCTTACCTTCCAGGTCCAGCTGAAAGATGAGGCTGGAGGGCTCATCCCAATGCAGCAGGCTCAGGAAGGCAACCTCCCGCGTGCAGTTCTCCAGGGAAAGCACCTCTTCCTTCAACGACGGCACCCTCAACTGGCAAGGCCCCAATGCCATTAGACCCAAGGACTGGAAGAGCAGGCTCCCCTCCAGCTCCCTCACCCATCAGGGTTATACAAGAGATGTTACAGAGTGAGGCAGGCCCAGGGAAACCTCTGCCTAAGGACAAAGCATCCTCAGTCTGCCTCTGGCTCCCTCTTCTGCCTCTGAAATACCTGCTGCCACTGCAGATGCTGGGCTGCTGTGAAAGCAAATGTGTGTGCATGAATGCATGTGGCAGTGGGGCAGGAGAGAGAGTTTTTTTTTGGTTACAGGTGGGATATTAATTCAAGTAGTGTAGCTGTATATTTCTAGTGGTGTCAAGCTTGCCAAAACAAATGCCCTTCCCCTCCTCCTTCCAGCAGCTTTCTTCAGAGCAATTATTCTCTATAGCTCAACAGGGTCACAAAGGGCAGAGAAATCTTGCTCCAGAATTGATTGCTTTGCAACGGCCATATGCAGGATGCAAACTGCTCTGATACACTACAAGGTGACAGCCAAGCCCAGTGCCATATAGCCATATTGCTGTCTTAACTGTGTGACCCCTCTTCTTTCTCCCCTCCCACAGCTGAAGGAAGTGTTTTGGAAGGTCTCAGCATTTTTACATGCGCAGCTACACTCAAGTACGAGAGCTGGATGGGTGTTTGTGCTCCATAAAGCTCTAGGCAGGAAGCACTCTGGGATACAAGAGAAATGGAGGTGAGCTTCAAGCTGGTTAGACGTGAACTTGCACTGGGGACCACTCGACACTACCTGCATCATCCCATATGCCTTACAAACCCAAAAAGAGCTCTTTCCCAGACTCACCTCAATAAGCCGGCACCCTTCCCTAAGTCCTGCATCCTCGACCTGTGAGCCTGGCTTGACCCACTGGACATAAATCCCTGTCCTGTTCCCTCCAAGGATGGAGATGTCTGCTCCAAGCCTCTTCTCCTGGGGTGAGGGGTTGCGGGGGTGACTCATGCTAGAGAGCTGTACCACCAGTGACCTGGCAAGGAGAAACACCAAGTCCAGCAACTGAAGTTTGCTACCTTTCCTAATAACTGCTCCCTCATGCCTAGTGTCCAGCTACAGGGTGCTTAAAGAGCTCATGATTTATGGCTATCACACACAGAACCCCTACAGCCCCTTTCATCCCACCAGCCCCAACACCGAAGCCAAACTGGGCTCCCACAGACCTTTCCCTACCTAATCAGATGTGTGCCCAGGCCAGGGCAACATCCCCACCCTGCCACAACACATGGGACAGCACAAAAGAGTGAAGTCCTGCTAGGAAGCAAGGACTATTGTGGGATCTTCATTGCTCTCCTCTCCCACTAGTGAGAAAGAGCTCAAGAAGAGAGGCAGAAAGGGTCCCCCCACAGCACCACAAACCAAGCAGCCAGCTCAGAGAGCAGTAGTCACCTCCTGGTGACCTCCTCGCGGCTGGGAAGCGTGGACAAGCAAATCTCCGACTTCACCCTCGTGTAGGTGCTGCTGGAAGAAGAGGAGAAGGCCCCAAGCGAGGTGCTAGCGAAACCACTACCTAGGAAAGAGAGCAAGAGGGAGAGATGGAGCATGTGACCTCTCTGAGTGCTGCTGGGACCTCATGTTCCTAGAGTGGCAAAGGTCTGTCACCCCCTCCTGGGCATTTTCTAGCATCTGACTGGGAAACTGAGGCTGCAGCAAGGCTTTGAACAGTCGCCTTCCTGGAAAGGGTTTCCCAGGCCTCTGAGAACAAGCAAACCTTTGCTGCCTTCATCAGCATTTTGGTCAGAAGGCAGCAGCAGCCAGGGCCACCTGGATGTGTCCAGAGATCAGCCACCAGCATCCACCACAGTACTTGTCAGCACCACGAGCTCCACTCCAGGACATTTACAACCAATCACCCCGGGAGTAGCAGATAAAAGGAATATCTTGGTAACAGCCCAGGGCAAAGGCACTTCTCTCCTCTGTTAGCTAATCCCTCAACCCCATCAAGTTCTCCATCAACACAGCTCTCCATGAGTTAAAAAGAGCTGATATAAATAGCTACTGCTTTGTAGAGGAAAAGCCAGCTTTTCCAGCTGCTGTGCCTGGGGAACGTGTGGGTCCATAGCATCCTGCTAGAGGTGCGGAGCCTTCACAGCTGCACACACCAAAAGCATGGGGAGGCTCAGTTCTCCAACCCCTCTCCCCACGCCACCACTTCTATTTAGCTACACCTTCTGGGGGAAGCCCCCACCCTGGTACCTGTTGCATCTTCAATGCTGCTAAAGGAGCCACAGGACAAGCTACAAAGGAGACACAAAGGGGAGCTGTGAGGCAGCAGCTTTCCCAAAGCCTGTTTGCATCCCATTCTGAACCCCATCCCCACCTAAGAAGCACCCCCCAGCCAGCACCCAGCTCCCAACCGGCCTCCCCACTCCAGTTTGCCTCCTCCCCTTCCAGCCTGCTCTCCCTGGACCCCACAAGCCCCACAGAGGAGACACAGACTCAAGCAGCCCCTAGCAATCACCTTTTGTAGGTCATGCACCTATCTTCCCGCTGCCGACGGAGGATGGAGCCGATGCAAGGTGGGAAGGGGAAGGTGGAAAGGCGGTTGATATCCTTCTCACTGTCGGGAGTCACCTCCTTGGGCAGAGTGAAAGAGAGATGCCTGCTAACACCAACACCCAGCATCACCTATCCCCTCCCTGAAGGCCATGCTGCAAACAGCTCCTTGGGTAACACATGCCTCTTAAAGGACCATCCACATCCCTCCAAACACCCAGGGGCACCTTGTTTTCCCAAGTAGAGCATATGGATGGAGATACGTGACACTGCATTCCCATCTTTTTGCAATATACAAGCTGTGGGAGCAGTAACAGCTTTAAGGAATACCTAGATTTGTCCTCATGTCTCACGTCTAGCCACTGCAAACCTAGAGGTGTAACCTGTGGGACTGCCCATTTAAGGGTGCTCTAGGATGAGAGTTCAAAAGAGTCAAAGGAAAGAATTTGACTCCCTTAATAACAACACATTTCTGCTACAGGGTTGGAAAGAGCTAGGACTTCTCCTGCAGCATACGTAGATTGAACAGCTTTTTGGGGAGGATAACATCTTACGTGAGACTGTTGATTTCTAGGGTGTCATGTGGGATGAAGAGAGTTTCACTCCTCCTTCTTTCCCAACCAGCTGAGCACTGCACACCTTGGCCAGTTTGTCAGAGAACACAACACTGTGCCGGGGATCTGCTCCCACCTTACACGCTGCCCCACGCCCAGTCTTCCACCAAGTCACAGCCCTGCAATGAACCTGCTCCAATGCCTGTGTTCCCTTCCTGAGCAGCGTGGTTCCCCACTGCCCTCAGCTGAGGGTCAGCCTCTCCTGGTCAAGCACTCACCATGCTCTGAATGGCCGAATCCCCTGGGAAAGGGATAACAGAAACCCCCAGTACATCCACAGGTCCTGTCGTAGGGTTGTCTACAAGGCTCCAGGTGCTGCTGAGGTTGGAGCAGAGCGAGTAGGAAGAGCTGCACATCTGGGAAAGAAGGGACTCCATCAACTCATTGCATCCCCCAGAGATCAGCCCTGATCCCTTTGCCTTCTCTGTTCCCCCTTCTTTCCAGCCCCCCTCACCTTGCCCAGGCTGCGGCTGCCTTGGCACCGCTGCAGCTGTGCCTCCAGTGTGCTGTTCAGCCCTTCTGCCTGGCTCAGCTTGCTTAGGAGCTCATCCCGCTCCTCCTCCAGGGCACGTACGCGTTTGCGGTACTGGTCCTTCTCGATCAGGCTCTGGGAGTATTGTAGCTGCACCCCATCACGGCTCTGGATTGCCTGCAAGGAGAAAGGCTGAGAGTGAGAGGGGGTACAGAACTGCACTACTAACCTCTGCCTCCCACCCTGGCATGGATGGAGAAGATCCATTGGGGAAGGAGGGGACATCCAGAGCAGAGGCAAAAGCTCTGGTCCTACCGGGAGGTGGAGAGCCAGGGGGGACAGCAGTTTACCTGATCCCGCTCTTTTTCAATCTCCTCCAGCTGCAGCAGCACTGTGTTCATACGATGCTTGTAGAGATCACAGTCCTTCTGCAGCGTCCGGTACTTCAGCTGCAGATCTTCCACCTCCTGGAGGTACTGGCAACAGTGAGCAGCGAGCATTAGGCTCCCTGGAAAAGCTGCTGTGTCTTCCCAGCCCCCTCCCTGCCCTCTCCCAGGCCCTGCTTGGTGTGTGGGGATGGGGGCAGTGATGGATGCTCTACCTTATCCCGCAGCTCTTCGGCCCACTGCAGTTCATTCTGCAGGGAGTTGAGTTTCTGGCAGAGATCCTGCCGGTCATCTTGGGCTTCCTTCCAGTCGTGCTCCAGGATGTCCAGCAGGATCTGTTCAGAGCCTGGCACTGGACCCTCGCCGGGTGTCTAGGAGGTGAGAGGGTCCTGTCACTGCACCACAAGCACCGAGGGAGAACCAGACCAGAGCAGTGACAGGCAGACCTGGCACAGACGTCATCAACACTCCTGCATTAACCTACTGTGCACTCCAAGGCACAAAGTCACACTTATGAGCGCATCCAAGAGCTGGAAGAAAGGACCCATCACCACCCACATCCAGAAGCAATGGTGGCCACCACAGATACTTGGTGTGATACAAGAGATGTAGGTGATATGCTCAGAGGAAGGGACAGGCCAGCCCAGTGATTTCCCTCATCTTTCCAGTGCCCATGTCACCAGCACTGGGACTGCCCAATGAAAGGAGGTGTCCGGACACCTGCTCTGCCCCACCAGGTACCTGCAGCATGCCCTGCAGCTCCTGCAGCGATGCTGTGAGCCGCTGGTTCTCAGCCCACAGCTCAGACACGGTGTCGGGGTGTCCCCGCTCCTCTGCCTCCTGCTGGGGCGGCGCAGCTGCCTGCTTCCGCAGCAGGCTGCACTCCTCCTCTAGGCTGGTCACTTTGCATTTCAGCTGGTCCACCTGCAACCAGGGAAGAAAACACAGCCTGACACACACAGCCCTGCTCCTCTGCCTTAGCGGGGAGTGAAGCAGAGAGGATGCTGGGCAGAAAAAGGGGCTGGAGGTGAGGGAATTGAGGGCTGAGCAACCACGCGAAGGAGTATCCTACAGCTGGGCCAAGCTTAACACAGCTGCATGCAAAAGCTTTTCTCTGCAGGGCAAAGGAGGAAGATGCACTTGCATAAGCACATTCAGTCTCAGGATTCTCTCCCAGTGCACGAACATTCATGCTACCTCAGGGCATTCCCAGTGCATCTGGCCTTGACTGTGGGTGAACTAGGGAACTCGGGTGCACTGCCAGGGCCAGCAGCTGTGAGATCCAAAGGCTTCCCAGCTCCTAGCACTGGAGACAGGGGAGGTCCTCATAGACCTGTAACAACTGATAAGGTTCATCAGAGAACCAGTTTCACAGACAGGCAAGGCTATGACAGCAAACGGGACAGGGGAAACCTATCAAAGCCATCGAGCACCAAGGAACACTGCCAAAATTGCCAAGGAGGGGCTCAGGAACTGGATTACTTCTGTAAAATCTACCAAAAGACCTAGGATGACTCTCAGGGACCGGTCACTTCTGGACCCTGGAGTCAGGAGGGGGAGGCACACTGGGACCTGGGGATTAACCCTGCTTGCAAGGGGATTTCTTCACCCCACAGCCACGCACCAGGAATTTGCCTCCCTGCTCACAGAAGGCCCAGGGAGCTGGTTTTAGCAGGAATACCAGATAAAACGTAGGGGAGGATCCCAGCATTGGCAGAGCAGAATGAGGAATGAAGGGTAAACACAGGGCTGTGTGGGAGATCCAGGTCCAGACTGGTAGGGGGAATGCCAGGAGGCAGCAGAGCACTGGGGAAAATGGGTTATTAATAAGCTCAAGGTAGGGCTGTCCTTGCCCAGGCAGGAAATGGGTGCGTTTGCTGGAGGTGAGAGCTCTGCAGCTGGAGTGCAGTGTCACAAATTCCTTCAGGTATGCAGGGCATGAGTCTCCCAGACGTCATGAGAGAGACAAGGAGGTGGTGGGGATGGAGTCTGTGCCAGAACACTCCTACGAGCTGCAGAACGGGCTGGGCAGCTCTGGACCTCATGCAACGCACCCAGCACCCCATGTGCATGAGGCTGTGCAGCCACCACGCTCGCTAGAGGGGAAAATGCAAGCCCTTTCCTGGGGAGAAATGAATACAAGCACCATTGCTCCCCAGGGCAGCAACGAGCCTCCTACGCTGTGCCCATGACTAAGGCGCATTCCCTTCAAGAGCAGGAGCATTTGCCCTGACACACATCCCACCCACCATCAGCTCCATGCTCATGGGCCACCACGCACACTGTGCATCCCTCTCAGCCATCAGACCCCCGCAGCATCCCACCACCAATCCTCGCGCTCCCCAGGACCATACCACCAGCTGCAAGTCCCTGCTCCGCAGCACAGCCATGTTCTTCTCCTCGCAGAGCTGCGCGTAGCGCATGGCCATCATGTAGTTCTCGTCCTTCAGCCTCAGCAGCTCCACGCTGTTGGTGTCCCACTCCTCTCTCAGCCGCTGGCAACGCTCCTGCACCTTCAGAAGCTCCTGCAGCTGCTTCTCCAGCCGGGCCTGCTCTTGCTCCAGCATCTGGTTTTTCACCTGGAGCTGGTGTTCCTTCAGCAGGAGCTCTTTCCGTTGAGCCCTCACCTTCTTCACCTCCATCATCAGGAACTGAGTTAGTCCCTCAGGGCCTTCCTCATCTGGGGGAGACAAAGGAGAATCTGGTCCTGGCTGCTAAGACAGGGGTAACCCCAGAATAACAGCCTGCAGATTTGCCCAATGCTCTGTTTCCATCAAGGGATGGAAAGCTCTCCCATGGGTTTGCAGCCCTTCTTGTCCCAGGCTTAAGGCACCACAGTCCATCACACATGTACATTTCATTGAAGCATAGAATCCCAGACTGGTTTGGGTTGGGAGGGACCTTAAAGCTCACCCAGTTCCAACCCCCTGCCATGGGCAGGGACACCTTCCACTAGACCAGGTTGCTCCAAGCCCCATCCGACCTCGCCTTGATGGGGCAGCCACAGCTTCTCTGGGCAACCTGTGCCAGGGCCTCACCACCCTCACCAGGAAGAACCTCTTCCTAATATCTAATCTAAGTTTCCACTCTGTCAGTTCAAAGCCATTCCCTGTCCTATCTCTACCTTGTAAAAAGTCCCTCTCCGGATTTCTTGGCTGCTTCCAGATTGGAAGGCTGCTTTAAAGCCTATATTTTTTAAAGCTATATCTGGCCCCCGCAACGCCAGATCCAGAGCACAGAGCTGTCAGGGTTCCTCGCACACCGGTAGCATGAAACAGGTTGTATGCATGTACATGCACAGATTTCTGGCCTTTCCCACACAAGCAGCAGCTGAAGAGAGGCCGAAGCACCTACCCAGGATCATAGAGCAGCGCTGGGCTGGCTCCCTCCCCGTTAGTCGTGTGTAGTGCTCTGGGTAGTAAAACTCTAAGGATTCCAGGAAGGCTTCATAGCCTCGCTTCCCACGGCGCCGGAGGATGTCCATCAGGTAACCTGGGAGAAGGATTAAGGAGCTAGGATGAATTCCCTGCAAACCAGAGAGAAACCAGCATAGCCCAGCTTTGTGATGTGAAGTAGCATCTCCATCATTTCCAGTTCCATCCACAGGAATAGGAATAGCTAGAAGAAGGATTGTGGTGGGAGCACTGCCCTCATCTGTGTGCACCCAGGGGGAGGCCCACAGAGGATGAGAGGGAGGTCTGGCTGCAGAGCACCTCAGAGAACAACAAAGCCAAGGTAGCAGTGCAGTGGAAGGACCCAGGAGGTCACACCACCACATGCTGTGTAGTGCAGCACCCACTGCATGCCAAAACCAGGTTGTCGCCCAGAAACCAGGCCCATCTAAGTGTGAGTTTGTGCTTTCTCCCACCTGTCTGGTTGCTTTTGCAAGGGAATCGGCATGAATTCAGCACCTCCTCCTCATCCTGCTCATCTATCACGCGGCACTGGCGCAGGTATGGGGTGAGCTTCGCGGGGTTTAGGGAGCGGGTTAGCTGGTGCCGGGCACTCTCAATCTTCTCCCAGACAGCATCTTCTTCCTCCTCCTGCTCCGAGAGGCTGTGCGCTTGGAGAGGGGCATTCTCCAGGGCTGTGAGGATAAAAGGAAAGAGAAGGTCTGAGGAATGATGGAGGAGCACGGGGTAAAAGGCATGAGTAGGCATGGGAGAACATGAGTAGACGTATGAGCATGCAAACGACTAGTTGTCTTGCAAATGGAACTCAGATACATCACAAGCCATTTTGCATACAAATTGGTCCAGCAGGATCTTGAGTGTCCACCTAGGGCCTTAGATATGCAGAAAACAAGGGGTGCATAAGGGAGTTAGGAGTATATTACAGTAGGAAGTCTAGAGAAAATGTCATCTTCATCCCTGAAGCATTCTTAAATCCCCACACACATCACGCATCTTCCCTTTTTCTCCATCCCTGAGAACAGGAAACTCTCTGGACCAAGCCTTTTCAGAGCCTGGGACATACTTTCTCATACTGTGGCTTGAGAGGAGGGTTTGCCTGCGAATTCATTTGCCCTGTGCATGCCCCAGGCATCGGTGGCCAAACTGGAGTTCTTGAGGACACCATCCCATGGAGCACTTTTGTCTGCAGTACCTGTAGCCAAAGGTGAATCGCATAAGAGTATCTCCCATGTATCTTCCACATATCAGTGTGAAAATATGTAGTAACAAGGCAATCCCACTGTCAATCAAATAAAGCAAGAGGGACTCCCTGAAGTCAACGGACCAAAAACCTTTAGAGCAGCAATCTAAATTAAAACTGCTCCATGAAGTCCTACAAACCATGATGGAGCAGGTATGTGCAATGAGCTCTCTTCCCAGCTGTGTGTCCACTCAACCACAGTAATCTACTTACACTTTAGGAATAATACCTGCTTCACAGGCCAGCACAAATCCTTTTAGTAGGCAAGACAAAGCCCAGCAAAGATCTCCTGAGACCTAGATGCGATCTCTCCTGACCAGTGCGCACCATCTCCTGCTGCTTGGTGCTGGCATCAAGTCCAGCTTTCCTACCCCAGCCACACAACATCCCCAGGGGCAGTGTAGACATCCATGTTGCATGAAGGCAGAGAGAAGGAAGGGAAATCTCCTACTCTGTTTTATTTGGGTTCAGGGTTTTTCCTTCTTTCCTGTGATGAGAATGATACCATGCTATTTGAAACAGCCAACTAGCACAGCAAGGGGGATGGCTGAGCGAGCTGTACAGAAGTTAATCCTCCAAGTAAAAATACAGGAGATCCAGTGCCTCCCAGATGAAGGACAACAGGAAAAGAGAATTGCTGAATCCACAAAAGACATTCGAGTGTCTGATTTCCAGCACCAAAGCACTTTGGCGCCTAAATACCAATACAGATCTGGACTGTCCTAGGCTGAATAAAGACAACAAACTGTGTTTCTAGCAGAAACTTCTCTCTTTCATTTGGGACAGCCTCGCTTGCCACAGAGACACAAGAATGCAGGAGGAGGACGCAACAGCAGGTCACAGAAGTTGCACTGTTTTGAGGAGCGGATTTATGCCTTCAAAACAAAGTGTTTCTCCAGGAAACGCAAGCCAGCTCTGCAAGCAGAGACCAGCTCCTCGGCAGGCAGGCTCAGAAGAGAGCAGGAGAGGTCTGGGAGCCGGTACCCCTCCTCCCGCCCGGGATGGGTACCCCTCCAGGCCGAGACAAGGCAGCGCTTGCCCTTTCGGCCACCGCGAAGGCGCTATTCGAGGAATGCCGAGCCGGAGGCCAGCCCTGAGGAGGTGGCTGGGAAAGAGGAGGAAAAGAGGAACAAACACCTCCCGCAGCCCGCGGGAAACCCACACCCCAGCCGCCCCGGGGCCACCCCGACGGGCGCGGCAGCAGCCGCGGCGGGAGGAAGAGGGGGACACAGTGAGGCTGCGGCAGCCCCGAAAGCTCCGCAAATATCGGAGAGACGCTCCCGTCCCCCTCTCCCGGCCAGGGATCGCCCCTTACCTGCCATTCCCCGCACCGCACCGCTGTCTGCCGCCCCGGCAGGTGTGTCCGAAGGGCTCTCACCACCCCGCTGCACCTTCCTTCCTTCCTTCCTTCCCTCCCTCCCTCTCTCCCGTGTTCCCTCCTCCAGTCCGCTGGGAGGGAATCGCAACCCCTGGGCCATGGAGAGCCCAGCCCAGCGCTGCCCTGCCCGCCCCCGAGGGTAGCTCCTCTTCCCCCCAGCCTCTCCCGGGCTCTGAGCCCCTCCTCCGGCTGCTCCTCACCTGAGCGGTCCAGGGAAGAGGGTGTCTTTTGCCCGCTCCCTCCGCAGCCCAGGGATGGAGCTGCTCTCCGGAAGGATATGGCTCGCCAGCGACTTCGCTTCCGAAAGGCAGTTTGGGTTCACCTCCCGATAAACCGCCGCGGCAAGGGGGTGTCCGGCTATGGACTCACAGGTCTCTCCCGGCAGGGCGCAGCTCCCTCCCACCCCGGCTCAGCCTGCAGAGAAGAGGTGCATCAGGAGAGGTTTTGGTTCACGGGCTCCAGAGCTTGCAGCCCGGCCACCCCACGTGTAGGGCTGGTTCTGGATGGGGGTTGGGGGGGGGGGGGGAGATGTCAAGCAAGGCAAGAAAATAAGTGTGATGGAAAGAATCCTGATAAAGACTTAATTTTAGCCCTCAGTAGTGTCTGTGGGTGGAGCTGAGCCCAGGGGCAGCATGACTGAGCTTTACTCCAGGGCATACCGGGGCTCGTACCAGCCATACTGACCACACACTGAGTCCCCAGGGCCAGGAGCAGAAGCCTGCAAGCTTTCCTCCTCCCCCGGTCCATAGATCCCAGAGTGGATCTGTGTGTCCACACAGCATCCCAAAGAGCCCACACAGGGTAACCTGCACCCCTACCACGTACCTAAGTGCCCAAACCTGTGCTTAACACTGGGACTAGGAGGGGTCTGGGAGAGAAGAAGTTGGGCACTGTGATTTGGACTAGCATCATATGCCTCCCCCTCCAAGGCTAAGGGGTTTTTCATTTTCTCTAGCAACTCCATTTCATCACAGCTGTGTCAAACCTCAGACCTCAGTGGCCAGGATAAGTCAGTGCGGGCTCTGTGCAAGAGATTCCCAGTGAAGTATCAAGCTAATAAGAAATGGGAGTTCACCTGATTCCCCCCACCCTCGGCGTCAGCCCCCAGGGTAGCCCGGAGTAGTGCTGTGCGTCCCTCCAGAGCTTTGGACACAACACGAAGGAGCCCTACCAACACCTTCCCAAAAGGGAGATGTCCTCAGCATCCCACCACTACAGCTTCTAGACCTCACCTCTGCATGGAAACCTTTCTCTCCTCCCTCAGATAAGAAACCAAGAAGTATGAAATGATCTTCAGGTGTGAACTGTGCCCTCTGCCCTAAAGAATTCTCACTGCACCCACAATTAAAGCCTTCATTTGTTTCTCCTGCAGGGCTGACAGCAGGCACATCCCCTCTGGTCCCAACAGGGCTCCCTCACCAGTGGTTTGAGGGAACGGAGGCTTTAGCAAGACTCTTTTCCCATACCGCTATGTTCTTTTCAAGATTAAGCACAACCACTCTCTGTGAATTAAGATTGTATCTGTGTGATACACAGAGCATCATATGGATACACAGCATTTTTGCTGCAAAACATACCCAGGTATCGAGCAAACACCAGTCACACGCACCCACGCAGGGCTCTCAGCACACACCCCCTCCTCATGGATGGCATCCATCCCAGCAGGGCGACATCCTCAGTGAATGAAGTCACTGCTGACTCACCCTCCTGGCAAGGGGTCCCAGGCGCTGCCTTTCCCTCCCTTGCAAGCCCAGCGCTGCACAGCTCCCACCCAAAGGGATGATGCTGACCCCGGACCACCAGCAGCAGGGCACAGCTCCAGTCTCCAGCACTTACGTCCCACCAGAGGCATCCAGTTGAGTGATCAAAAGCAAGTACAAGCAAGGCTGCCTGCAGGGAACCTGCTCTGACTCAGGCCGTGTCAATTTTTGCCTGCTAGTTACTCTGGAAAACAACCCACAGTCTGTCTCTCTCTGTCTCTCTAGTGAAAAGATTTCCTGAGGAGGATATTATGTGGTGGTAGAAGATAAGATCTTCACAGTCATGATAAGAGCCCCAAAACAAGGGGTGGTTTCTCTCATTCACCCAGAGACAGCTGAACTCCAGGCTGATGTCAAGGAAACCTCTCCCTCCACCCGCCCTGACCCCAATGGTAATGGCTGCTGTGCTTTGTGACTCAGAGCACACAGACATCAGACAAGAGCAGGTCCCACATCAAGCACAATCAGCCGCTCTCTTTCATGAAGGGTCTCTGAGGTCAGCAGGTATCCCAGGAACAAGCAGACCACCCTTCAAGGCTCTGGGCTGGGTAGCTGATCCCAACAGATCAGACAGGCACCTCCGGAGAGGAAGAGTACATTCCATCCCTGTGTTTTGGCCAGGGTTTGGAGGCACAGAGATGAAGAGCTCGCCCTTCACAGGGACGCTGCGGTTGTACAAGACACCCCCAGTTCATCTGAGATGCGTGGTCCCACCGGCTTGCAGGCGCTCACAGACAGGTATTACATTTCCAAAACAGCTTTACTCACAGCAGCTACTCTTGTGCTGGCACGCTTGAGTTCACACTAGGAACGACACCGGGGTGTTCGGGTGGGTTCTTTTGTGTTGGATTGATTGGCTGGGTTTTGGGTTGTTTTCAAATCCCAGCCAAAACAGTCGCACTGGTAAAACTTTCCAAGCCACACTGGCTCGCACAGGAAACCTATGACAAGCAAGCTAATGGTGAGCCACACGTTGTTTCCACCACCAGCGGAAGGGCTTAACACATGGCCACAGAGCATGACAGGCAGCTGCGTCCTCTGCAAGACCAGGTGGTGTGGCTCTGACCGACCGTGTTAAGGGGTTTGGTGGGACCCACAGCTCGGCATGGTTTGCCCCATCCTAGAAACAGCCTTAGGAACGCCCGAGGCGGCGAAGGAATTCATTACATTCCTGATTGCGTGGCTAAAACACCACCAGTCTAAAGCTCAAGCTGTGGTTACAGATGGTGAGCTTAGATGCTTCATAAAGCCCTGCCCTATGGTTTGGGAAGCGCGGTATCTTTATAAGCCTGCCCTGAAACCACCTACCTGTGCAGTGTCTGTAATGTGAGCTGGTCAGAACGTCTTCAATAATATATCTCTTCCTCTGTCCTTTAGCTCTTCCAATCAAAACATGCTATTCTTCTCGCAGCCTGGTGATTTGCAAAGACAGCTTGCAGTGAAGTTGCAGGGGGGAGGCTTGCTACGGTCCAGAATGGTCTCCGTAGTCAGGTTGAGGAAGAGAGTTTGGAATAAGCTCCCTAATAAAAACATCCACCCTGCAATAGCTGTCCCAACACAATTTGGTGTCGTGAAAAAAAACCAACTCTCTGCAGTTTTTGTTCCTGTATGGCACAAAAACAAGTGCTGAAAACACAAAAGAGGTTGTGAAACAGAATTATCGGCTCCAGCCTGATCTAACGGCTCACACATTAGTTCACACTGGATTAGTTAACACAGAGAAAAAAAACCAACACTTTTTATTGTCCTGATGACACTCATCAAACTCAGTGTTGCTATTAACAACCTATACAAGGACTTTGACTACCTGCTTATATCCCCAACACTTTTGATAGCGGATATAAGATTGCCCCAGCACACTGAAAGTTGTTTGTTCTCTTCATGTCATGACTGCAGAAGGGGAGGAGGAACAAGCCTCCTCCCCCAAAAAAAAGGGATGATTAGCCCTGATGGCAGGAAGGAAATGCATGTATCTGTGTGTGGAGATAGCAAAACAAGCAGATATTTCCTTCAGCATTCCTCCCCCTCACAAACACACCCATTGCCTGGAGCTACAAAAGGCATACTGTGTGGGAGCCTTTGGTGAGGCATTGGCAACACATCTCCATCCTCATTAGGGCATCGAGGTGTGCAGGCTGGAAAAGAAGACCAGCATTAGAGCAGGATGACAGGATTCGAGTCACTGGGATGAGCTTCCTCACTCCAAAGCTGCCCAACTGCCCCTGGCAAAAGGACTCCAGCTCAGCAGGAGCCTGGAAGTCTCCTCAATGCTTGGCTTCACCTCAGCCTTCCTCACAGTTGCCTTTTGGGCAGAAAAGAAGTGGCTGTCCAAGAGGCAAGGCAATGGATGGAGCCCAGGGAAGGAACAAACCCAACTGCAATTAAACTGCAGCCCGCAACAGCTCTCCAAACCCACCCGCTTTTCCTTAGTGGTTTCCTTGCACGCTAAGGCTGCAGCCACCAGAGGTCAATGTGACCACGTCAACCTCGCCTAGCTGTGGTGCACAGAGCCCCTTTGAAACTGGGACGAACACAAATATAGAGTAGGTGGTGGTTTCCACCTCTCAGGACATAACTTTGGAGTAAACTTGTATGTAAACCAACATCCAAAGCATCGATGACAATGTGACCTCACCATTATCCTGGAAAAAGGGGCTTGAGAATGGCAATGTCCTCAACTAGCATCCTGCAACCACTCCGAACCGAGACCCTGTTACTTGCTTGCAGTCCTACAGGACCTCAGAGTGTTCCCATCACTCCAGGGATGTTTCATCCTGGTAGTTTCAGTGTCACTCAGGTGTTCTCACCAGTCCCAGAGCTGCCGTGTTAGCAACAGGTGGAAATGGGCTATCTGTCCTCCCCTGAGTGCCAGTTCTGCTCCCTGAGGTGCAAGGTCTGTCACAGACCCAGGCTGGCTGAACAAAACAAGTAGCTGACCTGTAGCCAGAGGAAGGCAAATGGGTTAAATAAGCAGGGTCATCAATCTGGATCAGAAGCCAGACAGGAAAGAAGGGGCTGTGCACAACAGAAATCACATCTAGATAGCTTTGTAACAGCCAGCAGTTCCTCTGCACTCCTGTGCGTACCAGTTACCTTCTCTCCACCTCACCTATGTCTACTCCTAGGCCTCTTCAGTCATCGAGAAGTCCTTTCCATCCTTTCCTCCCAGCCCGTTTATCATCTATGTGGACAGTCACCTAGTCAGAGCGAATGAATCGCTCATATTCCCCCTCCATCAGAGCTCCAGCCTCCTCTCCAGCCTTGTGGGATGTCAGGTTTCCCTAGATGAGAGCTGTGTTCTCCAAGAAGACCCCACTGAACTACAGGATCATCAGTGGATGTGCTGTACCACAGAACGGGCCAGGGTTCATGTGTTGGGGGAGGAAGATGCCACTCTTTCAGACCTACCAGCAAATTTGCTCCATAAAGCAACACACTACATAATTAAGTCCCCTAAAACTCCCTTTTGCTATAACAGTTGAATGTTTGAGAACGTGGGTTGGCAATGTACATGGGAAGGCATGTTGGCTTTTCAGCCTGCAACCAGTTAAAGCTCCAGCAGCAGCTGTCAGAGAACAGATCCTGGTTCACCTGGCCTTGCAATTAACGGTTTGGGCAACGAACCCCAGCTTGGTGACTTTCTAGCCCCAGGAATATCTAACTGCCATAGGGAGGGCAATGCAACTGCAAGACAGGGAGGCTTTGTTGTGTCAGTACCAGGCCAGGACCTTTTCCTTTTGGTTGGAGAGCAAACCTATCCAGGACACAGAGCGGGAAAAGAGCTGAGTTCATGCTAATAGAAGCAAAGACTCTCTGGAGAGGGCAAAGAACAGCACCTGTAACACTGCTCCAGAGCCATAGGGTGGCACTACCCCACCGTCCAGCCTCCTGGGGAAGGAGGTGGCTGGGCAAAGCCCAACAGCTTTAGATCCGCGTGGCCTTATACTGGAGCTCCTGCAAAGGGAAGGATGTGGGGAGCCGAGGGCTGTGCCTGTTCCTACCACACAGACCTGCCAGGGCTCCTTGCTGCTGACTGCTGCGGTCCTTCCCAAGCCTTTCCACTGTGGAGATGCCAGACCCACACCAAAGTTCACTCACACCCCTCTGCTGCTGACTTACACTGGGCACAGCTATTCTCATCCTGCAGCAGAGCAGAGAGTGCTGCTGCACTGAGCCAAGATCAGGCTTTCCTGCGGGACAGCAAAGGGGCAGCATCCCCCTTCTGCTCCCATTGCCTAACGGAGTGTGCTCCAGGGCATCTGTCAGAGGTGGGGCTGTACAGAGCATCTCTCAACCTACGTTCAGCATGGGCCAAGGACTGCAAACCAAAGCTGAGACTTGACAAACTCAGTACAGATGTGACCTAACTGGAGCGTGCCAGAGGTGAAGATGAGAGCACAACATCTTGGACTTCATTTCCTCCTCCACATACCACCGTGGCCACACCAGATGCCCTGCAGGATGTGACCTTAGATAACATGGGAGGTCTTGCAGCACTTCTTTCTGCCGCACAGGATTTGTGCTGGAGCCATTATGACTGAAAGTAGTGTGATTGTAACCTTCTCCTAATCACTCCTCCATGCCTGGGGTTCCCAGAGCTCCCCATTCCTGCATCCCAAAGCCAGTATATATATCCAGTTACCTCTTCGTCTTGGCCTGAGGGGCTCTTCACCCTTTAGACCATCCCACAGAGACCAGCATCAGCCAAAGCCAGAGACAGCTATGGGAGGAATCAAAGCCTGGGGTGTAGGCACCGTGTCTCACTTCCCAGGAAGCCAGCAGCAGCCTCCCTGCTAGACCAGCTCTTCGCAAGCCCCAGGAGCATAACCCCAGCCCCTCTGTCTGCTGGATGCCCACTTCACCGGGGAAGGAGTCATGCCCTGCCCCAGGGATGCGATCCCAGGGCTGAGAGCCATAGACAGATGCGAGCTGGAGCCTGCCCAAGAGCAGCGAGCTCTCCAAGTCCTTTCCCTTTCGTGGGGGTCTGGTAGTCACATAAACAGGAAAAGCCTGGCCCTCTCCTGCTCCCTTCCTCGGCTCTGCCTCCCTCCCCTCCTTGCCGCAGTGATGCAAGCCCCAGCGCTGGGCTGCTTGGCCCCCACGGGAGGAGCTGCTGCCTGGCCCCTGACCTCCAGGCTCCGCATTTCCTGTGGCAGCCGAGGAGGGAGACGAGGCCCCTTCTTCCAGACGCTGGGGCTGGGCGTAAAGGGGCCTCTGCGGGACAGCCCGGCACGGGGAGGAGAGGCTGCGGTGGTCCTCTGCCAGCAGCACGAGGTCGGAGGAGGCAAAGATGCCATGGGAGCATCACTGGGATAGGGAGCCTTGGGCTGAAATGAGAAGGCGAGGGCCACGTGCCCGCCCCAGCCCTGCTGCCTGCTCTCCAAACCCTTCTTTATCTCCTGGCGCTTATTTTCTGTGGCCTTCCTTCCTAAAACCAAAGGCGGCCACAGCAAGAGGGACCAGAGCCCATGGCTGCAGAGAAGGGTGCAGCTTTTCCTCCAGCTCACCCGGCACAGCGCTGTTAACCCTCAGCGAGTGAAGCCCAGCCGCAGGAATACATGCACATCCTAACATGAAAAAGCTGGGGCTGCTTCCTCATGTTACCCCTTTCCCACAGGGAGGACTAAGCTAAAGCAGGCATCCCCTGCCCCTCCGCACATCTGCCATGGGTCAGCACAAGGAGCAGGACTGAGATGTCTGGAGGGGAGCAAGGGGAAGAACTGAGCTTTGCTGAAGGCATTCAGCTTGAGAGGCAGATCTCCACCCCTGGGCTCCCGGTCCACGCTTGGGCTCCATGCCAGCCCTGGCTTGTAAAAGCCCAGGATGCTGCCCAGATGTGAAGCCCAAGACGCTGGCCAGATGTGATGCCCACTCTTTGGAGGTGCCGGACGCCTGGGCAGAAGGGGGAGGCAGGATGGCATCCCGGATGAGAACCTCTGGCATGCCTCTGCTCCGATCTCCACTCTGCCCTGGAATGCGCCCGCCAGCAGCATGTGGGAAAGTGGAGTCAGCAGAGACCTTGGATGTGTCAGCTCCCCGGCTGAGTAAACAAGAGGAGCCCTGGCAAGCGTTCAGCCCCAAGCATCCAAGACCTTGAAAAAAGGGGGCTGGAGATGGGGAGGTTCTTCTGCCCCCTCCTTGCTCAGCCCCTGCAAAACACCTCCTAACCTCTCCCCTACCTCAGGTGCTAACATCACCTCCGCTCACCCCTACCACGTCTGGAGAGGTGTGGGGAGAGACTCTCCCCGAGGCGCTTCCAGCACCCGCCTGTCAGATCTAACATCTGGGAGAGACACTGCCACAAAAGGAGGGTCTGGAGAAGACAGAGGTGGGATAAAGGCGTTTATCACGAGCGCACCCATCCATGCCGCTCGGCCATCTCCCAGACGGCATGGTGCACCAGCATGGAGTGCTGGCACTACTGGCACTGCCGTGGTGAGCACAGTGATGGCTGGGACAGAGGCACGCTACAGCTCCTAGATAAATACCTGCCAGCCCCAGCTGGGGACATTCCCATCAGGAAGTGCCAGCTCCAGCCACCCTGCCTGCAGGTTTCACAGGCTCAAGGAGAGCTGCCAAACAACAGGTTTCCCCAGTGCCAGTTAGAGACATGCTCCCACCGCTCTTTGGGTTGCTGGCGTTGCCTCCCTCATCTCCTCCATCAAGCATGCCCATGCCCGGCAGCTCCTCCTCACTGGGATGTGGGTTAGAGGGATGGGCTGGGGAAGGTCCCCCTGCATCCCACCAGTGCACCCCATCATCTCCCGGGGGGCGAGCTCCCATGGCGGCGGCGCAGGGCGGCCGTGCTCGCCTCCTGGCCACTGTCCCGCATCCCCTATCGCTGCTCGGCAGGCGCGGGCTCCCAGAGAATGAGCCATTGTTCCCCAGCCCTGCGGCCTCTTCCTGTCCCCATAGGGCTGCGAGACAAACAAAAGCAGAGCCAGACGCAGTTGGGGAGGAGGCTGGGCCTGCTCCCCTCCTCCAGATCCCGCAGCAACCCCGCAGGCAGCAGGCAGACGGATGCCCGCCTTGGGGGAATGGGCAGGGACACCCCTATTTTTAGCTTCCTCTGCATCCCCACCCCCTTCCTTCCGTGGGCCCAAAATACACAGCCTGGATGGACAGGCAAAATCATTATGATATAAAAAGAGTCATCCAGGCCTTGGGTCCAACCGCTCCCCTGGCTTTCACCTCTTCCCTTGGGCCAGGACAGGTTCCTCGTGCATGGACTCTCTCCTGCCATGGATGACCTCTCTCTTCATCCCCATCCCTTGCTCCCTATATACCCACATCCTCTCTCCACTCGTTGCACCCTTCCTCATCCTTGCATCCCACTCCCTGTCTGCACCATGGGTGCACCCCGCATCCCTCAACAGTCCCCTCTCCCGTGCCGTGCCAACCATGGGGACCTTCTCTTGAAACCCCCCGGCTCCTCCTTTCCCCAGAGCACCTTCCCCACCTCCTCACGCAATGAATCTCCAAAAGGCTCTTTCCTCCCAGAGCCCCCACAGTTTCCTGCTTCTCACCCCTATCCCCTATGCATCCCTCACCACTCCTCACCCCAGCAGCATCCATCCCAGCTCCCTCCAGCACACATAGGCTTTAGACTCCCACAGATGTGCTCCCCCTCCTTATCCTGCCAAAGGAACATATCTGGGGGAGGGCAAATAGACCCCCAAACGTCCCCCAGCACACAGAGTGGCTTCTCCAATAGCAAATGGATACCTGAGCCCCTGCAGTCCCCTCTGCATCTCCTTAACATCAATGAAAACGAACCGGAGAATCAAGTGGCGTTTGAGGGGGTGGTTCTGAGGAGATGCAATATGCACACATTAATATATGCATATATACGTATATATTTACATCTCCTTTCCCAGTGCCTGGAATCACAGAGGTGTTTCCAGGCCACAGGCAGCTGTTCCTGGATTGCTTCTGGTTTATGCAACATCCTCCCTCCCCTCTCAGCCATGTCCCAAACCCCCCTTCCCTTTCGTCTGTGCCTGGGGGAAAGTTGGAGGGAGAAAGCACAGAGCAGGGTCTGTCCCAGGATCTGCCCCTCCGTCCTTCCTCCCTCAACACCCCCCAACACCCCTATGGCACTCCACATCCCCAGACAACAAACAGGAGGAAGCTGGGGAAGGTGGGAGGAGGAAGGAGGATGAAAACATTCAGGATAGGAGAAGATGGGCATAGGGCAGGAGCAGCCTGCCAGCAAGCCTGGGAACTCATCCGTACCTCCTCCTGGGCTTTGGCAAGCCTGGAGGCTTTGAGCTCCCAGCCCAGCTCCCGGGGGAAAACCCCCCCCTCTCCCCACAAGCAGGACGTGGTCAATCCCATTCCTTCAGCCTCCCGCTGCTCCAGGGGAAGCGAGCTGGAGGAATAGAGGGGAATTGGAAATAGGCTTTTACAGAGGCTGATCCACCCCCTTCTAACATGAGTGCATCTAACCTGATGCTGTCGCCTGCCTGGTGGTGCTCACCACAACCCACTCTGGTGCAGCACAAGGATACTGGGAACTGCACCGGTCTGATCCCTCTCCCTGATTATCACAAGGGCTACGGGCACAGTGTGGGGAATGCACATCCCCAGGGGTGCTGCCAGAGCAGAAATCACGGCAGTGAGCAAACTATGGGGCATGAGGGATCCAGTCCCACAAAGCCACTATGGCATCAGGCCAGGGATGCTCTCAGCAAGACACCGATGGGTGTCTCACACCTATCCCTCGCCCCAGGCTTGCTCACCCTAAAACCGGCTCTGCCTTCAGCTCATCCCTAGGGCAGTGCCAAGGGCCATGGGCTGGGAGGAGGGACCTGCAGCACCAGGTTGATGAGGAGCCGGATGAGGCCACACCAGGATGCGGAGTGAGGCAGGGAGCCCTATGGATCCCCCTCCCCATCATGGCAGGGGTTTGTCGCCCACCCCGTGGCTGGCAGTAATTCCCATACCCATGTGGTATGTGCCCTCACAGCCACTGTGAGGAGAATGGAAACATCTGGAAGTCACCCGCAAACAAGCAGCGCTCCCAGTTAATGAGGAAATATGAGCCGGAGACCCTGGGCAGCAACAGGATATCTGCTTCTTGTGCGCAGAGTAAGGCACCCCCTTCCCACTGAGCCCCCTGCCTGCCCTCCTTCCCCAGGAAATTTCCAGGGATGGGGCTCCGGGAGGGCAGGCGGGAAGGCAGGGAACAGAAATGGCAGGGAATAGAAACCCAGAGGTGAGCGCCCTGTCCACAAGCTGGGATGCCCCATCACCTTCCCTCTGCTTTCCCTGGGCACCAGTGAAAGGGAAAAAGGGGGTTTTTATTCTCCAGAGGGTTTTCCTGCATAAGCCTCCTTTGGGCATAGGGTCTGTGAGCAGCAGGGCTGCAGAGTGAGGTGGGAGGAAGGACTGAGCACCTGGAAGTGTGGGGCAGAGACCTCAGACCCACCCAGCATCCCTCCATCCATCTCTCCATCCCCATTGTACTCAGCCACCTATAAGACCTCGGCCCCGTGCCGGAGGGATGAGCCCCACGCCAGAGGGATGAGAAGAGGGGATGCAATTTGTGCAGCCCAGTCTTTGATGTTGTGGGAATCAAAGCAAATCCTGGAGCTGGGAAAGCTGCGGGGCCACTTGTCTGATCCCATGATAAGCCCAATGGCCGGTCTGTCTGTGATGGTGAGACTGGTACTGCTGCCTGGGGCAAAGGCTTGCAGATGGGATGAAAGGTTCGAGTGACTGAAGGTAAATGAGGCTGGGAGGGGTCCAGGCATTACCTCCTGCCCAGGGCAGCCACGGGTGGTGCAGTGGCTCTACAGCATCATCCAGCCCCACAGCCACCTCTCATTCATCAGCAGAGGTGCATAAACAGGCTGGGAGGGGAGGACACACACGGGGTTGTATGGATTCACTCTCCAGGCAGCTGTATATGAAAGAAGGGGGTATTGGGAGGGTGCAAGGAGCTGTACCACCTCTGCTCGTACCTGGGCAGCCAGAGGCCAGGATGGGTACCAGCTATTGGAGCTCGCACATACCCTGGAGGTCCCCAAAGCGCTTCAGGGCCAGCTCCAGAAGGACAGAAGTCACAGCCCAGCTGGCATGGCCGCAAGACAGAGGCATGCTGAACAGGGGGGATTTCCAGCCGCCTTCCTGGAAGCAGGGTCCATCCTGTCCTGGAGTGCAGAGGTGCTTGGAGCAGGGGTGAGGAGGAGGAGGCAGCGCTGGGCCAGCTCCGCAAGGAGCGGAACGTGGCCCCTGTCCCATCTGGAAGAGATTTGTTCTGCATTCCCCGGCGGAGGCGGCTGCCGTCACCCGGGCTCCGCTCCCCGCCGCAGGGCAGAGCAATGGGGGTGAGGGGACTGAGGGGGAGCCCCTCGGTCTGGCAGGGGGGGAGATGCCCTGGCAGGCCATGCAGCAGGAGGAAACCCAAAGAAAGGGTCTTTTCCTGACTCTCCCAACACCCCCATTGGCTTCCTCTGAGCAGGACATGGGGGAAGAGATGCTTACCATACCTCTGGCAAGCAGGGAGGATGCAGGTCATGATTTCTTGTCCTTTTCCTGCTGCTGGTACAGCTTACCCCATTCAGACCTGAGCTTCCACCTCCCTCCAAGACACAGACCAACTTAGAAGGACCACCAAAATGCACAGTCCCTCTGCTCCTCATTCATAATGAAGAAGACCTCCACAGAAGGTCTGGACAACTATCCCATTTCACAGAGGAGAAGCCTGAGGCCAAAAATGGTGCCAAAACCCCACTGCCGCTTAGCAAACCTCTGAGCAACAAGGTTCTCCTGCCTGGGCATCCCAGCACAAGCCGCTTAAGCCTAGCGAGAAGCCGGGCTCCATTTTGACATCTCTGCAGACATCTTGTCATCCCTTCAGCCAGGCCCTGCTTAACCCCAACAAGTCTTGTCTCGCCTTTGCCAGCACAGACACCTCCCTTCTCCTCCACAGGGCCCTGAATGGGTGCTTGTGCCTGGCCAAGTGCTCCCTAGCAGAGCCACCGAGGCCATGAGGGTCATCAATGGCACTGGTGATGCCGTGCCCACCAGCAGGCTGCCCCTCATTAGCACTGATAGGGTCTTCTGCCCTGTAACCACCAAGGAACAAAGCAACAAAGCACGGTGCCAGAGGGATGTGGTGTCCCATGTGTGGGCAGAACCTCCCCTGGTGCCACCAAAGAGCATCTCCTTGAACTTACCCACTGCTACCCCCTTACCCCGGTCTGACACACTGCCAATGGAATGACGCTTGTCCTGAGCCTGTTATGAATGCCCAAATGGCCCACGCAGCATTCAGGGAGCCTGTTATCCTGCTAAAGCTCAACCCAATGCTACCCACAGGTCCTGGCATGACCACCCACCCCCATAGAATCATAGAAAGGGTTGGAAAGGACCTTGAGATCATCCAGTTCCAACCCCCTGCCACGGGCAGGAACACCTCACCCTAAACCATGTCACCCAAGGCTCTGTCCAACCTGGCCTTGAACACTGCCAGGGATGGAGCATTTACCACTTCTTTGGGCAGCCTGTTCCAGTGCCTCACCACCCTCACAGTAAAGAACTTCTTCCTTATATCTAACCTGAACTTCCCCTGGTGAAGTTTGAACCCATATCCCATTCCTGGCTGCCAGCATTACACCACAGGCACTAGGACTTCCCATCCAACATGGGATGGGCTGACCCTATGAGATACCCACACACAGGGGGCAAACTCCTTTCCTTTGCTGCCTGGCCAGGCTCCCTTAACCAGGTTATAGCCAGCAGTTTGGGCTCCCCCCTTCCCCCAGATCCATTGAAGCGAGTGCATCAGAAGGCCGGGATGCCGGAGGACGGGAAATGGCCGTGGGGAAGTGGGGAGGAGGGGAGGGGGGGGGGGGGTTGGCGAAGAGGAGTTCCTGAAGTTTTCAGTCCTGGATAGCTGGAATAAATCTCATTTTCTCTGGTCTCCTGCCGAGGCGAGGATTGGCTCAGCGGTGCTGCAGCCCGCCCTCCTCCTTCCCACGTCCCCTCCCCGACAGCTTCGCTCCCTCTCTCCGGTGGCATTGGGGCGTCAGCCTGGGAGAGCCAAGCCTTGGGGGGACAGCCGTGGGAAAAGGGAGGGGGGCATGCCTCCCCTTTGTGCCCCCCTCCGCTCCGGGATGCGGCAGCAGTAGCCCTCGGAGCAAGTGAGGGGCCAGCGGGAAGTGACTCCCAACTTTTCGTCCGGAGGACAGAGAGGAAAAATAATAACCCCGGTTTGGAAGAGGTAAATCCTGGAAGTTTTGATTCCTCGGTTTGTAGAGCTGAAGGGTGGGAGAGGGGTGTCAGGGGCAGAAGGATAAGGGTGGAGAGGGTGGTGGGAGAAGGGCAAAGCGGGAGGGGTGGCAAAGCGATGGGGATGGGAAGGATGGCAGAAAAGAAAGGGAGAAGGCAGGAATGCAACAGGAAATCGGGAGGAAGGAAAGCGGGAGTGAGGAGAGGGGAGACAGGAGGTGGGGAGGGACAAGGAGAGAAAGGAGGTGAAGTGGGGTCCCATCATGGGGGACACTTCCCTTCCCACTCCTTGCTCCGGATACCCCTCAGAGCCCTGCAGGCTGTTTGCGCCTCAATTTTGGGGGCTTGGGGGAAGAAAGGGAGCACTTTGGGACAGGGGGGCAGGGAGAGGATGGCTGGAAAGTGCCCGCCTCTGGAAAGCCGGCTCTGTGTCCCAGTGTGTCTGCTTGGAAAAACACTCTTGTTACACAGAGAGATATAACTATATGTATATATATAGCAGCTGGCAGCACAGGAGTCGGACTCAGGCTTGACTGCCTACTGCCCGGCGCTGCTCCAGGGGAGCTGGAAGAGGCCCAGCCTGGCTAACTGAGCTCTTTTTCCCCTTCCCCAAAAGCCTGTCCCTGCTGGCTTTCCCCATCCCAGAGCAGTGACCCAACGGGGGAGCTGCTGCCTCCCTCCCTGCAGGGAAAGGGTGGTTTGTCAGCACTCAGGAAGGCTGGGAAAGCCTTCCTGGCCGCCTACAGCCATTTCCACTCCCTCTTCCCCCTATTGAGACCACCCCAAACTTCTCCTCGCCCTCTTTTGGAGTATGTCCCCTTTTGGGGGGGTGGGGGGGGTAAGGAAAGGAGGAGGAGGAGGGAAGAGGCTGCTTTCAGCAGCTCCAGCCAACTAGACATCTGGATTATTTCCTCCCCCCCTTCCTGGTTTCCGCTCTTCCCAGCAAGCAGAACAGCTCTGGCCATTCCTGGCTAGTGGAAAACCAGTGGTAACCAGCTGAACTCGTGGGGAAACCGGGGGAGGCCAGGCTGAGAGGAGGAGGAGGATATGCCAGCGGTTGGTCTTTGAGGGCAGGGGGCTTCCTGGAGGAGGTGAGCTGGGATCCAGGGAGAGGATGCCGGGGAAGGGGAGGTCAGGATTAGCTGGAAGCGGTGTCCGGACAGACGGGTGGCCAGGCAATGGGGTCCCTTGCACAGTGGAGGGAAGGAGAGCACATGGGTTGCCCTTTGCCCATAGAATCACGAGTCTGCTTAGACCCAGGGGAGGGCTCACAGGGGCACAGCAGGCAGGGAGATACACAGTGGGCAGAGGGAAGGAGGAGAAAGGGGGAGACTGGAGGGAGGAAAAGCCTGGAGAAACCTGCCATCCAGGTAGGGTTGGGCACCAGCTCCGTCCCTCCTCTCCCAGTACCTGCTGCTGCCAGCAGGCAGGGAGAGCCAGAGCTGCTGGCTTGCATCCCTGTGGTGGCCAAAGGGACAAGGAAGGAGAAACTCTCCTCTTTCCAGCTCCCCACTCAGCAGTTCTCCAGGCAGGGAGCAAAGGGATGCTCTCCTCCTGCATCCAGCTATCCCTCACCTCCCCAGGATTCTAGCCCCAGTTCCATGCAGGGCAGGTCTCCTGCGCAGGGTACCTGGGGTGGGCTTGGGGAGTACATCCTGTAGAGTAACCCTGAGCCCACTCTGGGTTTCTCAGGGGCTTCAATGTGCAGAGGGAAAGGGAAACTCAAGGGCTATAACTTGCCTAATACCCTCCCCTAGGGCCATACTTATGGGGGATCCAAAATGACAGGTCAAAAACAGGGTTGCATCTCTCTCCCTCGGGTGCTGAGATGCCCTTCGTGCTGCAGGGACCACCCCGGTGGTTTCCTTGCACTCCTGACCCAGCGGCTATGGGTGGGCTTCTGCCGGGGGAGGAAATTGCTCCTGGGTCATCCTCCCACCCCAAGCCTGCCATGTGCCTGGCCTGTCCCAGCCGCGACGCAGCACTGCCTGATCTCCGTGAGCAGGAGCTGCGTGAGCCAAGGAGCTGGGGCCAACCTGCCACTGTCCCCACTGCCACTGGCCACTGCCACCCCAGGAGGCAGCCAATGGTGCTGGAGCTGCCAGGGGAGGTTTGTTTTCCCTTCCCCAGGCGTTAACCCCTGGCAGATAAGAGGGGCCGCGGGTGAGCAAACAGGGCCAGGGCAAGGCGAAAACACGTGCAGCCAGCCAGGAAAGCAGCTTCATGCCCAGGGCTCCCCCTTGCCAGAGGCTCTGCCACCCTGGCATCGCCTGAGTGCTCCGAGGTGACACGGGGACAGGCAGGGGAGGCAGGCGAAGCAAGGCAGGGATGGGGATACCCACGCAGGGATGGAATGATGCAAGGCTCCTGCATCGCCTCTTGCCATGCTGCCCTCCACGGCTGGTCCTGCTGAAAGGACCCAGCCCTGTCCTGTTCTCCAGGCCCCTAAGTGGGGACTGAGCACAGGGAGGGCCTTTTCCCGAGGAGGGCATCCGGACCACTGATGCTCTGAGGTGTCCCAGGTCCCGAATCCTCTCCTTTCCCCATCTTCCCCTGTTCCTCTTGCCACACACAACAACGGGGGATCTGGTGATCTGAGTGTCCGCCCTGCTGACTGCGGACATCATCTCTCTGCCATCATCTGCCTGGCTGCTACTTCCCAGTACTTCTTGGCCCAACCTGAGCGCAGGGACCCACCCCACCTTCCCTCCCAACCTCAGTTCAATCACCTCCCTTACCCTGCCTCAGTTTCCCCTGCCTGCAGAGCAGCTGCCCTCCCTCCCCCCTGCTGCTCCAACGTGCTCCAGCACCTGAGGGCCCAGCCAGAGTTCAACAAACAAACCAATATACAAATAGTGCATCTCCCTCCCCGCCACCCCTCCTCCCCGAGAAGCACGCGGTCCCCAGGCCTCACCCTCTGCCCAGGGGCTCATCTGAATAGCAAAAATGAAGGGAGAGGTTTCTTACCCCGAGAGCCTGGGCCCTGCGAGGAGGTGCTGCCTGGGAGGGAAATCCTCAGCCTGTGTCGCAGCATGGGTCCGGCAAAGCTGCTTTGCAGGGTGGGGAAACTGAGGCACAGCAAGAGAGGTCGGAGAAGGCAGTCCTGGTGTGCAGCTGATGTGGTTGGGAAGATCCCCTCCAAGCTCTTCACCATTCTTTCCTCTTGTCTTGCCTAGGTGGCCACCGACACTGAGGCGCCTGCCCACCCCAGCTCCGGCCACCCGCTGCCCCGTCTGTGACCTGCTCCCCTTACCCGACAGCAGCAGCGCGGTGGATTAACCCCTAAGCCTGCAGCCAGACACAGCCTCCAGCAGCCTCCGCAGCACCTGGGGTGACCCCAGACACCCCCTGGGGACACCTCTGCCTGCCACCCGCTGCGGGTGGTGGCTTCATGAGCACGACATAGAGCAGGGAAGCAGGGGACAGGCGCCTTTCCCACCTGCGGAAAGCCAAGGTGACGTGAGCCATCCCACCAGGAGCAATGGGGAGCCCAGGGATGTGACAGGGCACCTCCGTGCTGGAAGCCCAGCGAGGGCCGTTTTTGGAGGTGTTTTTCAAAGACAAGGGCAAGGAGGCGAGGGGTTCATCATGAGCTTGGGGAAGCTGCCGGTGCTCAGCTGGGTGTCAGGCTCCCACGGGAAGCGGCGGCTGAAGTCGGAGCTGACGCCGGACATGATCAGCCCACCGCTGGGGGACTTTCGGCACACCATGCACGTGGGGCGCGGCGGGGACGTCTTCGGGGACACCTCCTTCCTCAGCAACCACGGTGGAGCCGACACCGCCAAAGCCAACAACTTCTTCGCGCGGACGCTGCGGCACGTCCGCCGGACACCGCTGAGGAGCCGCGGCAGCGGGAGCCAGGCATCGCCGGCACCCCCGGCCATCTCGCCCATCATCAAGAATGCCATCTCACTGCCACAGCTCAATGAGGGCACGTACGATGGCGGCAGCAGCAGCCGGGGCTTGACCAGCAAGTTCTCCTTCAAAAGCACCTCCAACAGCTTCTCCAAGACGCACCAGACCTACGGTGAGTGAAGCGTGGGGCAGAGGCTGGTGCCCAGGCACAGTGTGTCCTCTGCAGCCCTTCTCCATCACTCCATGCCTTGGTTTCCCCACTGAGGGACTTCAGCCTCTCAGCAGAGACAGGACATTTAGGAGTCCCCATCCCTGGTAAATCCATGCGAGGAGATAACCTACCCTTGCTTTCAATTGCAGTCTTTGTTCCTGCCCTTGGCGGGTCTCCCCCAGATTGGGATATGGATGGTTTCTCCTCCTCTCACACAGCCGGCAGTCCATGTAGAGTCGCTGTAAGGGGGTGCCCTCCGTCTCCCCCCAGCCCTACACCTTCCCTATGAGCAGCCTCCCCAAGAGGATGTTGGCGCAGTGGGGCAATGCCCATACCAAGGTTGCGAGGTCATGGGGACCTATGGCACAGCCTTCCCTACCTCCACACACAGATGCTCTATCCCTGTCCCTAGCTGTCCAACCTCCCCCATCTCCATGTGCTCCTCAAGGGGCTCCATCCCCTCCTTCCCCATTGTGCCACATCCCTCCGTGCTGGTTGGGATCCAGGATGGACCTTTGGGAAGGACAGGATGGGACAGGGGGTAGCTCTTCTCTGGCCTCACAGCACTGGGCTATGGCTCAGCTTTTCCCCAGGGCGGCAGGTCTGGAGCGGAGGATCTCCAGGGGTGGGATTTGGGGGTCCTGCAGCAGCAGGGGGAGATGGCTGGGCTTCGAGGGAAAGGCAAGCTGAGGCAATGCTGCCATCTCCTGGTCCTACCTGCCTGGCTCAGCCCCCACCAGCATCCTCCCAGGCACAGAGCCCACCTGGAGACCCTCTGCTGTAACTCGGGGCTTTGGAGATCTCCACACAGACTCCAGCTTGTCCTTTAGAGGCCAGCGCCAACGATGGGAGCGTGCCATTTCGGTGTCAGTGTCCCTTGTCCCCCGCAGATGTAAGGCAAGCTTCCTCCCACCTCGCCATCCCCTGACTCACCAGCCATCCTTTCTGCATTGCAGGGCTGGAGTCCGGGTTTTGCACCATCCCTCGCGTCCCTCGCTTGGAAAAGGCCCAAGAGAGCTCCTTCCCCGGGGAAACAGAGCTGACGCGCTCCGACTCCCTGCTCTCCTTCCGTCTGGACCTGGGGCCCTCGCTTATGAGCGAGCTCCTCCAGGTCATGAGCTTCTCCGAAACCAATGGGAGCCAAGTGGGGGAGAATGGCACAGGTCTCCCGTGCGGTGAGGGGACCAGGGATGGTGCCCCTCCGGCACTGGGAGAGGACAAGGTGATGTCCAGCTTCTGGGACCGCTCTGGGCAGAGCAGCCTCTCGCGGGCCAGCTCACTGCCAGGACTGTCGGTCTGTGCCAATGGAGAGGCACACGCCATTGAGGGCACCGGAGAGGACCCTGCCTGGGCCTCGGGGCTGGGAACATCACCCAGAGGGACCCCGTGGCAGGGCCATTGGAACGACTGCACCATCGAGGCGGGAGAGTTTGACAGGGCAACACAGGTCCTGGCACGTCACTATGGTGGGACCAGCACCCCGCGGAGCTCGGAGAAAGGTGAGGGTCCCCGGCAGGCCCGGACGCAGACCCTATGGGAGAGCCCCAGCAGCAGCCTGTGGCGGTCACAAGTGACAGGGGAGAGCCGATCCCCCGAGACCACCTGGAACCAAGGAGATGAGGAGGAGGAAGAGGCCACATTCTCCAGCCTGCAGGAGGGGTACGCTGGTGCCCAGGGGAGGCGCAGCAACTCCTTCGAGTACGCCGATGAGGAGGAGGACGATGAAGTCAAGGTGTGAACTGCCACCACGGCCCCCATCAGAAGCACTGGTCCTGGGGTCTTTGCCCTCCTCCCTGTCCCCCACCTGCAGGCACCAGCATCACCAGCAGATCCAGCAGGCAACCTCCTTGCCAAGCTGGGGACAGTGGGGAGGCTGGAGGGGGGCAGGAGGAGAGCCCATCTCCTGGGAGGCTCCCTGGAGCTGGGCCTGGCTGCTGCAGGGGGCTGATGGGGGCTGTGCATCGCAGCACCAGGCACTATGGCCCTTAGACTGCCGTTAGACACCAAAGGGACATTTCAATGTGCCAAAGAAACCCCAAGCCCCTTCTTATCCCATCCAGTTCCCCCTAGCACCCTCTCTCACATCCCTCTCTGCCAGCATGCCTGGGGATGTGCTCCATTTTCCCACCAAAGCCTCCAACTGCCCTCTCCCTCTGCACTGGCACCAGTGCCCTTGCAGAGATAGTCCCACCAATAGCTCTGGCACATAGGGGACAGGGGTCTTCCCAGCTCCAGCTGGTGCAAGACCTTCTATGTAGCACCTCTATCTACCAGGGGAGGTCAGCTGGCAGCTCAAGGCTAATCCCACAGAGCTGAGCTTTCTCTTTTTCCCTCCCCTCCCACCAATAAAGCTGTGAGCTCAGTGTTCAGGAGGTGAGAGCACTCATACAGATAACCAAAAGGGTCCTTCCACTTGCCTCCTGCTGCTGAGCATCACTTAGGACAGCTCCTTTTCTGACCTCCACCGCCCTGCAGCAGAGAGGCGAGAAACTTCTTGTCTGGCTGGAGGCAGAGGCCAGGTTGTCAGGTCACCACATTCTTCAGGCCCTAAAAACCCATTCCATTCCCCTCATCTCAGAACAAGGAGACTCCCACTCTGCAGCAGCTCGGTCTGTGCCATCCTCACCTCCTATTCCCCATTCCCTACACATACATCCCTCTTTCCAGGGTGCCCCTTCCCAGGGGTATGCATAGAGGACGGATACTGGCTAATGCCACTTGCCAAGCAACGTGGCCACCCTGGAACGAGCTGCCCCCCACGCTGCCCCAGTGCAAACTGGCCCGCACAGAAGCGCCTTTGTGCCGTGGCATGGAGCCGAGATTCTCGGGGGCTGAGGTCACTGGAGGGACCCTCACAGGACACCCCTTGTTCTCAGGGACAGGAGGGGATAGATGCTGGGCCATGGCGCAAGGCTCACCCACCGCTCCTGGCAGGGAGCTCTGCAGGGCAGAACACAGAGCTCTGGTGTGCACGTGTGTTCTATGTGGAAGTGCTATTTGCAGTCTGGCCACCAAGGCTACGGGCAAGCTAGGGCAGGCAGCAGCTTCAAGGAGTCTCCAGCTCTGGCCATGGCACCCAGCAGCATCAGCTGTATCACTGCTGATGATACTGCTGATGAAAGCCCTGCACCCTGTGGCTCTGAGGATGAGTTCCCCCCACTCTCTGCTTCCCAGACCATAATACAAGCTGCAGACCAAAGGCTCGTATCTGTGGAATATCCTTTCTGCCTCCACTCTGTATCCCATGCACTTATTATTGTCCTTATTAAAACACTTTTGATACTAACTTCTCCTCTGGTGCCTCCCCTCAGCTGCAGCGACCTTATATTCCTTGCTAAGTCTGATGGTGTCCTGGCCACAAAATCCCATCCTCTCTGCTTTCAACAGGATTTGCCAGCACCTGTGGGATACCTGGCTTACTAGCCTGGTACTTTGCCACCCACCATGGCTAACACACAAAGCAACTTCCTATCCACCCAGCCCCACACGGCATGCAGGAGGCTGCAAAGCTTCCTCTCCAGCCCTGCAACAGTTCATTTGCAGCCTGAAGCAGATTAGTACCCTTCCCAAAGCTGGCTTGGCTACAGCAGTTCCAGCCTGTCAGACATCCTGATGCACTCAGGCAGCAGCAAGTCCCACGGGCTGGGCAGCAAGAAGTGGAGAGGGAGGGCAGGGGCACTGTCACATAGTCTTGGACTGGGCTATCTGTAAGATGCTTTTCTACTCTGCTGCCCTCCCATCCTGCCTAAAGTGTCCCAGTGTTTCCTGTCACACACTGGTATCATTTAAGGCTGGTGAGACACTTCACTAATTAGAGCACCAGCATCTGGTAACCAACAATAATTGCCTGTAGTCCAGTGCAAGGGACACAGACTGGGAGGTGCTGAGCCGCGTAACCCAGCCCAAATCCTGTCCTCGGCTCCTCGCTGCCTTCCCCTGCCTCACTTTCTCTGGATAGGGTTCCATGGGGAAATATCACAGTAATGGGTAACCTGGCTGGAATGTGGCAGCAGATAAGTGACGTGAGATAAGGGGGAAAGTTGGAGGAGACAATTCCTTATCAATAGCAGGAATGCTAGTTCAGGGGCACACCTGCGCTGCCTTCACCGTGCCACTGCTTCACATGGTACCGCTCCTGGGGGAGGGCAAAGCACCTCTTTCTCCTGCCCAGAGGAACCTGTTAAACCCATGCCCTGAGGTTCCCAAACCTAACATTTACCTGGGCGCTTTTGTGGCACCAAATGCCATGTGGAATGCCATATCTCTCACTTTTCTTCCTCTTCCTCCCTCCCTCCCTCCCTCCCTCCCACAAACTCAGGTGCATGAAGAAATGGTGCATTGTGAAGAGATTGCACAACCATTCCCTGAGCAATAACATAGAGTTTTCCTCTTCCTGAACACCACCTATAAACTGCTTTGCCCTACCTACTATCCCTTCAACCCCACATCCTGGTCTGACCTGGAAAAATACCTGGCATTATCTGGGAGCTGTTTCCATCCAACAAGGAAAAAACTTGGGCTATATTGGTTTCTCACACAGAGCCAGGGATGTCACAGAAGCCAAAGCGCTGGAGCAACCAGTCTCCCACTGCTTGGGTTTTTATTAGAGCCAGGAAGCTGCATCCATCAGTCCAGCTTGAAGGAGGTGACCCTGAAGCCTCCCTTGACACTCATGTAGCTGATCTTGCTGTAGGAGTGCCGGTTGGGGAACTCCACTTGATGCCCATCTGGTAGTTTCACTTGGAATTTGTCTTCCAGCATTTCAATAACGATCTGGGAGAAGGAAGGGGAGGAAGGGCAGCAGTTGGGGACAAGGGGGAGATTAGCAGCTGAGCATGCAGGCAATAGGCCTCACTGTTACAGGGTTAGACCTGGTTCCCATAGCCTTAAACAAGGTGTGGGGGCTTGAGCTGAGGAGGATGTAGGTAATGAGCATTTAACATCAAGGATCTGAGCTGTCATCTAGACTATGACCTGGGGACAGAATCTATCCTGAGGCTGTTTCAGCTACTCAAGACTGTAAGCTCAGAGCAGTTGAACTCAAGTGCATCTTTATACACCATATGGCTCAGATCTGCTCTGAACAGGGCAGAATAAACCTAAAACCCCAATGCCCTCAGAAGCTCACCGGGCCTGGAAAAAGGAGCTTCACTGATAAACACACAAGCAGATGGGATGAGAACAAATCACTGATCATTGCAAATTGAGGAGGCCAATGGCTGTGGCCAGTGGTATGAGGTTCAAAAAGGCAAAGTGCCAGGTCCTGCACTTGGGCCACAACAACCCTATGCAATGCTCCAGGCTTGGGGAAGAGTGGCTGGAAAGCTGCAATGGAAAAGGGCCTGGGAGTGCTGATTCACGGAGCTGAACAGCGAGGCAGCTTGTGCCCAAGCGGCCAAGAAGGCCAACAGCATCCTGGCCTGTACCAGCAATAGTGTGGCAGGAGGGCCAGGGCAGTGATCATCCCCCTTTATTCAGCACTGGTGAGGCTGCACCTCAAATACT
Source organism: Psittacula echo (assembly GCF_963264785.1). Lineage (NCBI taxonomy): Eukaryota > Metazoa > Chordata > Aves > Psittaciformes > Psittacidae > Psittacula > Psittacula echo. The sequence goes on along the minus strand of NC_137735.1, from coordinate 88,398,093 downwards.
GTGTTCAGTTCTGGGCCCCTCACTACAAGACATTGAGGTGTTGGAGTGGGTCCAGAGAACAGCAGCAAAGCTGGTGAAGGGTCTGGAGCACAAGTGTGATGGGGAATGGCTGAGAGAACTGGGGGGGTTTAGTCTGGAGATGAGAAGGCTCAGGGGGGACCTTATCACTCTCTACAACTGCCTGAAAGGAGGATGGAGTGAGGTGGGTGTTGGTGTCTTCTCCCAAGTAACAAGTGATATGACAAGAGGAAATGGCCTCAAGCTGCACCAGGGGAGGTTTAGACTGGATTTCCTAGAACAATCGGAACAATAGGAACAATCTCTTTACCAGAAGGGTGCTCAGGCATTGAAACAGGCTGGGCTGCCCAGGGAAGGAGTCACTGTCCCTGGAAGTGTTCATAAACCACATAGATGAGGCCCTCAGTGACATGGTTTAATGCTGGACTTGGCAGTCCTGGGGTAAAGGTTGATGATATTAAAGGTCTTTTCCAACCTAGCTGATCTTATGATTCTAGAGGGATTGTTCCCCAAAACTGTTACCTTGACACTCCTTCCCCAAGAGCCAGCCATGACTGAGGAAACAAGCTTCCTCTGCACAGCAATAGGAATACGACTGCTCCTAAACGCAGCATTGTTCGTGTCTGGAGACATCAGATGGGGTGAGACAGCAACTAGGACAGCATCCCAGCAGGAGGAGAGAGCACAGATTGGTAGCGTGGATGCAGGAGTAAAAGAGCTGAGGGAGAGATTTTTGGACATTGCTCCAAACTCTGGTGCCCGAGTTTGCACAGGATAGAATCAGGGAGAGAAATAAAGCAGAGAGCAGCAAGATCCTGCTTCCTGGAGACCCCCTTCACAACTTCATAAGCGCCCCTGGTGCACTCACCTGCTGAGCAAGTACAGGGGCCAGGAAGCACTTGCAAAGCCTGAGACGCACAGGGCTCGCATGAAGTTGTCAAAGGAAGCATTAGGGTTTTAAAGGAGTGGAAATGACAATTAGGACCAAAATCCCAGAGAATGGAGGGCTGTTGGGAGGGAGCAGGAGACATCGAGTGCGACTGGGAGCTCCAGGGTGAGGGAATCTACTAACCAGGGGCTTCCCCCCACAACCCCATGCCAACATAGGTCCCTCACCTTGATAGCGGAGCCCCTGGAGAAACAGAGGTGGTCATCACGATGCTCTGCCTCCCAGGCATTGGAGCACTTGGAGTTGCAGACGATGACAGACTCATTGAACCGGGGATTGAAGTGAAATGCCAGATCCGAGGAACTGCCCCCGAGATTGATGCTGAAGCTGTGGGAGAACAGAAGGAAGGTCAGCCGCGCAGGCAGGACAGGGTCTTGGAAGAGCCGAGATCCAACACGTGGCTCTGCACTCAATTCCTCCATCAGTATTGCAGGTGCCTAATGCCTCCTGTTTTGTTCATTCTGCTCAGGAACTGGAGGAGTTTGAACAGTGGTGGCTTAGGTGCTCCCCTAACACTGAGCTTCTTGTACCTGGCAACCTTGGAAAACCACCTCCCTCTACAGCCCACCTTCAGTCCTCACAAGTCGAGGTGGTTTCTTTGTACTTACTTATCAGTATCATCGAATATCTTGCCCTTGATCTTCAGGCTGTGCCCAGTCTTCAAACCCAGGTTGAAGATTTCGAATTTTTCCTAAGGTAGAGACAAACAGTTGTCTGCAGGGCTCCTGCAGCTATTCCTCCCCTGCCACTGCAAGTGAGAGGATGCTGCTAGGAGAAGGTGTCCCAGCCAGAAGAACATCTACTGCTCTTAGCTGGTGTTCCTCTCATGGCCAAAAACCCTCCATGTGGAGGACTTGCATGGGCTTTAGTCATGAAAGAGTGGGCTGAGTGAAGCCAGCAAGGAAGGAAAGACATCAGAGAGAGAGGAGATGAAAACAGGCTTGTCTTCAGCAGAAGGAGAGCATGAACACAGAGGTACAAAGAGGGTTGAAGCAGAGGGGCACAACCCAGCGTTTGGTGGGCAGCATCACCTGCTGCCCAAGAAATAACATGCAAGTGGTGAGAGCAGAGGTGGCTGTGGCTTGCTGATCCCTCGCTCATCCCTGCTGAGCTGGGGACCCTGAGTGACACAGGATAGGAGCAGCAACCCTTACAGACATCTTCCTCAGAGAGCAGAGTAACCAGTTAGGGAGCCACCAGCAGTTTAGCTCAGAAATGCTTCACACTGAGGACCTTAGACCATCCCTAGACTTCCTTGTGGCTTACACATTAACAGCACTCCTGCCTCTGCAAGGCCCCACCAATTACTATTAAGCCACTAGACTTTGATCCAAAGAAATAGCTTCCCTATGTACACTTCCTGTTGTTAGGGATTTCAGGAGATTAAACCAATTCCCAGCCTCTTCGTGGGAGTGGAGGGACTCTCCCAGTGGAGGGATCACCACAGACAGACCTTAGGGATCTTAGTCCGGCCAATGCATAGGACAAGCTTCTTTCCAGTTGGCCATGGAGGTTTAAACACCATATTCACTGCTATTCACTGCTCAGCCAAAAGCAGCATCCCAGATCCTTCCTTTTGTGGCAGGGGGCAGCCCCAAAACCAACACCAGCATACCAAAACTGTTCAACCATCCCTCCCACAGTGCTCCAATCCGCTTGGAGGAGAGGGCAGCCAATACATCCCCTCTAGATGACATGAGTTATGGACAGTCCTTTGCTGGAGTGACACTGGCACCCCAGCTCTTTCCCTTCTCGTGGCTCCAGACTCAGCCCCAGCTGTGTGGATTGCACTGGCAATATGTGGGAGCTCTTTTCAACCTCCCATCCAAGCTCCACTGAGACCCAATTCTTTTGGCGTGAGGAGCCATGCACATCAGGTTCAATAGCAGCATCCTCCCCAGGCCTGAGACATGGGAAGGTTGTCCTCACAGGGGAGCATCACCCCTGCAGTCTGCTTCCCAGGTAACAGCTGTCAATACACAGCGACCCAGGTTTGCCTGAACAAATGGGTGGTGTTTTGCTGGACTCCAGAAGTCAGTGGGAAAGGGAGAGGGAGGAGGTGGCCAAGACCCAGAAGACCAGCAGCCCCTCATCCTCCTCTCAAGCCCTGCAGAGAGCAGTTGAGTGCAGTCATGCTGCTGCTGCACAGCCAGCTGGGAGACAGCTTCTGCCCTTCCCTAAAACCTCCTGAAGAGAGCACAGGTAAGTGCTGATAAGCACTCCTTCCCCGGAGGTGCTTCCTGTTAGTTGGGGGTCATAAAGCCCACAGACTGGGGACATCTGTTTGCTGTTGAGGTCACTGAAGCTGCTGGTGAAACCTCCCTGTGCTGAGCATGGAGGCAGCGTTGGGGATGGTGGGTTCTGGCATTGGGTCTGTTTCCCAGCATGCTGCTGCGTTCCATGTGCACACAGTTTCATGTCACCCTGCTCCCCTGCAGCCATCCCAGGGAAAATACAGAGCCCAGAGCTGCCTCTCAAAATATCAGAGTATCCCACTGGCTCTTTCCAGCAACTCACATTCCCCTTTGCAGGGACAAGGGCAGTACAAAGACACTGTTCACATAGCCATCATCAAGGTTAGTTATCTGAACTCACTTTAAGCCATCAGGGAGAAACAAACACTTCCGTGACTCAAGAGATTACATCCCAAGACAGACTTTAAACTTGCTCCTACATGGCTGGCCAAGGTGACACAGGAATGTTGTAACACAGACAAGACCCAGGTCCCAGGCTAGCAATGCAGAGGAGACTTCCCAAACAGACCAGTCAGAAACATCACTCTCACACGGATTTATCCATCCGTCTCACTGGCAGAGCATGAGGCTGCCCAGCATGTGTGTGAGGATAGGGAGAACTGCCTGAGCAGAGTTATGTGCAGAGCTGCAAGTACCACGGATGTGAGACTATGCAGAGATGGAGACAGGCAGGAAAGAGGCACGAGCTGCTCAGAGAGGGGCCGTGAGATTTTATCCAGATAACACTAACCCCCCTCTTACAATGCTCAGCAGGGGCGTTCACCCCCCTTTTATTTGCCACTGGGAACAATAGTGGGAAACCAGACAGCACCTCTGCCAGCACTGGCGACTTCCTTCATCTGCAGAGCTGAGCCGCTGCATGGTCAGACACCAGGCCTGTGCAGATGGCCTCCCTCATGTAGGGGTGCATGCTCTCCATATAGGAAGGGGCTGAGACATTAGGGACCGCAGAAGAGCCGAAATTCTCCAGTGCAATTGGAGGTGGCAACTGGGATGATGAAAGGAGAGTGAAGGGGGCAGGTTGGTACTTCCCTGCAGACACTGCAAAGCAGAAAGCCTGGGGAAATGGTGATATGATGTGAACATAAATCCCAAAGAAAGAGGAAATCCGGCTAAAGGGCATCTGTAAAGGAGGTGGAGAGTCTGTGCAGTGAGGAAAATACAAGCAATGGTTGTGGAAGCTGGCAGCCACTGGTGCAAGGGATCCAGGAGCACTTCGTCCCCAGGATAAATGATCTTATAAAAGGGTACCTGTCTGGAAGCACCTCTCCAGGTATACAGATGTTCATCCTGGCCAGGGGGCAGCTGGCCTCTACTGGTATGGGACACCCACCTTCACACTGCTGGCAGTGAAGGAAGCTTTGCTGCATTCTCAGAGCATGCCTTGGACAGCACAGACTCAAGAAGCAGTCACTGGTGCAAGGGTGGGGGCCATGCCCAAGCCAAAGGCAAGGCGAGCTTCCAACAGAGAGTAGGCAGGCCTGCAATTTTGCACGGAAAAAAACCCAGAAAAATCATATTTTAAGGAGGGAAGAGACCAATACAACCACATCAGCTTTCAGCCAGAAGGGCAGGTCCTCTGCAGAGTGCTTTCATCCCATGAAATGCAGCAGCTCCATTTGCAGAAGCCCCATAAGGTAGGTTTTAGAGTTAAAAGTCCTTCCCAGCCTTTCTGCTCATCTGGGCGAGATTTCAAGGCCACCAGGAACACCCATGGGGTGCCTCCAGATAGCAGCACCTCATGGACCATAGCCTAGAGCTGCCACTTCTACTGCAGGGCACCCACACAGACTGAATGCCACCCTCCACAGCAGGCTGCCAAGATCCTCAACAGCATCACCGCTGGCAGCAGTATTTATTTTGTTTCCTTACTTGGGCATGAGATAAGCCAGACAGGTATGAAGCCCTGAGGAAAACCACAGGCTTCCCCACTTCCTAGCCAAGGTAGCCCAACCACCCCAGCTGTGAGGTTTCTTGGGACCTTCTGCAGCATCCACATCAAAATGGTCCACACCATCCCTCACAACAGTGCTATGATGAAGGTTTCCAAATATGAAACCAAGCTCTTCAAGAAGCAGTGAAAGATCCCTTTAACACCCTCACAGAAGGCTGAGGTTTCAGCTCGGCACCAATTAGACACCAAAGAAGCAGGACCAGAGGAGGACGCAGCAGAGGGGAAAAGGCACAAGTCCCCTTTTGCACTCAAGGCACCAGGGAGCCTGTGCTGCAAACCAGGCATAAGCATTCACTCAAGGCAAAGGGAGCGGGAGAGCCCAACCACGCATTCTTTCTTGGGGCAGCAGCTGCTCACTCTGCTATTATTTCCTACTGCTTCATATAATTTGTACTCCACAGCAAGCTATTGTCCCTTTCCACTGGCTATTTATTTCCTTGAATAGCCTCTGGGGAAGGATTTCAGTGCGGGAGAAAAGAAAAGAGAAAAACTCTACACAATAAATATTGAACAGTGACCTGATTTAAACCGTGTTCTCTGGCCTTATCTGGGCCCTGGCTGAGGTTCCTCCCGGCAGTTGCGATTAAGCCACGTTTCTGCCTTGGTTTCCCCCTTACATGAAGCCTAGGGGGGAATGATCCCAGCCTTAGAGGGCTGTGGGGTGCATTTCAAGAAGCTGAATCCTGGATTTTCAGGGGCATGGCTCAGGGCACAACCGAGAAGAGGTTTCTACCACATCCTGATGGAGGTGATCAGTCCTCCACCTAACAGTCCCAGAAATTCCCAGAGAGGTTGGAAAGGACTGGTTTCCTCTGTGGAGGAGAGGTGTTGGTTTGCCTGTCAGCAGGTAGTGCTGCAACTTTCACCCAGCCGATCCCCAAGCTCTGAAAGTCAGCCAGCTTCCTAACGGAGGAGGACTGAGAGAACAGAATGTACTTACCTCAGCCAAGCACTGAGGTAAGCCCGCGACTGGATAAGCAGGTCTGTAGATCTCGAGGGTGTGTACAGGAGAGGATTGTCCAGGAGATACAGGAGAAGCCAAGGCAATGATGAGCACAAGGACACTAGGGCCTGTGAGCACTAATTTCCTGCCTTAGGTTAAGCAGGGTGGAATGGCTCCCCTGCGGAAGGCACTGGTCTCTGCATTCAGACCAACTAAAATGGGAAGGAACAAAGGACTGGAGGTAAACCTCCTGCTACCCCTCATGCCCCAGCTCTCTGACAGTGCATCATCCAGATCCCCTCTGAGAAGCATGGAAGCAGCATCCATGCTCTGAACCTGGAGGCAAGGGATTAGAGGCCACCAGCATCCAGTAGGCTTGACACCAGCGTTACTCCCCATAAGCTTTAGGGTGCCATTTTTCTTTCTTAGGATGTGGGGAATAAGTAGGAAGGATAATGCCAGCTGAACAGCTAAACTGTGGGAAAGAAACCCAACACATTCTTTCAGAACTAGGGGCAGGAGTGAAGGAGGGAACCTGCATCAAGCAGTGGGATGAGTGTAGCCTCAGACTCACTTCTTCTCCCTGCCCCATGAGAAGGGCAGTGGTGCCACAGTGATTGACATCTCCTATCTCCATGGGGAGCTCAAACACGCTCTGGTGGATGGTTTCCATCCCCATGGCCAAGTTATGTCCTTATACCTTTGCAGAGGAGATCTCTCTTGGGCAGCTCTAGAAGTCTGTGGCAACAGTGGTACAAGTTGTGCATGGGGAAGAGAGAAGGGTGGTTCCTGTGCAAGGAAGCTGGCGCATGGAGGCATCAAGGGCCATTTCATTAACCCAAGCCACATCTTACAGGTGCCCATCTTGCCAGAGGGGCAGGAGATCAAACTGAACCAGAAGAGGATAGGGAAGGGAGGTCAGACGAGTGATTGCATGCCACCCAGTTCCATTTCCAGCCTTCATTTCTCTGATTCTTTCCCTTGTGGGGGCATGCCAAGAATGTGGGTTGTGGGAAAGGCTTTCGAAAACAGGCCTGGAGATAAAAACGCACTTGTGTTGAAAGCCTCCCTACTGACAAGGAGAAGATGCATAGAAGGCTCATGTCTTCCCTTCCTCCTAAACTTTTGTAATCTCCCAGCTTTACCCAGGCTTGCTGGGTGAGCTATTATTAGCTTAATAGGAAAAGGATCTTCCAAAGAGCCCTCCACAAAGGATCAGTTTCATGAGGTTTTATGTTGCACTTGCATCAGAAGATTATTGTCTCCAACAGCTTTATCTTACCATTAAGGAAGATGGCAGCCCCCTCATCTTGCACACAATTGGGGAAATTGAGGCACAGACACCCAAGTTCACATCCAAAACAATTCTTCCTGTTTGATTTTCATCTTAAAGCTTCCATGGCCAGATTAAAAAATTAATTATAAATAATGAAATAAATCTAGCTTTCCAAACCTGTGCAAGAAGTTAAAAGGAAGCTGTGCTCCCCTGGCTAATGCAGCTAGAGTATCAGAGATGCTGATCTCTCACCATACCACCTCCTATCAGTAGGAGATACTGAGGCATTCAGTGCCTCTGAAAAACATTAGCCCTTGGGTGGGTGCAATTAAGTCTGAGGCATTCAATTGAACTGACAACAGTGGAAGCCAGGGAACTTCCGAGATGCCCCAAGCCCAATTCCCCTGACTTCAAGGGGACCATTTCCCACAACAAAGACAGCGTGAGGCCAGCTGGCTGGAACCCGGATAAGCTAAAAAGAAACACGGCATTGCACCATGCACAAAAGCTCCATAGGGACCTCCCTCCATTGAGCTCAGAGCAGCCATCCCGATTCCATCCCACAGGGCACGCAGCAAGAGTGACTGCCACGTCCCTGCACACAGAGGTCCATCCCTCACAGAGAGAACAGTGCTGGCACTGCACAACCCACTCCGAGTGTGTTTCTCACAGGCTCCAGCCTGAGCCCAGGCGGGTTGGACAACTCTGAGGACTTGCAGGAATCCTTCAGACGAGCAGAATCCATCTGAGTCACACGCACGAGGCGCGATGCCAAGGGTGGCTCATCCACTGGAAATAAAAAAGAGAAAGAAATGCTAAGGGAGAAATAGCAAGTTTTGAAAAGCCACAAGAATTAACAGCTCATGGGCTGGAAAGAAGGGGAGCGAAAATCAAAAGGGTCTGTTCTCCCATGCTCACGTCACTAAAGCCAAGTATCCCTCATCCCCGTTGGCAAGCAGCACCCACTTTACCACACATCAGCTTTGAGAGGGTCCACAGGGGTGACCCACCCTGGATCTAAGACTATGGCTGAGGTCTGCAGAGGAAGGGGTTGTAAAGTCAAAACTATCTGTTGCTCCGAAATCAGCTTGAACAAACTCCCTTTGATGGCCCTGCAAAATGAAACAGTAAAAACCAAACCAGATGGAGATGGGAAAGAAGAGCTGCCAAAAAAAAGGGAATCCAAATCCCAAAATGACTGACTCAGTGCTGGAAATGGGCATCTAAAGAGGAAACTGCAGGCATCTGAAGGAGACCTAAGAAAAGACCAGGCCCACGCAACTGACTCTCCCTGTTCCTCTCCTCCCCCTTTCCAGGGGGAAGGGCACCAAAAATATATGAACCCATGGACCTTCAGAATAAGCCACAGGGAAAGGAGCCTGATCTGCCACAGGAGCTCCAAGGACAAGCAGAGTAGGTCCCAACTCTCACCAGCATGAGTGCTGAATTACTTTTTCCCTGCTTCCCAGGGAGGAGCTACAGCCACAGCCTTGTGTAGAGTTGGCACCACGTGAAGGAGCTTTTGAAGCCAGCACCTGAGCCTGCTGGGTCATGCAACTGCCCAGAGATGCTTCATCTCCACAAGGTACTGCAAGGAGCTGCTTTGTGTTGCTGGGACACCTCATCTCCCTTCCCAGCACTATACTGGACATTAAGGGACACACCATGTATTTGAGGACATCTTCTTTTGCTGACCAGTCCCCTATGGGCATCCTGTCCTTCCTCTGGACAGCTCCTGTGAGCCTCTACTCCTGTTTCTGACCCATGCCACATATGGAGTAGTACATAAGCCCTCACTCAACCACAGTGGATGTTTATTTTGCATTCCCAGCAGTCATGCTAGGCTGTTTGTTCTCTCTCTGGCTATTTCCCTTCCCTCCAGTTTGTGCCTCTTCCTGCTGCCCCTTTTCCCCACCACCAGCAACACACCGAGGCCAGAACCTGGCTGCGTCTCTCTGGCTGCCCCAGGTTTCTCCATAGTCCTCCTTCTGGAAGTCCCCCATCAATGAAGCAGACATCCAGCTTTAACTGCAGTCAGATCCCTGGATGGAGAATGCTTGCTCCTGAGAGGGGAAAAGGGTACTACAAACTAAATGCTTTGAACACGACTCACACCAGACGAATCTTGTATCCCAGGCTGAACAGCCCCAAACACGTGTCCATTCTCTATGACAGACTGACTTGCCAAGCCAGGAGACCTGATAAGAACAATGCGACCGGGTGGCTGCAACTGCCAGGCGAGTTCCCATCTGCAAGCAGATAGCTTATCTCTTGTGTCAAGATGGGACACGCATCAACGTCTGCTGCACAACAGCAGGGAAATGCTAGTGGAGACCTGCTCTCTGGTCCTGAACATGCACGTAGCACTCCTTACAACACCGTCCCTCAGGAACATCTCTATTACTCACTCAGCCTCATTAGGAAGGGGGTGGGAATCCTTCCTGAACAGCTCCAGCACAGAAGCAGCTCCCCAGGGACCCAGCTCAGGATGAGCTGAAGAATGCTTAGCGCCAGCTGGACACCAACGAGTGGCTGGCTGCTGCAGGAGCAGCACAGCAGCTAGAGGAAGCTGGAGGGAAGAGGTCTCATAGCCCACTCTGGCCAGTTGTGACTGTGCTTTTAGCCCCATCAGCTCCCAGCATGCACTCTCCTCCTGAAATTCAGCCGGAGTGCAGCTAAGGGGAGGTGAGCTGCTCAAGACGCAAAGCTACCCTCTGCAACGAAGGAGGTGAAAAGAGAAGCAGCCTCTGCTGGAAGCATCTCCTTCTGCAAATGAGGGATGGCAGAAAGAGGATATGCTTCCAGCAGAGGCAACGTGCAAGGTGCAACGTGGTTGCAGCAAGACCTAGAAAGTGGACACTGCCTTCAAAACACACGCTGGGCTGAGGGGAACAACAGTGTGCAGGCCCTCCAGGCAGAGGCTGCTTGGATACCCCCAAAGGTGTGGACCTGAGCCTCCTCCTGGCTGGAGGACTCGTCTCAGCAGCACATTAAATGGGGATACACGAGCTCTGCTCCCGTTCTGCTCCCCAAGTGAGTTCCCAAGCCTGATGTAGTTTGGGGTGGTGGGGGAAACAGGACACAGGCTGCAGAATCGAATGCTCTGAGGGCAATATGGTGGGCTCCTTGTTCTGCCTGCCCAAGGCAGAAGAGCCAGAGGAACAAATTCAGCATGCCTGTGCACCCAGTCCAGTCTGATTCCCTGCATCCAGGAGCTGGCCCCCACACCCCCACGACCTCATGTGCTTGGGCAACATTTCCTCATAGCATCTCTCTCACTCCACCAGGCAGGAGGTCAGACGTGGTCAGTGACACATAGCATGGCACGTAGAACACTGAGTCACAACCCTGTTTCAGCCATGGCTGGCAGACAGTGTTTCCCAGTTTCAGTCTGGCGCACACACTCCCACCCGACACGCTCACTTACAACCTGTTGAGTGACATTTCCGCATCTTTGGAGAGAGGAAAAAGTGGAAAATTAAGGGGTAAATATGCAGGCTGCAGGGGACTGCACTTCAACAGGCTGCCTTCAGAGGGACCTGGCCTTACAGGGTGTAGCTGTTTCGGTCTCGGCCCCAGAAGCAAAGACCAAGGCACTGCTCCCATCTATTGCAGAGTTCATCAAGGCCAGGTTGGACAGGGCCTTGTGCAACCTGGTCTAGTGGGAAGTGTCCCTGTCCACAGCAGGAAGCGTTAGAACCATATGATCCCTTAGGACCAGATCCCTTAGGATCCCTGTTAGGACCAGATGGTCCCTTCCAATCCAAACCATTCTGTGATTCTACAGGGTTAAACGCTTAGTGACACCAAAGCTCTGCTGGGAACAGTCCCCAGCGCTCCCTGACCCCCAGCTGTGCCTGGTGCTGCAGCACTGCTAGCTAGAACAGCTCTAACCCGTGCCAGGGAAGGTGCTAACAACCACACAGGACGAGACATCATTCCACAGCAGCAGGCCTGGCCCTGCTCCTGTTGCATTTACCAAGACAGATGAAGCCAGAGGGACCAGAAAGTCGCCTACGAAAGGCCAGGTCCACCCTCAGCAAATCTGCACACACAGACTCTGTGTCTCCCTCCTCCAGCTCCTTCTCGGTCACAGTTTTCTTTCTGTTCCTAACCCCACGTCTGCCATGCCCCAGCACTGGGTTCACTCCGCTCTGCTGCTCCTCACTGGGGCTGAAGCTCATTGTGCTGCCAAGCATATGCTTGAGCAGCCAGGCTGGAGGGGAATGCTGCCAGACTGCCTCCTCCTGCCATTCCACAGCCTAGGCTTAAGCCAGCACTGAAGTTTCCTATAGGGAACCTGAGGCAGCTGCAGCCAAAGCAGGATCGCTGGCAATGGGGGATTTTCAAGCCCAGGCCAAAACCCATCTCGTGAAGCTCCCCAGCTGCCAAATGTGAGCCAGTTGCACAGCAGAGAGGACGTGCAACCTCTGCCGGGGCATCCCGCAGCGGGAATGCCTCCTCCCTGTGCCGTGCTGTAAAAGAGAGGCTGCACACGGCTGCGCCTGAGCTCCCCTCAACATCCCTGGCAAACGTCACACTTCATTGTCGCCGCAATGCAGGCATTTATTCATCATCCAGGCTCAGGGATTTGGTCCAGGATGCCTGGTCTTGCGTCGCCAATCTCTGCTCAGATCATGCTTGGATACCCATGAAAAATGCTTTTGCAAGAGGATTTTTCTCCTCCCTCCTGCTGTTCTTTAGAGCTAAACTGTAACTGGGCAAAATCCAGCGTCTTAAACCATTTTTCACCCCCCAATACTTGTGCTTTCTAATCTTTCCATCCGCTAGTGATAACACAGCGAGAACGGGTGAATCTGTTCGCGTTCAAAGTGTCCCTCTCGACACCTGAATCCCGAGTGCACTGTATCAGTAGCGGATCGTTTCCCGTCTGGAGCTGATCTCAGCAGCAGTGCAGTGAATGACTTCATCCAGGCTCCCCCTTGCGGGCTCTGGGCCTCCGATGCTCACTTCAGCCCCATAAACTGAAGCAGCTCTGGCCGGTCTTCCTCTCCCTGTTCTGGTTTTGGCTCACCCAGATACATAACCTATCAGCCCCCAAGCCATGGCTATGACTAGGGCTTCCGTCCTGTCAGTTTGCTTCCATCTTTGCCTGCTGCCAATACTGTTCCTCAGCAGCAACAGCATTCCCATGTTTTCAGAGCATGTCCTGGACTCTCATGGGAAGAAGCTATCAGCAACAGCAAACCCATCTGAGCCTTCCTCAGGGATTACACGGGACTGCTACTCTGCACGAGTCAGGAGGGCACTGCTGCGTGCTCAGTCAAGGGATCAAGACAGTGCCCAGTCTGGAAGTGGGGCCTGAACATGAGGAAGAAGCACATCTCACCTCTAACTCTGGTATTTGCCCCTCTTGATTGCTTGTCTCGTTGAGCTAGTTGCTCTAATGACAGAACCAACATGGAAAGGAAATTTAGTACACAGAGGTCAGGGAATTCCCTAAAGGAATCAAGTGCAATTATCCCCACGCTAACAACCAGGGAAACTGAGGCAGCGAGAAGAGCTTGTGCATTTCCTCAAGTCTTGCTCTGAGACATGCTTAATTGCAGAGATGTAGCCAGCAAGTTTTCTGATCCCTTATTCAGCATCCTGTTTCCTCATTCTGCCCCTCTAGTTTAGGATGCCTTTGATCACCAGGGACAGGTCTTCCTACAGCAAAAAGGGAAACGCTGAAAGAAATGGAATGGAGCAATCCTGGTGGATGAATGCATACCACAAGAAAGTGCTGCATATGAAAGGGAAGGAGACATTTCCTATTAGATTAAAGGAACTTAAACCTGCTCTCTCCCTCTAGAGAAGTATGCAACCCTATACTTGCCTCTCTAATTGCAACCCTCCGCTGGGAAAGGTGCTTAGAAGTATTGCAAAAGGAAGGAGATTAGCCAAAGAAGGGAATAGCAGGGCTGCAAATCCAGGGGATTGCGTAAGGGGTGCATGGTCCGAGGTGATGTCAGAGAGGTGCCGCCAGCCCTGTTTGCTGAAAGCAGCAAAGGTAAAACTGAACCAAAACCCCAGGAACTGGCTACTGCAGTCAGCCAGAGCAGGGAGACAAGAAAAGGGCACAGAAGACTGCAGTACCGAGCTTCAGGAAAGTGAAAGGTCTCCGGGGCAAAATGCCTTGCCAAGGCAAGAGGAACGCGACACGGGAAAGGGAACCTCACGTCACAGGCCAAAGCTGACAACCCGGCAGGAAGCGCACCAAAGCTCTCACTGCTGCACAGAAGCACATCTGAAAAACATCGCAGGGTTCACATAAACACACAAGACAGAGAAACCAAACAAACCCGGGGACAGGGCGAGGGCGACTGCGCCGTTCTGGCTGCCTGAAGACGATCTGGTGGGCGGAACACCCCTGTCCCAGGCCACCCAGCCGCTCCTGCAAGGCCGCCTGCCCTTCCCGACCGAGCGGCACCGTGCCTTTTCTACGGTTCACCTCGACAAATCAAGGCTGCAGCCGCTGAGCCCATGTCGGTCAGACAGGAGCTCTCCTGCCTGCTGCTGCCCTCTGCGGGACAGCCTGCTGCAGGACCTGCCCGACTTGGGATCCAGCACCAGCTGCCCTTCCACCAGCATGTCAACTACCCATGCCTCTGTCATCACTTTCCTCTGCAACTGGCTAAGAGCTAATTATAGCTGCAGTACTTTCGTTCGGCGTGGTGTTAATTACAACACAGTGTCTCACTCCATCGAAACCTAAGTTGGGATTCCAGCTGTCAGTAAAAAATAAATCGAGGGGCAGGAATCCCAGACTGCATTGGGTTGGAAGGGACCTTAAAGCTCATCCAGTTCCAACCCCCTGCCACGGACAGAGACACCTTCCACTAGATCAGGTTGCTTCAAGCCCCATCCAACCTGGCCTTGAACACTGTCAGGGATGGGGCAGCCACAGCTTCCCTGAGCAACCTGTGCCAGGGCCTCACCACCCTCACAGGGAAGAATTTCTACCTAATACCTAATCTAAATCTACTCTCTTTCAGTTTAAATCCATTCCCCCTTGGTCCTATCCCTACCTCCCTCTGTAAAAAGTCTCTCTCCATATTTCTTGTTGGCCCCTTTAGGCACTGGAAGCTGCTCTAAGGTCTCCCTGAAGCCTTCTCTTGTCCAGGCTGGACAAGCCCAGCTCTCTCAGCCTGTCTCCAGAGCAGAGCTGCTCCAGCCCTCGGAGCATCTCCGTGGCCTCCTCTGGACGGCTGGAGGAGGTCCATATCGCTCTTGTGTTGGGGGCCCCAGAGGAAACAGGTTTTTCCTCACATGTCACCCAGCCACTCTTACAGGGAGCAAAATTCAGACTTGGGTCTCTTTTCACTGCACTTAAGGTCCTCGCTATATGGAAAGCGGATGTAACTAAAGCAGAGACTCCTGAATCTATCAGAAACAAAAGCAAGGTTTGAAAGGCCACTGCTGACAGAACCATTAGGCATGAGTTCACTTGCCATTGTTTGCAACCAGCTGAAAAGAGGTGCAGCCTTCCATTCCCCTCAGCCTTGCTAACCACTGGGTGTTGCCAAAGAGAGGCAAACAAACAACCTCGAGACTCAGACAGACCGAAACCTGGGCAAAAGGGGGCTGTGAAACACCAGACTGCAAAAACACTCCTTCAGAGGCACTGCTTTGTGGGCTGCAGAGGAGATGCATGCCTGCTGCACACATCATACATGACCTAGAAGAGCAGTATCTAGGCCTCGGTCTCCTAAAGGTGACTTAAGGATTCTCAGGAAAATCAAAGAGGTAGTAGTGACAGGCAAGGCTGACTCATAAAATAACCCATGTAAAACGTGCCTGAGCACAGCAGAGGGAAGGATGTGACCATTTTCTATGGAAGGCGCTTAAAAAGCGCTTTGTGATGCAAGTTAGTAACAGCTAAAAAAAGAACTACAGTCAAGCGCCAGAAAGTACTTCTTAATAGCCAAAAATTCCGCCTCCAAACAATGGCTATCCATAAGGAAAAGACATTAGGCGTGACCTCAGGGCAGCTCCCTCGGCTGCCATCTGGGGGATTAGCACTGTAAATGAGTAACTCTACACAGGACCGCTCTGAATCAGACGTCTATCTTCCGGATTAGATGCTTTAAAGCTGAATAGGCTGTATCGCGCTCTCATCGCAGAGGCTCCAGCAGGGCAAACTCTGGAGCAGCGATGCACCGAGGACTCTGCAAACAGGAGGGCTGTGCTCCCCAAACGTCTTTGAATTGGCACCTTTCATCAGTGTTATTGAGAAAGAAGAAAAGCAAACAACAAAAGCAATAACCCATCACAGGGAGAAGGCGCTCAGACACTCTGTTCCTTCCAAGACCACAGGAGCACGGACAAAACAAGAGGTATTAAGCATCGCACATAGGGCTGGCCTGGGTTACCAGAGCCTCAAGAGAAAAAGAACCACAGACTGGTTTGGGTTGGGAGGGACCTTAAAGCTCATCCAGTTCCAACCCCCTGCCACGGGCAGGGACACCTTCCACTAGGCCAGGTTGCTCCAAGCCCCATCCAACCTGGCCTTGAACACTGCCAGGGATGGGGCAGCCACAGCTTCCTTGGATAGCCTGTGCCAGGGCCTCACTACCCTCAATAAGGATAATCGAAGCTTATATTCCTGGAACCCTTACTTATTGCCAGGGGTCCCTGGCACAGCCCTAGCACCTATAATACCTCTTATAACATCCGCTCCCCCCAAAAAACCTTCTCGCGGAGCCCCAATGACACACAGCGAGGGTGCACACCCTTCCCTTCAGGTCCGCGCGGGCTCACATCACGCATGCGCCGGGGCCGCCGCGCTCGTGTCCTTTTAAAGGACACACGGCTTCCTCCGCCGTCGGGCGGAAGCGTCTGGGCTCCGTGCCGGAAGCGGCTTCACCCGCCCGTAGCAGGGCTTTTCCGGCCAGGGTTGCGGGGCTGTTTCCGGCCAGCTCCGCTTCCCACTGGTTGTGTCCTCTTCCCGAAAGCCTTCCACTTCCCCCCCGCCTCGCGCCGTTCCGGTGAACTCTATGGTGGATCCGGGAGGGGCGGGTGCGCTGCGTCAGGGGGCGCCCTGCCCCACTTCCGGCGCTCTATGGTGAGGCCGCGGCAGCGCCGCTGTACAGGGTTGGGTGCGCTCCCGATGGCCCCGCGGCGCCGCGGCGGGCGGGCGCACGGGCCCCGCTGAGGAGGCGGCGGGAGGGTGGCCGGGGCCCTCCAACATGGAGCCCGAGACGCTGGAGGCGCGCATCAGTGAGTGCGGCTGCGAGCAGACCTCCCCTCCCTCTCCTTGACCCGGCGCGGCCCGGCCGGCCTTGGGCCCCGGCGGGAGCGGTGGATGGCGAAGCGGGGGCACCGGGGTGTGAGGGGAAGAGCGGCGCTCACGGTGGGGTCGTACCTAGCGGTGTGTCAGGGCGGGCCTGGTGGTGTGTAGAGGGGACGGCCTGGAGCAGATAGGGGTGTTGAGGCCGCAGATTTTGAGGTGTCGTTGAGGGAGCGGGAGCACTATTGACCCTCACTTCCCCATGGGGAGATCTTGTTCACTGTCCCCTTCTCCCACCCTTAGACAAAGCGACAAACCCCCTGAACAAGGACCTGGACTGGGATGGTATCAATGCTTTCTGTGAGCAACTCAATAAGGACCTAGAGGGGTAAGTGCTGTGTCCTTTCCACAATGTGCTCTGGGTCACAGGCCTGGGTTGTGATTCCACCTGGTAAAATTCAGTGTGGCTGTTCTGAGAGCTGAATAGGCACAAAGCCCCTCAAAGTGGGGGTGGGTCCTGGTCCTCTGACAGACGGTTCCCACAGGGTTTTGAGGTGTCTTGGTGCCTTAAACTTGCAACATGCTTTTCAACCCTGGATTCTCAGATAGACACACAGGCGCCAGACTTTCCATCAATAACCAGCTAGTCTTTTTTTCCCTTCACTCCT
Source organism: Psittacula echo (assembly GCF_963264785.1). Taxonomy (NCBI): domain Eukaryota; kingdom Metazoa; phylum Chordata; class Aves; order Psittaciformes; family Psittacidae; genus Psittacula; species Psittacula echo. The sequence goes on along the minus strand of NC_137735.1, from coordinate 88,380,798 downwards.
TCCAGTCCTCCACTTGCTACCAGACTTCTTGCCCACAAGATCCAGTCTCCACAGGAATGGGAAGCTATCCAGGCCCTCACGGTAAGGGCATCTGTGGGCTGGTAGAACTGGAAGGAGGGCTAGCATGTGAGGTTGCTCCAATTTGGCTGGAGGGACACAAGAAGCTTCGAATTACCTCTGAGAAAACCCTGTAGCGCCTGGGCCCATGGGCGGGAGAAGGGAGAAGATGGTTCTACAAGACTGGAGGGATGACTGGTAGGAAAGGTCTTGTTCCTAGGAATGATCAGACAGCCTGTTGAAGTTGATAGAAAGCTTATTGGTTTTTTTCTTGTGGTGGATTTGGCAGTATTAATGGTTGGACTCTATGATCTTTTCCAACCTAAATGTTTATCTGACGCTTAATTGTTTTATGGACCCACAGTGTGAAACCCCACCAGTGTTTGTGAGCTCTCTAACAGAGCCTTCCATGGGTTATTGAGCCACCTCTGCAAACACTGACCCCAAGGAGGAAACTCTTCTTGCTTCCCTTTGGGAGAGTGCCTGGCCACCTGGGAGGGAAAGGGGATGTCCTCTGCTGTGAGGATAGCCACAGCCCCAGCGGGGATCTGGCTTCTGAAGCTGCTGCTGACCCCATCCTGGGGCTCACCTGGCCCCTCTCCCCAGGTGCTGGAGTCCTGCATGAAGAGCTGTGGCAAACGTTTCCATGATGAGGTGGGCAAATTCCGCTTCCTCAATGAGCTCATCAAAGTGGTGTCACCCAAGGTGGGTCTTAGAGCATTGCGCTGTATGAAGGGGACTGGAGCCTGGCGGCAGGAGGGCTGTGGGAAGAAGCAGTGTCTGAGCAGAAAAGTCAGACACCCGCTGGGATGAGGGGGAGACAATACACTGCTAGTAGGAAGTTTAGTCCTTGTTCCTGGTGAATTTTCTAATGGGAAGGTGAGCTTTCAGCCTTCTGCTCCAGGCTGATTCTTGATGCAGGAAGCTAGATGCAGGCCAGCTAGACATGATGTAACCAGTGCTTGTGAGACTACTGGGTTTATGTGCGTGCCTGTAGTCACCTTCCCTGCATCTCTTTTGGACTGTTTGTGCTCAGGAACGTCCCCCAGCTTTGACATCGTGACCATGTCTCTGGGGTGTCCCAGTCTGGTTGAGACTCTGCCAGAGGGCAAGTCCAGGCCTGGTCAGTGATGCTCTGGCGAGTCCATCTGAAGGCTCAAGTCAGATAGGTGCTGATGCTGCTGTTCCTGCAGCAGAACAAGCTGTGCATGCTCTCCTATTCAGTCAAGACAGTTAAGACCAGCAAATACAGAGTTACGGGAACACTGACTAAATATGACTAAGGAAAACCTTCATCTGCCAGTCACAGCTTGTGATGATGAATAGCCAGGGACAGTGACAGCAGTATCCTAAAGTCCTCTTGTTAGGCACCCTAGAGAATGTTCTCTACCTTAAGCCACTGGCCCCGGGTGACATATGCAGTGTTTGTGGCACCAGTGCCTCCAGGAGACCCATGGGAGAATTGTGACAGATGGCAAGGGGAGAGCTGTAATGCTTGGACATCTCGCAGCCGGGTGCTGGTCATCTGGGGCTCACCAGGCTCTAAAAGGTGCCACACAGTTGTGCTGGAGAGTGAGACTGGGCCCTCCTCCAGGGACCGTTACCCACAGTCCTTCCCCTCCCAGCCCTGCTGTCCCCTCATTGCCGAAGGACTTCCTTGCTGAGCAGCCTCTGTTAGCTGTATCCTTTCTTTCACAAGATGACAGAGACTTGCCTGAGTCTTCCCACTTGTCCCTGCATGTCACTGAGGGGCTCCCACCTCTTGTGTTTCCTGTGGTGGAAACCAAGCACAGCATAGGGCATGTTGCAAGGGTCTTGTGAGCCTTCCTGCTTGCTTCCTCTTTCCTCGTCTTTGTGCAGTTGGGAACGGGCTCACTTTTGGGGGAGGGGAGGAGAGGAACAGACCAGGCTTGCAACGGCTCAGATCAGCTTCAAGCCACGTCTTCTCTCTTTCTCTAGTATCTTGGCAGCCGGACATCAGAAAAAGTGAAGTCAAAGATCCTGGAGCTGATGTACAGCTGGACATTGGGGCTGCCTCACGAGGTGAAGATCTCAGAAGCCTACCAGATGCTCAAGAAACAAGGTGAGAGGCAGAGTCTGGAAGAGGAAGGTGGAAGGATGGTTTGGGCAGAATCTAAACCATTCTCCCTTTCCTGTGCCTACACCCAGCACATCCCTCAGTCTGGCTCAGCACCAGAGGCAGGTGCCTTGAGGCTCCTAGCTTGGCAGAGGGAGTTGCTGGTGGTCTTTGTTGTTTGATGGGTCAGAGGGGACATCTGCTTGCTTTTATAGGGAATGGGGCACTGAGAAGGTCAGGGGCTGAAGGGCTGTGATTGCTTTTGCAGTTGATGCTGGGTTTTTCTAAGAGGATATTTTTGGGGAGTGGAGGGCAGTTCTTCCATGAAAACACAGCCTGGGATCATGGGTAATAGGAGCAAACCTACACACCCTGAGTCCCAGCTGGGTTTAGTGGGCTGTTAGGGAAGAAAAGCCCTAAGTGGCAGTGCCATTCCCCAGTGGGTGAATCCTCCTGACCTCCCTCCATTGGTGTCTACTGCAGGGATTGTGAAATGTGACCCAAAGCTGCCTGATGATGCTCCTTTTCCACCTCCTCCCCCTCGGCCCAAGAACATCATCTTTGATGATGAAGAGAAATCCAAGGTAAGGGCTCTGTACAAGGAGAATGTGAGCAGGCAACATCTTCCTTGCCCCAGCATCTCCTGTCCACTGAGGTGGAGATCCAGAAAGAGTCAAGGCCCCTCCTCCACATGCTGTCCTTCAGAAGACACATCACAGGAATGCTGAGGGCCCACTCCAAAATCATGACAAAGGAAACAGCCAGAGGTGGGGCACGTGGCTCAGTTTGACCTTTGGAGCACTTAGCTGCAGGATGGTGCAAAGGGTGAAGCACTGACATTAGCCAAGCAAGTTCTGGGATGTTTGCTGCTGTGTTCTCTCCAGGCTTCTGAGCTATCTGGTCACGAGGTTTAAATCCTAGCCCTAGATGCTGTTGCTGTTATCTCTTCCCCAACCCCAGCATTGCAGTCTTCTAATTGCCCAACTACTTAGCCCCTCCTGGACCCATTCTACATCATGTTTCCATCAGAATTATGTCACCACTCAGACAAGCCTCTGCACTATCAGTGCTGATACATTTAAGCAAGTATTGACCTCCTCTGAGTGTAGTTCTGCAGCAGAGGTGTGATGCCAGTTTGCTGCAGGGCACATGTGCAGGCTTTCTCTCTTCCTCAGTACTAGTGCTGCTGTGCTCCAGGGTCTCCATGGTGCATCATGGGTAGTCAGGAGCCAGGAGCAGGTTTTAAATGCAGGAGATCTTCAGGGAAAGACCACAGCCACAATGCGAAAAGGAAGTGCAGTTGTACTACTTCTTTCCCTGGTCTCTGACAGCCCACAAGCTCTTGTGGCTGGGCTTGCAAAGGGCTGGCAGTGTCAGCTCCCTCTGTCAGATACAGGTTTAGGACAGAGGTAACTGGCTTTAGTGTTTCAGAAGTGCCCCTGGCTGCCACTTCTCAGCTTGGGCTCAGAGGTACCTTCTGTATTTACAGGTCCTGGCTCGTCTCCTGAAGAGTTCCCATCCTGAGGATCTCCGAGCTGCCAACAAGCTCATCAAGGAGATGGTTCAGGAGGTGCGGCTGGGGAAGACGGGAGCTGGGGAGTCATGGTCTGCATGGCAATGATTGACACCAAGGGAGCAGTAGCTCTGTCCTTGTGAGATGTACAGAGCTTCTGCCTCAAATTTTGCAGCAACAGCAGCTGCTAAAGAGTCCTTGTGTGATTTTTTGCCATCCTTTGGCTACTTGGAGGAATGGCTCTGGGCACTTTCTGTGGCCCAACCCCACTGCAGCCCTAGATCTGTGGTAATTCCATGTTTGGCAAGTGCTGGCCCAGAGATGATCTGGAGTGGGAGCTGTTTTGAGGGCAGTGTTGCTGTGCCTTAGCCCAGGGAGTTGGTGTGTTTGCCAGGCCAGCCTTCTTCCATTCCAAGTTGCAGACAAGAGCAAGGACATTCTTCCCCATGTGCTTCCCTCTAGGACCAGAAGCGCATGGAGAAGATCTCCAAGAGGGTGAATGCCATTGAGGAGGTGAACAACAATGTGAAACTACTGACAGAGATGGTGACAAACTACAGCAAGGGGGAGACAACAGAAAGCAATGAGGACCTAATGAAGGTGAGGAAAGGCCATTCCAGCATTCTCCCTGGGCTGAGGTGACCCTTATCCCCTGAAGTTCCTCCTGCCTGTTTTGCACCCCCAGCTGAGCATCCTGCTTCTTGTCTCAGAATCCCTTTGTCCTCTTCCCTCAGGAGCTGTATCAGCGCTGCGAGCGCATGAGGCCCATGCTTTTCCGGCTCGCCAGTGACACAGAAGACAATGATGAAGCTCTGGGTAAGCATATCTGGCCTTTCTTGTTCTGTCCCCTTCTCCCTCCATCTTATTTCAGGGAGCCTGTGCTTGGCAGCTGCCAGTCTGTTTGGGGTGTTGCTTGCTGTAGGTTAGTTAGTCTGTGGCTTGGCACTAATCATGAGCACGTGGCAGCAATCGGCAGTGTTACAGGCTTCCTCCACTTCACTGTATCTTGTCCTGCTGTGTCAGTATACCCTGTGCAGGAGCAGCTGTGAAAATGCTATCTGCAGTGGGCTCTATCAGTTTCTCAGGCCTTGCTTTGAAGGAATAGACAGAGCTGGAGTATAAAAGGCACTCTTGTTTCATCACAACTTTCAAACTTCCCACCTATTCAATTTCAGCGGAGATCCTGCAAGCCAATGACAATCTGACACAGGTGATCAATCTCTATAAGCAGCTTGTACGGGGAGAAGAGATCAATGGGGAGACAGTGGCCGGTCCCATTCGAGGTGAGGAGACTTGGGGAATGGGGACAAGAAGGTCAAGCAGAGGAACCCTACTGATGGTTTCCTGCAGTGTTAGAGACGATTGAGAGAAGTGGAAAGGTGAAACCTGCAGGTCTGAGTGGGGCTGGTGAGATGAGGAAATGGCTTGTAGAGATGACTGATGCACGAAGAGAGGGAATTGAAAGGGAAAGCAGAAGGAGAGTTTCCTTTCCCAGGGGTGAGGAAGGGTAGCACACTGGAGAAGGTTTCTGTCTCTCAGCCTTCTTTGCAGGCAGCACCTCAGCTCTGCTGGATCTGTCAGGCCTGGATCTCCCAGCAACAGGCCCTTCCTACCCAGCCTTGCCCACCCTGTCAGGTGGCTCAGCAGTCCCTGTGCCTGACCAAGGTGGCTCTGTCTCCTTGCTGGATGATGAACTCATGTCTTTAGGTGAGAAATCTGGAGAAAATTTCTTTATTCTCTCCTTGACAGTCTGCATGGATGGTTCTCCTTGTGGCAGAAACATGAATAATAATGGAAGACCCAAGAAGTGTCCTTAGTATGAAGGAGAAGGAGGGAAAGACCCTGCTATGATTCGGAACTTCAGTCCGATGGTCTTTTCCTGGCTAGTCAGAGCCTGCAGGGATGTGCCCTCTGGTTTGCTCTGGGAGAACTGACCTGGCAGGTAAATCAAGAGTGATGCAATGGCCATCCCCAGATGGGATCACAAGGGTGGATCCCCCCCAGCTCCTCATGTTTACTCCTTGCAGCTGAAGTCACAAGCTGACAGCAGATGCATGGGACTTCCAGAATTACTCACATGGAATTCTTGTGAAGTGCCAGTCCTAGGAGGCTCTAGAGTCCTTCTTTTCCCAACCAAGTATGTGTTTCCTAAGATAGGTGCTTTGAGTAGCACAGCATGGAGTAGACAGTGTGGTCAGTTGGGCTTGTCAGCACAGTAGTATTCATTTCTCTGCCAACTGAAGTGAGAACTGGATTGTAACTGAGGATCTCTGGGCAGAAAAAACACTGCCACCCTCCTGACTCTCCCCCATGCAAGGATAGGAGCCAGAGATGGAGACCAGATTGGTGTTCTGCCCTGCTGCTTCTGTGTCTTACTCAGGCCACATATAATGCTCTTACCCGCTTGATAGCTAAGCATCATGTTTGCTTTTATCCCCGGCAGGCCTGAATGACCCAGCGCCTCATCCTGCCCAGGCTGGTGACAACAGTGGCTGGAACAGCTTCCAGGTAACATGCTGGGAGCCAAGGCAGAAGGCGGGGGTGGTGGTGAAAGCAACAGAGGGAGTAGGTAGGGAAATGTCCCACATCTGATGGTTAGTGCTGATGTGCAACCCTGCCTGGGGGGTCTCCTGTGCACTCTTTTTGCAGTCATCAGATAGCAGTGAACTCAACATCACCCCTATCGCAGCAGCACCACCAGTCAAAGCAGATGCTGGCGCATCCTCCCCCAAACCTTCTCCTTCCACCAGTGGCCTGGATGACCTGGACCTCCTGGGCAAGACTCTGCTGCAACAGTCTTTGCCTCCAGAGTCTCAGCAAGTGCGATGGTAAGCAGGGATAGTGCGATCTCTCATCTCCCCATCGTGTCCATTTCTGGGGTGCTGAAGGTGCCACTTCAGTGCCATGTTCCACTCCTTGCTCTCTCTCTTCCTACAGGGAGAAGCAGCAGCCACCCCCCCGGCTCACCCTGAGGGATCTCCAGAACAGGAGCAGCTCTGGCACCACAGCCCACAATCCCAGCACTCTGCCCATGCTCCAGAGTGTTTCCCCTAACCCCACGCTGCCCCTGGCCTCGGAGCCGCCTGCCCCTGCTGCACTCCCAAAAGCTGCTATCACACCAGCAGGAAGTTCTGCAGCCCCACCACGGCCTCCTGCCACCACGCTGCCCCAGGAGATCTCGCTGGCCAACATCACTGTGCCTCTGGAGTCAATCAAACCCAGTGAGCCAGGGAGGAAGAGGGGAGCAAGCTTGGGGGGAACAAACCATATGCACGGGGAAGGGAAGAGTATGAGGAAACTTCTTGCTGGTTGGATTTTGTGGAGGAGGAGTAGTGTCTCTGTCACTTGTATGGAGTTTGGGTGACGGGCAAAGGTTGCTGCAGGACCAATTCCCTCGTGCTGACTGCTGCCTGTCCCTGCCTTTCCCACAGGCAGCATCCTCCCTGTGACGGTTTATGATCAGCACGGCTTCCGTGTCCTCTTCCACTTTGCTAAGGATGCTCTGCCTGAGAGGCCCGATGTGCTTGTGGTGGTGATTTCCATGCTTAGCACGGCCCCACAGCCCATCCGCAACATTGTCTTTCAGTCTGCTGTCCCCAAGGTAAGGCAACTGATGGGGCTGAGGTCCCCAGACCTGGCCAAAGTGCAATTCTACTTCTGCAGGAAGGGCAGGCTGGGTGGAGGGAGCTCTGCGGGGCTGAGAATGAGTTGTGTTGCCTTCAGATTAGCAGGAACCAGCTCTTTGACTAGACTGTAGAGGCTCCCCAAATACTGGAGCAGGGCCTCTGGCTGCCATGTCCCTTTTGGGAATGTGGGCTGCTCTTCTCTCTCCATAGGTGATGAAGGTAAAGCTGCAGCCTCCCTCAGGCACGGAGCTGCCGGCATTCAACCCCATTGTCCACCCCAGTGCCATCACACAAGTCCTGCTGCTTGCTAACCCACAGAAGGTAACAGCACTGTTGCTGGGGCATGAGCAGGGGCTCCTCTTGCTTCCTGGGCAAAACCTGCCTACCCTATCTCTGTTTGCTCTCCTCAGCTTCCAAGAGACCCATGGAGTTTGTGCCTCATGCCTTTCTTTCACCCTCTTCTGACTTTATTCTTTCTCCCTCATCTACAGGAGAAAGTGAGGCTACGGTACAAGCTGACCTTCACTATGGGAGAGCAAACCTACAATGAAATGGGGGATGTAGACCAGTTCCCCCCACCCGAGTCCTGGGGAAACCTCTAGGGCTGCACGTTGCAGGCACTACACCGAAGAGTCCTTGGGAAGCCAGCCCTCAGGGGCTGGAGTAGCCCGAGGAGATGGGGAGGGCGGGTGGGGGGCTGCTGCTCACGCTCTATTCTCCAGATGGCCGGGCGAGGGCCAGAGGGAGCGTGCCTGGAGAAGGAGAGCAGAGACACCGGGAGATGTTCACCACACAAGACGTGGAGTGGAGAGCCTCGTGTGTGTGAGCAGTTGCCTTCCCTGCTCTTCCGAAGGCGACACTCCCTCCCCAGTCTGTCCAGCTTCTCTTCTAATCCTGCTTTCCCCCTCTAGGGGCAGTGGGGAACAAGGAAGGGGAGCTTTAACAGCCTCAGCCTGGGGCAAGGCCTAGCAAAGGAAGATCCTTTTCCTTGTCTGTCCCCTCTGCGCTTCCCAGCCCTTCAGCTGCTTCGTGCTCTGTGGTGCTTGTCTCCCTTGCCCCCTCTTTGGAACTGTGCCCTGGTGGTTCCCTGTCTGATGGGATCCCACTGGAGCCGCTGCGGTGCGAGGCTGGATGGAGACTACATGTTTCTCCAGCATTCTCCAAGCAGGCAGCTGCCCTTGCTTTGAGGGGGTCAGGAGGAGTCATCTCCCCTTATCTCCGTCCTTCGAGCTGATTATGGAACTGTTAGTGGGAGGTGGGACCCCAGGGGCTGGGCAGGGCTTGTTCTGTGCCTTGCCATCCTCTTCACCTAGGCACTGAACCCCCATAGCGAGGAAGACAACACCCTCGCCACGTGCTTTATCTGCCACAGCGAGCTTTGGGGACTTTGTCCTGCATGCCACCCCCAAGGGGGGTGTGCTGGGAGAAGTGGGGGTGAGTCTCCCTGCAGCCTCCTGCCAGACAGAGAGAGGAAGCAGCACAGTCTTCCTCCCTCCTGGCTGGGCTGGAGGGCTTGGTGAGGCAGGGGGGCTTTCTCTGTCTTCTCGCATTGGGGTGGGTGATGGACTGGGAGTCATGGAGAGGCTGGAGGGCTGCCCATCACCAGGGGCCACCACTAAGCTCTGCTCTGGGGGGGGTTCAGCTGTGCCTTGCGCACCTTTGCCTGGCTCCCTGCGCGGGGAGGGGGCCCACCGCAGCCGCCTGATCACTGTGACACTAGAGCGGGGATCTGCAGGCACGGAGGGGACTGGCGGGTGGCACATCCCCATGGGACTTGTGACCGCAGGAGCCACTTCCCATCCCTAAACTTGTTTTAAGAGGGCCTGATCTTGAAAAGTAGGAACAAGCTGCGCCCTGCAATAGGCTTGCCAGAGGTAGAAGGAGGCCTGGGCAAGATGGAGGTGAGTGGGGTGCCTCGCGCTCATGGCTTGAGAGGCAGCGAAGGTGAGGTGTTGGGGCTGGGTGCAGCAAGTGGTAGAGGAGAGAGGCAAGCAAGGTCTTTATGCTGGGGTTCTGCTGTGTCTTACTTCCCTTTCTGGTCTCTTTTCAGGGTTTTGTATGGGGTTTTTCTTTGCAGATCTTGTTTGGTTGAACAGACATGTATATATTTTCAGTGCAGAATTCTGTAAATGGAAGAAAACAAACAAACAGATTGAAAACAAAACGCCCGGCGCGAACAGTCTGCTGTATTTATGGGAAATAAATAGTTCTTTCCTGATCCTGTCCCTGCCTTTTGACTGAAGGAATGCCTTTTCCCCTCGCCTTCTCTGACTTCCACTGCGCAAGGCGTCATTTCCAGCTCATCCTGCCCCTGTAATCCTCTAAAGTCATCCCCCAGTCACCTGCGGCCTTGCCACCATGGTTTCCCCACTCCCATGACCAGGGGGAGAGGTTGGTGGAAGTCCCCCAGCTGCTCTCAATTCCTGTTTGAGAGGCTGCAAGCTGGGTGCTGCCTGCTTCCTTCTCTCCCTAGGGAGAGTTAGTGGACAGGGGTCAGTGCCCTGCATCCCATGAGGAACAGGGCTTGAGCAAACAGTCCTGTGGGGCACAGGAGTGAGCAACTTCACCACTGCCTGTAGCAGCACTTCCTCCTATTGCCCAGGGCAGTTTTAGTGCGGGGGGGGGGGGCAAAGATGGATATCTGCTCTGACAAGGGTCTTGAGGGGGCTTTTTGGCATCTTAGCAAGAGAAGCTTTGAACCCCTTAGACCTGAAGCCCTTCAGTAACTACACTGCCTGTTGGGAGCACCCCCAGGGCTCATGGCTGGGGTACCAGACGTGCTTGAGCCACAGGTTTAGAGCAACCTGGTGTTTCAGGCAGGGAAAGGTGTGCTCCCTTGCTCCATCCCAGCTGCCAGCACTGCTTTGCTATGCCCTCACCGGAGCCTTTGCTCCCCCACTGCAGAGCAGAGCCCAGTACCCCCCCTAACTGTATCCCTTCAGGCTTGAGGGCACAGGTGGAGTGGCCCTTCCGCCTCTTCTTCCTTTGCCGCTTGTCTCTGGCCACAAGCTGACCACTTCCTGCCTGTGCTCGTGCTCGTTCCTTTGCCACCGTTAAGCCAGCCGAGAGCAAACCGCAGATGGAGGAAAGTCCCAGCTGCAGGTAGCCAGGAACAAGGCAAGGTTTACATCTCCCAGAGCCAGGAGCAAAGGAGGTGGTGCTGGTGTGAACGGGGGTGCTTCTACACAAACACGGAGCAGCTGAGTTCCGGAGCAGCTCTGCAGCGAGCGGGCAGCACCCGAGCCTGGGAACGGGGAGTTTGTGGTTCCTGTGTGACTGCGTGCGGGTGCTGCTGCGCTGTGCTCAGCCCCGAGGAGCTCTGCCAGCGGTGGGAGAACAGGGAGAAAGGGGCCTCCCCAGGGCACAGGGCAGTGGCTTTGTGGTTGTTCTAGAGAGCATTGGTGATGGGAAGCAGGCTGGGGGGCACAGAAGGGGCTGCAGGGGTGGCTTTGCTGCTCGACCTCCTGCATTTGTCATGACAAAAGGGATACGTGGCAGAGGGAAGAGAGTGGAGCTGTACCCGTGAGCATGGAGCAGAGGCTGGGTGACCAGGTAGGGCAGGATGTACATCAGGCACTCCGTATGCACTGCACAGCTAGCTGGCATGGACATGGGCTAGTGGTGGGCAAGGCAAGAGGGGGAAAAACAGCAGCCGAGTTGAGACAGAGCAAGAAACAGAGCGTGGGCCCTTGCTCAGGCTTGGCAGCGCATGTGCTTGTCCTGCCTTGTTATGTGTTTGCTGTAATAATATTTCCCCTTTAAGGCTGGGCTGAAGTTATTTATACTTGCGGGGTGGTGACAGGAACACAGAGTAGAGCAGGAGCCCTGAGCTGCTCTTACCTGCTCTGCAGAGCAGGGGCAGACAGAGAGGAAGGAAGCTCAGAAGAAGAGAGGGAGCCAGAGAAGGGAGTCCAAGGGAGGGGAAGAGAAAGCAGGCAGGGCACCCCCGGGGAGGGACGAGGGAGGGTGCCAGCCGGACAAACAGAAACAGGGGGAACAGGGGAAGGAGAGGTCCTCAGGGAAAAGCAAGGGGAGAACAGCTCTGGGGAGCTGAGGGGCCACCAGCGTCTGATGCCAAGCATTGCCGAAGGGTGCTGAGTGGGTACAGCCAAGTGGAGCGGCTCTTGTGGTCCCCTCCCAGCGCTCAAGATGATGAAAAAGCAGTTCAATTGGATGCGGCAGCAGCTGTCCCATCCCAACATCACCGGCCGGTAAGGACTTCTGTGCTACCTGCAGTGGAGGGCTGGGAGGGAGTGGGATGCGGGTCCTGGAGGGCTTGCACTGTGGCTGGACTGACCTTTCATGACCAGGGAAAAGGGGAAGAGGGAATGACCATGGGTTTAGAGCATCTTCAGCATAAGCTGAGGAGCTGTGGCTTCCTGGTGCCTGTGGGGCAATGGGAAGGCTGCACTGATGCTGCTCAGCACAGCAGTGATGTGATCCCCAAGACCAGCTACTTACAGGTGCTATATCCACCTGGAAACAGGCCTTTCCCAAGCTTGGCTTCCTCAGGATGTGAGGGCAACAGGGAAGGACCTTCTAGCCAAATGCCCTTGGCTGCGTAGTGACCAGGAGGGTGTTAGGAACTGGGCCCTGCCTTCCCTGCTGAATCCCCACAGGCACTAGATGCTCTGCATAGTTCTAGCAAGCCCGGCAGCATGGGCTTCCTGGCCTGCCCTTTGAGGAGAGGGCCGGGGATCTTACAACTTCACATGAATCCCTCTGGCCCCATCCTGCCTCTGCCTCTTCCTTATTTTTCAATTTGCCTTTCCAAAGCTCTCCCCTTGCAAAACCCAGAACTGAAATTACAGGGCTGGGCCCTCCCTTCCCAGCCCCCTCACTGCTCCTTTCCTACAGCCACCTCCACAGGTTCCCCAGCACCGGGAGGCTGAGCGGGACCAACCATGTCCCCTGCACCACTGCACTGGTCCTTCAGCCAGCCCAGCAGACCAGCCACAGGGAAGCAGCTTCTACATCCTGGTGGCCTCTTGCTCTTCTTGCATTTCCCATAGGGGACCGCGATCCCCTTTCCCATCCCTCCTCGCTCAAGATGTCTCATCTCCATGTTAGATGCACCTCCTTTTCGGTAGTGCCAGGCAGGCAGGAGGTCTCAAGCAGCCTGTCCTGTCCTAAAGCAAGTTCTTCACCCGCCACAGAGCCTCTCCTTTGCAGGCTGCGGTCTCACGTGATTTTGCTTGCCTTTAACCAAGCCACCCCCGTTTCCTGCAGCTCCACAGCCTCATCCCCCATCGGGCGGTAAAAAGAGAGAAACATGAACTGGGGAAAAAGCAGCAGCAGAGGGAAAGCAAACGGGCTTCCTGGGGCACGGCAATGGCAGCAGGCTGTGAAGTGAGGTTTCCTCTACAAGGAGGTTTGGCAGTGATGGCAGCTGGTGGAATTTGAATCTGGTTTTGAGCAGAATTTGCTGCGAACCATAAATTTCACTCCCCAATACCTGCTGCAAAACCAAGCAGAAAGCTGGTTTCATGTAGGCATTACTGGAGGGGCTTCTGTTGGTCTCAGGCCACAGCTTGGTCATGAAGATAGACTTGTTCCGGCACTGGTGGACCCACAGCCGGTGGCTACCATGGCCTGCAAATATGTGTGCAGGCTCCAGAGCACTGCCCTGGATTTGGCTTCAGAGGAGTGGTCAGGGGTAGAAGACTTTACCATCAAACATCTCACCCCTGCCATGGCCCCACTACCGCTGTCTCCATCTGGACATTTTGACTATGGTGCTCTGACCTAGAAGCTGTGTCGGATGGGTGTCCACTAGCCAGCAAGGTTGCCTGCATCCTGTTCCGGCTGCATCCCCCTGGGTTCATTCCACGCATAGCCTTGTGTACAATGGTCCAGGCCATAGCCAGTGTCTCCTGCTCCCAAAGAGTGGCTGGTGAAGGTCACCCCATCTGCTGATGGCTCTTTCTGCTTCCTCGGCAGAGCCCAAGAAGCGACGGAGCTGCTGCCAGCAGATCTGCTGCAGGTGAGGTGCGGCAGGGCCGGCAGGCGTGTGCCTGCTTGTGCTTGGGTGTGGGACCTGCCCCACTCCTGCCTGCGGTTTGTCCTGCCAGCACATCCAAGTAGTGGGGCTGGGATCTGCCCATGTGCCAGAGGGCAGCTCCAGGACCACAGCAGGCTCCTGCTACGGGAAAGGGCTTCCCCAGCCGCTCACAGAGGGATGAATCCTGACCAGGAGCCGTACTCCCTTTTTGCTGGACCAGGGATGATCTGCGCTGCAGCAGGATGCTGTGTGGGCCACTCACACCAGAGCTGGGTGTTGGGGAAGAGATGGCCTTGGGAAGCCCAGCCCACGGTTGGTAAAAGAGCCTCCCCATTCCCACCTTTCTGCCCTCAGATCGAGCAGAGGATTGAGCCAGCCAAGCGAGCAGCTCACAGCGTGTCCAAGAGGCTCCAAGCCTGCCTGCAGGGGCAGTGCGGCTCCGAGATGGACAAGCGAGTGGTGAGTAGCATCCTCCACCTCAGCCCGCACTTTCCTTAGCCCCCCCATGATTCTGTGAGCTCCACTCTTCTTGGCAATCTGACAAGTGCCAGCTTGGCTTAATTATTCTTGGCGATTAAACTGCTTCCTGCATTTGAAGCCATGGCAGAGTGGGCTGTGCTTGGTGAGGGCCTCCATCAGTGTCACAGTCTTCTACATGGGTCTATTTGAGAGAAAGCTGGAGGTTTTCTAAGCAACTATAGAGCTTTGATGCATTGTTCAGCCAACTAAATCCTGGCTTTGGATGAAGGAGCATCCAAAGGGCCCTTCCTCAGGCCCCAGAGTTGGTGGGGATGGGTGGGCCAAGGGAAGATGTGGGGATCCAGTGAAGGGTTCAGCCACTTGCTGTCATGCCATGGTGGCATGCTTCATGGGGAGAGAGCTGCCACGTGCCAGCTCACCATCCCTTTCCCAAAACCCTGTCTCTGTGCAGAAGAAGCTGCCCTTGATGGCTCTGTCCATGGCGATGGCTGAGAGCTTCAAGGAACTGGACACAGAGTCCAGCCTTGGGTAAGTGCCAATGGGAGAAACTACCAGGGGTGACCCCAAAACATGCTGTCAGTGCCATTGTTTTGACTCAGGGGCTCCCATGGCCAAACTGAGCTGTCAAACCCTGTCCTCAGAGAAAATACTGGCGCTGGAGTGGGAGAGGGGACAGACAGCACCTTCAGCCAGGGGCTGGCTCAGGGTCCCACAGGAGTACTGGTATGGAGGGGGGTGTTGGATCAGAGAGTGGCATGGCTCCAGCTCGCAGTCTTTCCTACGCAGGAAAGCCCTGGAGATGGGCTGCTGCATAGAGAGCTCGCTGGCCAAAATCCTGGCCGAGTTTGAGATCACCCTGGAGCGTGATGTGCTGCAGCCACTCAGCAAGCTCAGTGAGGTAGGCCTGGATGCCCTCCTGACTCTGTTCTCCCATCCCATCACCCCTTCCCACATCCCCAAGCCTTCCCCACTCACTCTGTGCCCTCTCTCCCCAGGAGGAGCTTCCCATCATCCTGAAGCGCAAGAAGACCCTCCAGAAGCTGATTTCTGACTGGAACACAATCAAGAGCCGGTATGGGGCACACTGTGGCCAGGGGGCTAGGGCATCCAGGCACCCAGGATGGGAGACAACGCTCTGGGAAGCAAATTTCCAAGTGCCATGCTGGGTTTCTCTGGAAGAGCAGCACAGCCATCGGTCATTTCCACATCATGAGTCATGATGGCTCACCTCAGGAATGGGGCTTGGGAAGGGTCCTGCAGGCCCTGGGTGTTTCAGTCAGCCTTGCTGAATGCCCCCCAACTTAACCAGGTCTCACCCTTTTGTGCAGCACCATCTTCTGGGTGAGGGAAATGAGAGGTACTGGCCTAGGGAAAGCACTGCAGGGCAGTACCTGGACTTGCTGTCCT
Source organism: Psittacula echo (assembly GCF_963264785.1). NCBI lineage: Eukaryota > Metazoa > Chordata > Aves > Psittaciformes > Psittacidae > Psittacula > Psittacula echo. The sequence goes on along the minus strand of NC_137735.1, from coordinate 88,365,637 downwards.
CCTCATGATCCCCATACCCCTTCTGCACACCTATCCCACCCCATGTCCCTGGCACTGAGGCTGTAGGTGTGACTCTTCTCTCCCACTCCAAAGGCTGAACCAAGCTGCCAAGAGCTCCAGTAACAGTGCTGGCACTGGTGCTGGCCCAGGGGCATCTTCTGCTGCCAACAAACTGGAGATCTTGAAGGAGGAGGAAGAGGAGGTGAAGAGGAAGGTGGAGCAGTGCAAGGTGAGATGTCACTTGCTCTCCCTCACAGGGCACCTCCACGGCTGCAGACTTGTTTCCCTTCACTGATTCCATCCAAAGTGACCCTATGCTGAGATGGATGCAGCCAGCCAGTATGTCCTGCCCTCCACAAGCAAACCAGTCCCTCAAGGAGCAGAAACAGGGGGATGCCCCAATCCTAGGGAATAACTGGAGTTAAGGGTTCAAAGCACAAGCTTCTGCAGAGAGGAGGCTCCAGGGGCTACAGCAGGGAGCTTATGGGGTCCCCTTGGCCTAGGAACCAGCTGAGCTGGGATCTGTGCTGGGTGGCCGGGGACTTCCACATCAACTTTCTCCATGTTTCTCTGAAAAGCCCAGTGCCTTGTCTGGCAGAGCCGTGGGCTCATTGGAGCTGGAGGTGCAGGGACCTCTTGTCCTGAGACACTTGTGTGAGTACCCTCATTGTAGGAGAGGTCACTGCCACTATCCAAATGCAAGCAATGAAGGCAAGGAGAAATGCCCCCATGGTCCCAGCCTGCCTCCCCACTGCACCCGGAAACCCCGTGTGGACAGCTCACAGCCTGGACGAGAGGGTTTTGTGAAGGTGTCCCCTCTTCCTCAGGTGCCAGGGAGCGGGTGGAAGATTGCTCTTCTCTCTGTCTCCCTTCCCAGGATGAGTACATGGCTGACCTCTACCACTTCTCCACCAAAGAGGACAGCTACGCCAGCTACTTCATCAAAGTAAGTCCTCTTTCACACTCCTCCTCAGCATGTGAATGTCTCTTGGAGTATGTCTGAGCTATGCCTTGTCCTCATCCACACTAAGTCCTCCACTTAGGGCAAGGGACAGCCCCAGGCACCAGCAAATGCCTAAAGCTATCCTTGCTCCATGCACTGCAGGTTAATGCCACCACTAGCACCAGCTGCTTGTCCTGATGACCCTCCCTCTCCAATTTGCCCTCTACCCATCACTACAGACATGGTCCCGTGACCACAAGGGGGGTCCCCTTGAAGCTCCTCCTTTGCCCTGTCTGCATGTGGGCACAATTCCTGGTGGGGGGTCTCTCTGAGAGGGGCTGATGCCAAAAAAAACACTGTTTGCCTGTCCCATGTCTGGCAGCTGCTGGAAATCCAAGCTCAGTACCACCGGCAGTCCCTCGGATCTCTGGACTCGGCTCTGGCAGAGCTGAAGGAAAGCCACAGCCAGACAGGTACCCACTGGCTCTCCATGCAGCCCAGGGAGGACACCAGCAGAGCCCAGGGGGACGCAAATGTGGCTTGTGAGGCTGGGAAAGGCAGGTTTTCCCTCCCTGTGCCTGCTGCTGCCTCCTACATCGGGTTGGTGGGTTGGGAACCACACCATGGGGATGCTGCCTCTGCCTCCACTCTCAATCAGAGCGAGATGTCACTGTGGCTGGATGCCAGATGGCCCCAGAGGCCACCATCCCTCCTGACATTCAACTCTCTCTTCCAGAGCCCTCCTTCACTGCAGACACCCCAGTGGTGGGGTACTATGGTGTGCCCCTAGAGACACACCTCAAAAGCTTGGGCCGGGAGATCGCACTGCCCATCGAAGCCTGTGTCATGATGCTGCTGGCCTCTGGCATGAGGGAGGAGGTAGGCAGCACTCCTGACCTCCCACCGCCCTCCCTCCCTCCCTGAATGCAGCCCCCTCACATCCCTTCCCTCTTCACCCCATCTCCAGGGACTCTTCCGGCTGGCAGCTGGTGCCTCAGTGCTGAGGAAGCTGAAGAGCAGCCTGGCCAGTGGCTCCAATGCGCTGGAAGAGTTTTACTCAGACCCCCACGCCGTGGCCGGTGAGTGCCAGCGATGCAGCACTGGAGGACATGACTGGGCAGCCCCTGCTGTCCCCCAGCACCATCACCCCCCTTGCTCCCCCTCCTCTCTCAGGTGTACTGAAGTCCTACCTGCGGGAGCTGCCCCAGCCTTTAATGACCTTCGAGCTCTATGACGAGTGGCTCCAAGTGGCCAGGTAGGTGCAGGATTTGGGGCAGAAAAGCCTGTCAGGGCTCAAATAAACCCAACTCACCCCTCTCCATCCCTCTCAGCACTCAGAGCAGGGCTGCTCAGCCTTCTCTGCCGTGTAGGAAGAGACACAGCACCTGGTCTGTCCCATGCTCAGCAGAAATCCACATAGCCCAAAATCCTGGGGAACAGCAATAAAAAACAAGTCAGCGGGAGGAGAAAGGCTGCAACCTTTCATATTGTAGAAACAGTATATTGTGTGAAGACCTACTTGACCTCAACAGTGTGAGCCCCATGGCCAGTGCCCAGTTTGGCCTCTTGCTTTTGAGATGAAAGAGGTGGTGAAGGAAGCACAGCAAAAAGCCAGGGAAAAGGGAAGAGTGTCTTTCTGAAGGGATCAGCTCCATGCCAATGAGCCCCATAGTCATGGTGAAATAGGATGCTCGCCCCTGGGCCCACCCACAAGCTATGTTTGTATCATATGAAACCCTCTGAGCCTTTGGGGTGTGATTTTGTTCTCTCTGAATGCCTGCTTAGCTGCCCAGTAAAGGCAGCAGGAGGGCATCCCCGTCCCCAGGGCCACAGCTCGCACAGGGTGGCTGACACTGACCGTCTTCGCTTGCACACTGTCCCTCTTTGCCATATGGAGCAAGCTGAGCTCTCCACTCCTCTCTTGCAGCTTAAAGGACGATGAGAGCCGCATACAGAGCCTGCGGGACACCTGCAGTCGCCTGCCCCATGAGAGCTACAACAACCTGAGGTGTTTTGCGGGGACAGGGCTCCTTCAGCAACCACTGGGGCAGCTCTTCCTTCCCCAAACCCATACATACCACCCGCCTGACCTCCTTTTACCCACAGGTATCTGATCAAGTTCTTAGCCAAGCTGGCTGAACACCAGGAGGTGAACAAAATGACCCCCAGCAATATCGCCATCGTGCTGGGCCCCAACCTGCTGTGGTCACAGCAGAGCACAGGGTAAGACCTTGCTTGGAGGGTGGGAGGCAGTGCCCCGGCTCCAGCTGGGGTGCCTTGAGAGCAAACACCATGGGAAAGGCTGATCCAGCAGCCTTCAGGCTGGTCTAAAGCACCCCCATCCTCAAGTCCTGTCCCTTGTCCCCATGGTCCCTGACTGGCATGTCCCTTCACCAAGCACGTGTCCTCTACACCACAAAGTAGCACAGGGAGTGGCTGAGACCTGGAGAACCTATGACATGGATGGCCTTCAACACCTATTCCAGGGATTCCAGGACAGGAAACAAGGCCCCCCTACTTCCCTACCACCCCCCTCAGGAATGAACACCAGAAGCGTTAATGGCCCAAGATCCTTTTTCTGATGCCTCCCCCCACCTCTGTCTCTCAGAGACCCAATGCAACTGGACTTGGCCTCAGTCTCCTCTATCCAGGTGGTCAGCGTGGTTGAAGCCCTCATCCAGAACGCAGATACCCTCTTCCCTGGAGGTAGGGCCAGGGCCTCACCTGGGGGGTGACAGCCCAGGGTGAAGGGAGGAGGAAGAGAAGGGGACATTTCTCCTTCCCCAGGGGGAGGGAAGCAGGGGGGCTGCACCAGTCCCCTGCCATGGGGTCATCAGGGGAAGCTCTGGGCAGCAAGCCCCTCCTCATGGCATCTCCTCTTTTCTGTCCACCCAGAGGTAGATTTCAACGTCTCGGGTATGTTCATGCCACCTGCAAACAGCAGACTTAGCAAGGCCACCACACCAGTGGAAGAGCTGACCCTTGATGTCCCTCCAGCCAGCACCCCCACTCTCCCAGATGGAGAGGTGTAAGTCTGGTGGGAGGTGGGGGTTGTCCCAGCTCTCCCCACGTCCTCCCTCATCCCACCCCATACCAGGCCCACCATGCCCAGCCAAAGCCTGACTTGCCCCATTCTCTGCACAGCACCTCGAGGGATCCTGAGCCCAGGTCAGCCCCAGCAGTGACCAGTCCATCTCCTGAAGCTGCAGGGCCACCAGCGCCAACGCTGACTGACGACACTGCGTGCAAAGGTTAGGGTGCCCTTGATGGCACAGTGCTTGGGAAATGACACCCTGCAATGCTACCTCCTCTGCTTTGCCTTCATCCTGCATGAGAGGGTGCTGGGAATGTCCCTACCACCAAAGGAGAGTTAAGGCATCTGGTTGGGGCAGCATGGTCAGGATCCAGCCCCTCATTGTGTGCTCCAGCCCCAGACAAGGTGGGACTGTGGGATGGGCATGGTAAGTCCTCCAGTGACCCATGTAAGACGGATCAAAGCTCATAGCCTCTTGTGAAGAAAAGAGGATGGAAAAAGCCCTCAAAAGCTGTTGGGTCTCCAGTATGGGAGCTGGGCAAGGGGCAGTTTCTCCCACAGCTCCTCTGTAACCAACATCTGACACTACAGCCCCCTCTGCCCCGGGAAGAGACCCCAGCAGAGAAGACCCCATCCCACCTCAGCTTTCTTTCCAGGCAAGCGCCCGGCTCCAGTCCGCCCCATGATGGCTCCACCACCTGTGGCCCAGCCCCGCAGCACAGCCCCTGCCCTGGCAGGCCCCAAGCACGCAGGCAGCCCCAAAGCCCTGCCGCGACGGATGGCCGGGGCACCCAGCCGAGCCCCCTCCGTCCCACCGCCACTCCCACCACAGCCAGCACGCCGCCACAGCCACGATGCCCCATCGCCGTCCCCCAGGCCTGCGGCCAGCGAGGCCGATGCAGTGATCACCATGGACTGTGCGCCGGGAACCGTGGATGAGGGGCAGCCGCTGCCTGAGGCTAGGAGCTCCCTGGCCACATCGCCCATGCAGAACTGAGCAGTGAGCAGGATGGGGAGATGGGGTGCAGCTCCCCCCCTGGGACCCAGCAGGCACTGTGGAAACACCGGGGTGGCCTGACGGATGGCATGCCTCTACAGCTTCTCCATCTTGCCTATCACCTCCCTCCCCTTACTCTCTCATCTCCACAGCCTCCTTCCCCGCACCACCATGTCCCTGCTGGGCCCAGCCATTGCTGAGGGACCCAGGGTCCCGCCCAGGTCTCCATGGGGACCTGGGAGGGCAGGAGATGGATGGCGGGGAGGCAGTTCTGGGGTTGGCGTGGGCAGGTTCTTCTGCAGGTACACAGCACTCAGCCCCTTCTGCCCCATTGTGCTGTAAAATGCGTTGCCTCAGGGACACACAGACAGAGAGAGATATATATAAATATATATGTATATTTTGCAACCAGGTTATTTAGGGATCTGGCGTCACAAGTCACAGGCAGGTATGAGCCGGGCTCAGCAGTGTGAGGTGCTGGAGGCTGTGCACCCGCAGGCTGCAGACGGGAGGAGGGAAGGGGAGTTCTGCAGGGACGCCAAGGCGGAGAGAGGCGGCTCGGTCCCGAGCGGGTCGGCGGCCGGATCCCTCAACCGGAGGAGACACACAGCCAACCGGAAATGGCGGCTCCACCGCCCCCCGGCACTGCCGAACAGCAGAGGGTGCGCTGCCGCCCCGAGGCCCTCCCGGGAGGAGGTGGCTGAGGCGTGTGGCTTTAACCAATCGGCAAGCGCGCTCAGGCTTTGTCCCGCCTCCCCACCGCCTCCCTCGGCAGTTGATAGGGCTTCGTGGCTGTCACTTCGGCCTCGCCGCTTCCCCTCGAGAGCGACAGGGCAGCGCGGCTGCCGCTAAGCGCGCTCCCCGCCTGCCATTGGTGTCGGCGGCGGCCGGGGGGCGGTGATTGGCGGGCCCGCGGGGCGGGGCGGGAGGCTGCGAGCGGCCGGCGGGCCGGCGGGCGGTTGGCGGTGCGGCGGCGCTATGGCGAGCTGCCGGCGGCTGAGCGGCGCGGGGCTGCGGGAGGTGCTGGGCCCGGCGCAGGGGCTGCTCTTCGACTGCGATGGCGTGCTGTGGGCGGGCGAGCGCGCCGTGCCCGGCGCCCCCGAGCTGCTGGAGCGGCTGCGGCGCAGCGGCAAGGCCGCCCTCTTCGTCAGCAACAACAGCCGCCGCTCCGTGGCCGAGCTGGAGCGGCGCTTCAGCCGCCTCGGCTTCCGCGGCGTCCGCGCCGAGCATGTCTTCAGCTCCGCGCTCTGCTCCGCGCTCTTCCTCCGCCAGCGCCTCCTCGGCGGCGGCGGCGGCGTGGGGAACGGGGACTCGGGCGGCCGCGTCTTCGTGCTGGGCGGAGAAGGGTTGCGCGGCGAGGTGCGCGACGCCGGCCTGCGCCTGGCGGGAGAGGGCGAGGCGGCGCCCGCCGAGCCGGTGCGGGCCGTGCTGGTAGGCTACGACGACCAGTTCACCTTCGCCAAGCTGGCGCAGGCCTGCGGCTACCTGCGCGACCCGCAGTGCCTCCTGGTGGCCACCGACCCCGACCCCTGGCACCCGCTCAGCGACGGGCAGCGCACCCCCGGTGAGCCCTCGGGCCCCTCTCCCTCCCTTGCTGCCCCGGGGGGGGTGCGGGGTTGGCCTGGGTTGGGGTTCACCGTCCCAGGCACGGGCGAGGAGGTTCTCTGAGCATCAGGATGCTCACATCCATCCCTGTCAGCATCCCTGTCCCTGGTGGGACCCTGGGTGCTGAGCATCCAGCAGCCGGTTAGCCCGTGGCTATGTCTTTTTCTCCTCCCTCTTCTCTCCAGGGACTGGCAGCCTCACAGCCGCAGTGGAAACGGCTTCAGGCCGCAAGGCATTAGTGGTGGGGAAACCGAACACGTACATGTTTGATTGCATCGTGGAGCGTTTCGGCGTCGACCCGTCCCGCACCCTCATGGTGGGAGACCGTCTGGAGACGGATATCCTCTTTGGCAAGAACTGCGGCCTCTCCACCATCCTCACCCTGACGGGTGTCTCTCGCCTGGAAGAGGCGCAGGCCTACATGGCCAGTGACAGCGCCGCTGCCAAGGATATGGTGCCCAATTACTATGTGGACAGCATTGCAGACTTGATACCAGGTCTGGATGAGTAGCAGTCTGTACATGTGAGGGCAGACAGGTCAGGTTCTGCATCCCAGATCTCCAGCTGTTCCCATTTCTCTCTCACTGCCCTATTTCCTCAGTTCCTGGTTTCTTCACATTCCAATGCCCTTCTCTGGGGGCAAAATGGGGGGGTTGGCAGGAGGGACCAGGGTTCAAGTTGTCTTCTTTCTGCTGAGAGCTATCCATGATGAACAGAGTCTTTCTCTCCCTTATATGCCAACTGCCAGTGTCTCTGGGAGAGAGCTGGAGGCCTTGAGCCCAACATGGGGGTCACATCAGTGTGTCTGTGTGGCCTCACTCCATGCAGGGGTTAGGGACTGGGTGTCTTACTGTTTTTCTTTTAGGTAACCAGTGGCGGCCTTTTACTGCTGTCCCTTTGCTCATAACTAACTTCTGAGCTGCATCCTTGAGGTCCTTGTAGTTAGCCCTTCTTCCCCAGGGATGTCACCCACCAGGTCTCTGTCAGTGCCAGGGCATGTGAAAGGAGTGTGCTGGAGCAATGAATGAGAGCATCTGTGCTTCCCATGAGTGAAAGGGAGCATTGCCTCATCTCTTCTCTCCCCTGTTCCTTAGAGATGTTTCCTCCATTATCCCCCTGCCCCAACTCAGTTAATAACTGTGCCAGTGTCTGTCTGAGGGACTATGGGGAGGGAAGAGACTGGTTGAAGGATTTTTTTGTGCCAAACAGACAAGCTGTGATTGTGCACAGCGGGGCTGCGGTTGTACCTTGTTTCCAAGCACCTTTACTGAAGGGGCTTGTGAAGGAGAGAGGGCTCCTAGACCACAACAGCACAGAAATATTGGACTGTACCCAGTTTTCTCTCCTCAGTTGGATTTTGCTGTAGCACAGTGAGAGAAAAGGGCTGCTGGGGGTCTGTGCAGCAGCTGCTGGTGTGCAGGTGAGATCACTGCTGTGGATGTGTCACAGCCCTCAAATCCATTCCTTGCTGCTTTGTCTTTTTCCTTTTTTTTTTTTTTAATTTATTTGTTGGTCTTATTTATTAAACTTATTTATTGTTCAAATATTGTATTATTTGTATAAAGTATGCTGACTGATTGCACCAGGGGGACAGGAGGGCAGTGCCTTTGGGCCTCCCTTACTGTCCATGTCCCATGTTGATGTTCTTACACTCACCGTGTCTCTGTATATAATAAAGTGTGAGCGTGGGCTGGAAATAATCTCCTGTATTCGTTTGTGGTCTCATCAAGGTGATAATAGCTTTAGGTATCTTTGAGCCTTCGGAAATGAGGATGTGGCAAGACTCACTCAAGGGGGTGCTGCTGAGTAGGCAAGAGAGAGGAGGACCCTGTCTTGTGAACAGCATCTTCAAGCTGCTGTTTGCCGCTGTCTCTTACTGGGGTCTGGAACTGGAGTGGAGGGTGGAGGTGGCTGGTGGGGCTATGGGGTAGGGCATGGGGTCTGGTCAGGCGAATTGGAGCAGCGAGTGAGGTGATCTTTGCCACCCAATTCACAGCATGGGTGATTGCTTGCTGCGGAATGGTGAGTTCTTGTGCTGTGCCTCAAGTCTGCCCACTGCTAGTTAGGAGGACCCCATGTGGCCCTGCACAGTGGTGTCCAGCTCTGCTAGAGCAGGGTTTAGGTGCCACCTCTGTCATGTAGCTTGCAGAAGGCTGAGAACTGTACAAATCAGGTCTTGCTGTGGCCCTTCTCAGGTACACTAAGCTTTGAAAGAAGGAGATGTGGGTGTTGCTGTACCCCTGCAGGTGACCCTTACTGGGCTGTAGCTTGCCCTCCTTTGTGTCCTCACCCTGGGTTTGGCTGTGATCCCAGGCAGGAAGGAGAAAACAGCTTGGGAATGTATTTTGCCTCCCTTCCTCATATGGGAGCCAAATCCTTCGCTTTGTCTGTCAGACCCCTTTAACAGCTATTGATGGTGATCAAGCATCACATCTCCTTGAGAGATCAGTTCTTCAGCTCAAGAACTGATCTCAGTGTACGTTACTGCTGTGGTAGCTCATGGTAGAATTAGATGCTACTTACTGGCCCTAGGAAAATTCCAGCTACTGAGAGTCTTTCCCCCAAAACTCCCCAGTAACTTAGGAAACAGCCCTCTAAAACAAAAGCTGACCCAAAAAGCTCTTGGGAGACTGCCCTTTATCTGAATCAGTCCCTTCATGTGCAACTTTCTCTCCTTTCTGTCTGTCCCATCTTCAATCAGACAACCAGAGGACTGGTGCTGTCTTAAAGAGTGTCTGACCAACACTTGCATCATCATCCAGAGCAAGATTGAGACCTAATGTATCTGCTAACTCTGGCTGCTGATCTAGAGGAACCCAGACCCTGATTTATTTTTCAGAGCTCTCAGATCTCATATCAGGCTCAAACTCAGAGCGCTGTTGTTGTGACTTGTGGCCACAGATGGGAATGCTCAGTACGGCTCAGGATAGACTGAGTTGGTTAAGCAAGTGTGTACAGAGGAGACAGTGCACAGCAAGAGCATCCCCAGGAGATTCCCTCTTTTTCCTAAGGTGCTTGACCGTGAATGCTCCATCCTTTCCAGCTCTCCCAGCCAGCAGACAGGAGGTTCGAGGCTGTGGTCTCCCAGGCTGGCACACCAGAAACAGAAAGGAATCCAGAAGCTAATCTGAGTGTTACAGCCCGTGTTCAGAAGAGATTTTGCAGTTCATCCTTTGGATCCCAAACGGTGAGGCAGCCAAGTAGGTTTTCTTTTACATGTGGCTGCTGCTGAAAACAGAACTCAGCAGAGGCAGTGTTGATCTGTCTTGTTATCACAGAATCACAGAATATTAGGAATTGGAAGGGACCTCAAAAGATCATCTAGTCCAATCCCCCTGCCAGAGCAGGAATACCTAGATAAAGTTACACAGGAATGTGTCCAGGCGGGTTTTGAATGTCTCCAGAGAAGGAGACTCCACAACCCCCCTGGGCAGCCTGTTCCAGTGTTCTGTCACCCTCACTGAGAAGAAGTTTCTTCTCAAGTTTAAGTGGAACCTCTTGTGCTCCAGTTTGAGTCCACTAACCCTTGTCCTACCATTGGTTGTCACCGAGAAGAGCCTGGCTCCATCCTCGTGACACTCCCCCTTTATATATTTGTAAACATTGATGAGGTCACCCCTCAGTCTCCTCTTTTCCAAACTAAAGAGACCCAGCTCCCTCAGCCTTTCCTCATAAGGGAGATGCTCCACTCCCTTAATCATCTTTGTCGCCCTGCGTTGGACTATCATGGGACTTCTCATCCGGTGAACTTCTCCCTGAAGGCTTTGCTATGAAGCAAAGGTGTACTTGGAAGAGAAGGGGAATAGGCTTCACCTGGCCTTCCTTTGGTTCGTCATGTAGCTGATGGCACCAGGCACCTGTGTCCTATAAATGCTTCCACCCACCAGCAATGGAAGTGGGGGGAGAGGAGAGGAGAGGAGAGGAGAGGAGAGGAGAGGAGAGGAGAGGAGAGGAGAGGAGAGGAGAGGAGAGGAGAGGAGAGGAGAGGAGAGGAGAGGAGAGGAGAGGAGAGGAGAGGAGAGGAGAGGAGAGGAGAGGAGAGGAGAGGAGAGGAGAGGGGAGGGGAGGGGAGGGGAGGGGAGGGGAGGGGAGGGGAGGGGAGGGGAGGGGAGGGGAGGGGAGGGGAGGGGAGGGGAGGGGAGGGGAGGGGAGGGGAGGGGAGGGGAGGGGAGGGGAGGGGAGGGGAGGGGAGGGGAGGGGAGGGGAGGGGAGGGGAGGGGAGGGGAGGGGAGGGGAGAGGGGAGGGGAGAGAAGTGTTGTTTTGAGTTATGAGGTTGTTCTTGCTTTGCATGGGGATGAAAGCAGCACTGTAGGGATCCATCAGGTCTGCCAGGGTTTGGTTTTGTGTGGCTTCCCTCTGCTATTGATCCTGCATGTAATAAAGGTGAGTGTGAGCAGATCTTATTAGAAAACAAGATGAGAAGGATCCCTGAGGGACAGCGAGTTTCCATCCAAGCCCTTCAGCCACTGACACTAAGGGGTCTGTGATCCTCATGGAGGTCAGGCCTTGGTTTCCTCTGGGATGGGTCTGATGGGGCTGTTGAAACTGAAGTGATGCTTCCTGCCTGGGTAGGCTGATTTCTTGTTGTCTAAAGCAGTTTCTCTTCTTGGGCTGAGTGTTTCAAGAAACGAGTGCAGTTGCCAGGGAGCACAGGGCTGGGAAGAGGGGACCTGCAGCAGAATGCAGGTGGGAAGCCCAGCTTGGTGTAGCATAGGGAAGGGTGTTTATTTTCTCACGTTCAGAAAACCGCATCTTCCTTTCCTGCTGTGCAATAGAGACAACACCCAGCCGGTGCCAGTCATTCCACTACCCTAGGAGCCTCGCATCCTTCATCTGTGAGTGCAGTTACTGTGGCAACCGCTGGCTGGATGATGTAAAGCAGCAACCTGCCGAGCATTGCTGGCTATGGGCAAGGCCTGGGAGAGGCTCGGCATGCCTGTGCTCCCCTGCCTGGTGGACAGGCAAGTACATCTTGCCTCCCAGACTCCAGCCATCCTTAGTCTGAAACGTTCATCATGCTGCTATGTTCCTGGGTCAGCATATTAACAGGTGCTTCCTGCGTTCCTTCTCAAGCATTCCACTTTCTTCCCTTGCACAGAATCACAGAATGGTTGAGGTTGGAAGGGACCTCTGGAGGTCATCTGGTCCAGCCCCCCTGCTCAAGCAGTGCTTCCTGCACCAGCAGCCCAGGTCTGTGTCCAGACACTGTTTGGCTATCTACAAGGATGAAGATACTCAACAACACAAACTCTCTGAGTAGCTAGGCCAGTGCTCAGTCACCCTTACAGTAATAAAGTATTACAGTAATAAAGTATTTCCTGATGTTCAGAGGGAGCCTTCTCTATTTCAGTTTGTGTTCATTGCCTATGATCCTGTTGCTGGGCACCACTGGGAAGAACCTGGCTCCATCTTCTTTGCACCTTCCCCTTAGATATTTATATACATTGACAAGGTCCCCCAGAGCCTTCTCTTATCCAGATTGAACAGTCCCAGCTCTCAGTGTTTCCTCATAGAAGAGATGCTTCAGTTCCTTAGTCATCTTTGTGACCCCTCCATAGACTTATCCCTAGATTATTCCTTCCCAGGGGCAGGAGCTTACAGTTCTCCATATGAACACCATGAGGCTCCTGCCTCCCATTTCTCTAGCCTGTTAGAGTCCCTCTGGATGGCAGCACGACCCTCTGGTGTATCAGCCATTCCTCCCAGCTTTGTGTCATCAGCAAACTTGCTGAGGGTACGCTCTGCCTCATCATCCAGATCATCAGTGAAGATGCTAAAGAGGTTCAGACCCAGTACTGACCCCTGAGAGACACCACTAGTTACTGGCCTCCATCTAGACTTTGTGCCGTTGATCACCATCATCTGGGCACAGCTCTTCAGCCACTCTTCAGTCCACCCCACTGTTTCCTCCCCCAGCCCATACTTCCACTGGCTTCTCTATGGGGATATTACAGGGGACAGTGTCAGACACCTTACTTGAAGTCAGGGTAGCAGTTGTCCGCTGCTCTCCCCTCACCTACCAAGCCAGACATTTCATCATAGTTTATCAAGCTGATCAAGCAACCAACACTTCAGGAAAACAACAAATGGGCACAAAGATATAAATCGGTGAGTAGATGCCTTTAATATGAGGAACTAATGATCATCCTGGCTGGGAAGCTGCTAGTGCTCAGCCACATGACATGGTAAGAGAACTGGGAGGATCTGGAAGGTGTTGGGACTGGCAGGACAGAGGAGGCTTTCTTGCATGGGAAAGTGCCTCCAGAGCCAAGAGAGGATCATGATCCCAGTAACCTGCCCTGTACTTGCCTAACCTGATGTGGGAGTCCCCCTTTGCCAAGGCAGGCGGCTCTGGCACCGCCCTGTCCTGCAGCAGGAGGAGGCGAGGAGAAGCAGCCTGCTGCTGCCTGCCCTGGGAAGCGGTCGGTGTTTGCTCTTCCCCCAGCAGCATGTGGGGAGAAGTCCCTCCTCTGCAGCACAGCTTCCTTCTCCTCACTCCTTACCCCTCCACCCTGTAACATGGCTTTCAGGTACCCCTTTGCCATCCCCATGCCATATCTATTTCTTCATTCCTTATTGCTGCCTCATTTGCTCTATGGACTCTGAGCCCAACCACCTCACCAGGCAACCCAGGAGACTTGCATGGCTATGCACATCCAGGAGCTGCTGCTGTGTTGTTGGACTCTGCCTGCCTGGTAATTTTGTGTGGATAATGTATTGGAAGTGCTTCTGGCAGACAAGCTATCTTGGCACTCCGTATAATCCCTGGGAGGTACTGAACAGCTGAACCTGCTGAGAGCTATTAAAAGCCATTAAGAACTCCACCAACTTAGAGACTTATCCTGGTCTTTGTAGCTCCAGTATATCACAACAGCAAAGCACTGTTAGCTCTGTGAGCCTTCAGCATGGAGACAAGGGAAACATGATGCCAGAAACATTCCCAGGTCACAGGGTAGCCTGCAACGATCCAGGTTGTTCTGCCCCGTGATTTAGCCTGCTAGATGTGCAGCTCCAGCACCCAGCAGTTTCCATTCTGTAACTAGGATACTGCTGAGCACAGAGGTGCTCTCTTCACTTGTTGCAGGTGAAACCTGCCCTTTAAATGGACAACATTGTCCATCACATTGCCCAAAGCCCTGTGCCAGCCTTTCTACTCACCAGCCCTTGCTGAACCTCCAGCCTGGATCCCTCAGGAGCCTCACAGAAAGTGGTACCCAGTCAAAATTTGGGGGGCAAGAATTGCTTCCCTACTTGACCTGTTTCAAGCAACCTGAAACAACTCAGTTATAGTTTCTGTTTCCTCCAGGTGCATTCTGCTGTTGTACTACCATTGCCTGTGTGCAAGTCATTTATTCCCGCAGCATGGATGCAAGAGGAAATTGAGTCTCAGTGGGCTGTAGATTAGAGATCTCCCACCTGCCGGGACAACAATGATTGTGGCCCTGCCAAGGTGCCCTTCCCTCACAAAACTGAGGTGTTCCTGACTTGGTGTCCTTCCATAGCCTAACTACCTGTTAACCAGCTTTGATCAGAGCCTAGGAGCGGTGTGAAGCAGTGCCAGTCCCTGTTTGTACCCTTGCAGAGTTTGGGAATGGAGGTGTGAAGAATGGCAATGTGCTCCCATTCAGCACTCCAGTAGAAGGGGACCACATGCCTGCCACAGCCTTGGAAACCTGGAGATTGACATGTCCCATGAGATGGGGTGGCCATACTCCTTCAGTGGAGATCATAGGTTGTGTCTAGAGTGAGCTTCCCTATGCTCACTGCTTCGTAATCCACCACAGTCTCATTAGTTGCCTTCCCTTAATAATTTCAGGGGTGAAGGGACCTGTGTCATTGAGCAATCCCACACTGCGTTGGACTCCTGTTTGGCCACACACAACTCTGAATGCCCTGGAGCCAACGTTGCTGGACATCTACCTGTTGGTGCAGGTTTTTGAGCTGCTGCTTCCCAGTTGCCTTTTCAGCCTAATGGTAAGGATGCTCTAGAGAGCTTTCTATAGAAGTGGTCATCCTCATCCCAAAGGTCACTTGTCCCTTGCTGATGAACTGGGGAAAGCAGAACAGTCCTTCCTACTAGGTTACACTTGTTCCTCAGGTCAATCCAGGGATGGACCTGGTCGGTCATTTCAAGTAGCATGTGGGCACAGCTGGCACATCTTTTAAGTAGCAGGAGCTGATGCAGAACCCCTGGTGCTACTTGCTGATGCAATACAAAACTGTGCCATTTCTGCTTTAGGTGTGTTGTAAGCTTTCCAGAACAGTGTCTCCAGCAGTGGGACACAAAACAGCAGCAGGAAAACCTGTCCCTGTGGTGACATAGGAAGAGATACCACTCCCTGGAAAAGGAGCCTGTGAGTTATTTTGGGGTTTCTTCTGCCAGCAAACCTCCAAGCTAAGCAACGTGGAAGCATCCCGTCCGCTACCCGTATTTCATCCTCCTGCCCTGGCAATGTCCTGCAATATAGAAGAGTAAGACACCTACAAAGAGTAATCCTTACCTGCTCCTTGTCTCTTGAACTTGGATGCTGTGCCAGGTGCAATAAGTAAATTAGACATCTCTAATGTGTAATTAGACATCTGTCTAGGGCTCTCATCCTCCCATCTCCTGCACTGTTGTTCTCAAGGCTGAGAATGAACCTAGAGTAGGAGGCTTCTGCCTTGTGTTCCCATCACGCCAGCCACAGTGAACTGACACCAGATTTTTCTTTCATTTCATATTATTCATGTCAAATGGCCTCTTTCCTTGTTCCTTTCTACTGCAGCTACCAGGGGCTCCACTGCCTGTCAGCTCCTTATACAATCAGTGTGAGCTGTGCATTCCCACCACCATCCATCCCACCAAGACCAGCTTGGTGACACCAAGTCAACACCAAGGCCTTAGTGCTATGCATGGTAACAGATAAAAATGTAACTGGATAGAAAGAAGTGCAGCTGAAGCTGCTTTCCAGCAGACCTTACTTTCACTGTTGCCTGAGTCTCCCATCTGTCTGTCCCAGTAGGAAGGAATAAATGGTAAGTTTCACGTCAGAGTTGCTCCATAGATCTGCAAACCCAACATGAGCTGGTGCTGCAAAAAAACCCTGGGTTATTTTCACATCGGTGTGATGCTCAGTGACAGGAATGCTTTCACCACAAGAGAGGGGGCTCTGCCAGGCAGGAGCTAACAGCTGAGGGTTGGAGAGTAGGATGGGATGGGATGGGATGGAATGGGATGGGGTGGGATGGGGTGTCATCCTGACCAATGTGAGTCACAGAAATATGGGTTGACAAATGGCAGCTGGCTGGGTAAAGAGTGTGAAGTCCTGTCCCTTCACACATTCAAAACTTGCATTCCTCTAAGTCGTTGAACAAGTCCCTTTCCCAAGTGCCGAAAAGCCAGATTTATAACCACACACAATCTTGGCTGTTCTTTGGGCATCAGCTTCTTTTGCCGGCTGTTGCTGACACCACAGGGTCCCTAACTCCTGCTGGCACCCTGGGTGCAGCCAGCCACCCCGCGGGTGCAGCTCACTGCTCCGGAGCTGTTTCTCATCACAGCTCATCCTTGCTTCCCCTCACAGCTCCGGTCGGCAGCAGTTCGGTCACGCAAGCATCTCTGCTCAAGAGAGCCTGGTCGCTGGTGAGCACAAGGCTGTGTCCTGGAAAGCAAACGGCACACCATGTGGCTGACAGCCCTGCGGTCTGCATCCAAGTCACGGCTCCCTTTTGTGCACACTTAATCAGCTCCTTCTGTGCCGGACTGCATCGTGCTGTTGCTTGGCATCTTACGTCATACTTCCAGTTGCTCTTAGCTCTCCAACTATGCCCTATAGTTTCAATGCTATAGATATATGTTTTCTAGTCTGCGCATCACCCTGCCTTCAGTAGCTGTCTTATGTGGTTCTTCATTGTCCCTTCATGAACACCAGACACCCTACTTGCTCCTTTACTCACTGCTCCATCGGCTGCACTACTACAAAAGTCATGTTTTCTGTTTTCCAGGCCAGCAGCACATTCCATTGCCTATGCAAGTCAAAGCGAAGGAGAACCTAATCTGTTCAGGCACTCCTATAAAGCCCTTAGCAGCAGTTTCAGGTGCCTAAATCTCTGTGAATCAGACCTGAAGTCTGCAGCAGCAGGATGGGGAAAAGGGCCATCCACAACGAGCCATCCGCAACCCCTTCCAAGGGGTCCAGCAATCCCAAATCCACGTGCAGTACCCATTTCCAGAGCCACATGGAGGGCAGTTATTGACCTACGTTGGCTGAGCAGCCAGATTTCACAGTGCAGCTGGAGCAATGCCCCTTATCCTCTGCAGGTCTGGCTGGGCAGAGGGAAGGAGAGCACCTTGGGCTGTGGTTGCACAATGCTGGGGAGCTGCACGTACACGCGCTTGCTGTTGTAACAGCAGCCCTCATCTTCAGCCCAGCTCATTTGCTGGTGCCCATCTGATTTGCCCTCAAGGGGTGATGTTCCAACAGGAGGAGGCCGCAGACGCTCACACCAGCAAGGTTGCCACCATGGTGTGCCGAGCCTGGGGACAGCCAGCGCTGCGGTCAAACAGCCAGCAGACATGGCCAGGAGCAAAGTCAGGCTTGGCACCCTGGTGCAGTGCAGAGGGGGAGCTGTGTGCTCCTCTATGGGCACAGCTAAACACACCACTGGGCAAAGGCGTGCTGGAGAGCTAGGGCCTGTTGGTGCTTGTGCTGGTTGCACACAGAAGAGACCAGAAGAGTCCACCTGCAGCGTGTGTCACCTTGAGATGCTACCAGCAGTGGGAGCCACCTTTCTGGGTGCTGGGGAGCAGCAGGGCTTCCCCCAGGCACCCAGCTCTGCTGTGATAATGGCTGGTGTGCCAGCATGCTGCAAACATCCACTCAGAACTGCTCTGGGGGGTGATGGAGGGACACAGAGCTGGGGAGGGTGCTGTGGTACCAAAAAGGAGTGGTAAGGGAGCATCCTCCTCTCCCAGCTCATGGGGACAGGAGCAGTGCGGCATGGTGCATTCCCCGGGAAGGAGATGCCTTGAGAGGTCTCAGGATGCCCATTCTCATTTCCAAGGCACCACTTGCTCACAAACCATCTTCTCACCCTCTGGCCAGGCCAGCTCTGACTCTGCCTCTCATGCCACACACCTAAGCCTATGTTCCCATTAGCTCTGCTGGTGCTGCTGGGGCCTAGTCCATGGTGTTAGAGCTGGGTGGTTTTCCTTAGTGAATGTCTTGGTGTTGCCAGAAGTGTGCGGGCACGACCGGGGAGACTGAACACCATTGCACTAAGAAAGAAACCAAGAACAGCAGCGCATTTCACGTTTCAGCCTCTTGGCGGGACCCGAGAGTATCTCATCTTCAGGAACACACCCAGAGACTTAAGAATCAAACCACAAAACCTTGGCTATGGACTGCAGTGCACGTCCTGTTGTCCGCCTTCCCTTGGGATTCATCCTTCCCTGCCCACTGCATGTACCCGCACCCTGGCACAGTGCTGGGGCTCTGCAAGGCTGAGGCACCTTTCCCTGGGCACTCAGAGGGGGGCCCTGCAGACACACAGGGGCATTGTTCTGTCTTGGACCCAATGCCAGCCCAAAAACCCCAAAGCAGCAGCTTTTCTGAGCCATTTGCCAGTGTCCCAGGAGAAGGACAAGCAAACTGGGCCACCCCATTCCCAGCAGCTCTTGCCCCTGCCCAGAGGGTGATGCTGTTTGCTTTCCCCAGAAAGCATTCTGTTTGTTCCTGCCTGTGAAAGGGATGGCCAGCTCACAACATGGCCAAGCATTCTCACCCGCTTTGCTTCTGGGAATAGCAGCGCAGAGCCCAGCCTCTCAGTTTCACTCCTTTGAGGCTGGCCTGACCCAAATCATGATAACCCTATAGGTATGTAATGTGGAGGGGTTAGGTTTCCTCCGGCAGGGCTGCCTATTATAAGGTTGGAAGGAGGAGGGGGGACAAGGTTTCATCCCCATCTTCCACTAAGCTTTTTCTCTAGGGCTAAATGACACTTCCCTTTTGTCACCCGTTCCTGTGTCCCAAAGCACGGGGTATGATGGCTTCTCAGCATTAGTCTTCTCTGTGTGGGGAGATAAAAGTCTTTCCGCAAGCCACCTCCTTCACATGACAGCTTTATAGAGCCTTATAGGCACAGCAACCCACCTTCATCCCAAATACCTTCATGTGCCCAACAGGCCAGGGGAGCTTTGGGAGCAGGCGGTCAGGTCACCTTACAGCTGCTCCTCCAGCATCCCACAGCCCCACACAGCTGCATCCAACCTAACCAAGAGGCTGCAGCAACCTGGCCTGCCTCTCCTCCTGGGCAAGGGTTTGACAACCCCAAAGCCACCCGTTCCAGCCCCACTGCATTGAGCGAAACAGAGCAGTGCAGTTCCTGACCTTGCTCAGGCCACACCGTACATGCAGGGCTCAGGAGCAAGAGGTTTGCTGCTCCCGAAGGACAGAGTCCAGTCTAGTGGAAGCTCCCAGGACTTCCCTGGCTGGTCTTGGGAACTTGAGGAGGCGTTCTTCAGGAAGCCTCAGCCTGGTGGACATTGCACAGCACAAGAAGAGACAATGGTTGATGTTCAGTGAGACCCAATTCCTCCAGCACAGCACTCTGCCCTGCCAGAGGGCTACCCCACACATCTGGAGATGAACATCAGCGCTGGGCTCTCTGCTCCTTCTCTCTCTGATTCAGCTCCAGGCCTGTGCTTGGAGGGTCTGAGCAGCAAGGACAGAGACGGTGCTCCTTGGAGGGTCCTGCCTGGACCCAGAGAGGTTCTCTTGCCCTTAGGGGTCCCTTCAGGCAAGCAGCAATCCTGACACAGAGGGAACAGGTAGCCTAGGGCATGTGGCGGGGGGTTCTGACACTAGGGTGGGTGGCTCAGCTCCATTGCCCAGCAAAAAATACTGTTGGCACTGGTGTGAAAGGCTCCCAGTGCAGCCAGAGAGCAGCAGCAGCAGCAAAGGTTCTGTGTGAGTCCCCATCTCCTTCCCAACCCATGAGGATGCTGCATGGCTCAGTCTATGTAGGAACTGTAGCAAAGCTCAGTAGTGGGTGTTTTCGCTGTGGTTTCCCTGCCATGCATGGGGTCCTTGCAGGGCTGGGGAAGGAAGAGAACGGATAGTGATGAAGTGATGAGGAGTTTGAAAGACAGCCAGCTGAGGCACCATGAGAAACAAAGCAAGTAATAAAAACCTGGAGAAAAACAGTGTTCCGCACCCAGCCGGGCCCACTCCTGGAGCTGCCAAAAAAGCATCCTTGGCTCAGAAGCAGGCAGTCATAAAGGCAGGGAGAGACTTCACACGGAGGGAAGGTTCTACCAGTTGAGCAAGTTCAGGAGCACCTTCGCCCACCAGCTGGGAGTGTTGAGGATGGTGGGGAGGTGGTGCAGACAGCCCTCCCACCGCAGCCTTCAGCATAGCAAGAGCAGGAGAGGGGAGCAGCAGCCCTGTTTCCTCTATGGCATCCAAGCCAAGAGACTCTCTGGGCCATTTGGAAAGGGGACCAACTGCTAGGGAAGGCCGGCTGGGTGCCTGGGCCAAGTGGGGTAACCTCTTATCACCAGTGGGGAGCCAGCTAGGGGAGGCTGATTCCCTTCACAGTATTGGGCAGGCTGCTTTGCAGTTTTGGTCACCCTTCTTGCACTCAGACTATCACAGCTGGAGAAGTGGTCCTGTCCACTTGTAGGTCTAATGGGTCCTTCTCCCAGCCACTGCTTTGCCTCCTGCGCTGGTGCAGGTCCTCCTTGACTTGTTCAGCAGGTAAAACCTCCCCTGCCCACAAAGCTGAGCTGACACCCCCAGGGCAGCCGAATAAAGCACCACATGGGGCAAGGCCCTGTTCTGCTCGATGCTGTTTTCCCTTCCCTTTCCTCCAAATAAGCAGACCACCACAAAGAGAGACAAACGCCTTTGTTCCCATAGTGGGATGGAATGTCAGAATGGCATGTCTCCCTGCCTCTTGTCAGGGGCTAGATAAGTCCCCGAGGGCTGCGGGAAGCGCTGCAGGCAGCACAAGTCCTTGCTGACAGTGCTATTGTTAAGGGATGCATTTGGGGAGGGATGGGGCTTTTGCCCTCTGCTTGTTTCTCTCCAGGAAGGTCACGGCTGATGCCTGCTTGCCCAGGGAACCTTCCCTCCCTGACGGCTTGTCCTGAACAGACACCAACCGGGCACTCAAATGGCCCCCATTCCTAGACCTGTCCATATGCCTCTGGGCTGGCAGGCAGCCCATAGGGTACCAAAACTGAGCTCGAAAGAAGTGGCCTTCTCTTGGGGCTGCTCAGCTCCAAGCTCCCACCACTCCAACCTTGGGTTGCTCCTTCCAGGAGCTCTCAGGTGTCGGAGATAGGGAAACAAGCCCAGGGTTCTCACCCTGCCTGGGTTGGGGATGCCTCAAACAGAGCTTGGTTAGGGCTGGGACCTGCAAAGGGCCTGTCCTGCTTGGGCAAGTTCACACAACAGACCGTGTAGGGACATTGCTTTTACTCTAAGGTTGCCTCCTTATCATGGGCTTGACTTGAGGACTACCCTCATATCCCCATCTTCTCTTTGAATGGGAGGAGGTGACTTATATTGCAGCTTGAACCTGCCTGACTAAATTTAGCTGGTGCAGAGACCAGGAGAACCTCCCTGGTTTTCCCTGTTTGCTTTGGTGGGGATGGAAATCATGTGTCCCAGCTCCCATCTGCTTCTGCAAGTGTCCAAGGGCCTGGAGGCTGGTACCTTTGCAATGGTCCAGGATTCCTGATGCTAATCCATCCTGCCCAAGAAAAGTCTTATACTGTAGGACTTAAGGCCATGAAGAAGTCCTCCAGTGCCAGGGGCACAGAGGACACCACGTGAACTGTGTCAGCATGATTTCCAGAACATTGTCATCAGCCCAGGGTCTGGGGCAAGAGGGGAAGTCAGGCAGGTTTAGTAACTCTGTTCAGTTACCATGATCAGTAGCTGGAGCGAAGAGGAAGTGATAAACACCCCTCTTCGTGTTTATCCAGGATGGAGTGTTGCAGGGGTCCCACTTCGGCTTCTTGATGCTTCTGTCTCATCATGTCCACAGAGATGTGTCCACTGTACTGCCTCACAGTGTACCTGGTGAGCCTGCTGTGGGCTGAACAGACATCACAGAGCTGCTCTGTGATGCATGCCCCACAAACTGGCTACTTATGGGGTCTATCAGGTACACTGACTCTCCCTTCCCTTCATGCCAGGAGAGCAGAGCAGGTTTCATGCTCATGTGAGCAGCGCTTACCACCAAATCGCTGGTGCGTGGATGCTACAAGTGAGTGTACATCCTCCTTCCCCCAGGCTCCTGCTATGAAGAGGCTAAGCAGAAGCTGATATTATGTCTAATCAACACCATCTGTGACTCTACTTCATACAAAAATGTCCCTCAACCAGTAGCCCGTAGGCCAAAAACACTTCCTAAAATCATAGAATCATAGGATGGTTAGGGTTGGAAAGGACTTTAAGATCCTCAAAGCTGTTCCACAGTAGAACCCCCCCCCTCCATGCACAAGGCCAGGCAATCAGTTGACATGTCAGGATCGACCATCAAGCCAAAGTCAGGAGTTTGTCAATGCTCAGCCTCAATGGCTGTCATAACAAGAGCAAGACTATGATCCCATAGCACAAAGCCACGTTGTTTGTTTTGGTGCTAAGTGGATCAGCATGCTTCCCTCCTTTCTCCCAAGCCACCCAGTTCTGCTGGGATGTGAGCTGGTCCTTGGCTTTCTTCCAGACAATTGAGATGGTTCTTTGTTTGGGAAACACTGAGGAGCCCAGCCCTGGAGCATAAAGCAGAAGAGAGGCAGATGGTGTCTGTGCTGCCAGGGCTGGGGGAGTGTGATCTTATGCTCCCGATGAAATGGCCTATATTACCACCCCAACAGGTGCTGTTGTGGACCTGCCCAAGCATCAGATGTGGAGGAGAGAGCCAAGGAGATCCCAGATGTGGATCCTCTCTTTTGCCATGAGGTGTGGACGGTTGACACCTGAACTGTGTCAGCTTGGCTCTTCCCAAGCCCTGCAAGCAGGCAAAGCCCAGCTTTGGGGTTAGTGGGGTGCTTTCAGCATGTGCTGGTGACATGATGATGGATGGACGTGCTTACTGACAGGAGTCTAGATGGCTCTGCAGAGGGCTTCCTCAGAAAGATCCGCTTACAAAAGGCGCTATCCAGGGATGTGCATGTGCCCAACAGCCCCAGAGGGTTCCTGGGCCCCTTGCAAGGGGGTGGGAACCAGCAGTGTTGCAGAGGATGATGCATCCCAGTGCTTTCCACTGCCTCCCATCTGAGATAGCATCGGAGAGGAGCGCCCTGTGCTTTCTCTCCCCAAATAGTACGAGCCTCATGGAAGGGAGGGTGCCAAGCCCTGCTGAAACACCTTCCTATTTCAGCAGCAGATCCCAGCAGATAACAGACGGTTTACTAGTGAGAGGTAATTGTTCCAGCAGGCTGTATAGTGGCAGGTAGCAGCTGCCTGACAGGGTTCAGTACTGCCTAACTGTTTGGGGCACCAAGTGAGGGATGCCATATGCTACTGAAACCCCCAAGGGAGTTGTGGGTGTGCTTGGGAGTCCCCGGTCATGCAGTGGGGGAGAGTCCTGGCTGTGCTTGCTCTGGGGCCAGGAGGATGCATCCCTGTTGGGGAATGATGATCTGTGCCTCCCACCGGACCCCAAGGGAGGGCAGTGCATGTGTGCCCAAGGCAACACTCTTTTCTCCAGCTCTTGCTCCTTGGCAGGGCTCCATTGCCCCTCAGAAAGGCCAAGTTGGCGTTATGCCTGCCTTGCTTTCAGCTTGGCTGTGCTGATGCTTTGTGCTCCCATGTGCTTTGGAATCCCTCCAAGCACGAGATGTGCCCCTAACGCTGGCTCGTGGGCTGGCTGCAGCAAAAGCGTTTCCTAAAGCAGATGCAATGGCCCATGCAGGGTACATCTTCGTGAGAAAAAACCTGATGTGCTCCAGGCCCCTTGCTGGCCTCACATCCTGAACAGCTCTGATGCTGTTTCTGCCCTGTGTGGAGACCAACATCACAGCCCACACCCTAGGTACCACTTTGCATGCACAGAAGAGTAGAGTGTTTTCAGGCTTCTTTGTCATCCCTGCCAGCAAAGCCTATTCAAGGCAACCCTTTTGTTCAGGATCATCATTCCACACTGGGTTTTATACACATTACTCGCTGAAAAATGGCATGTGGCTGAGTTTCGGTCTCAAGGGTGTTGCAGGAGAACGTGCCTGTATTCCACGAACATACTTCTCTTGAGCACTGTTTCTTGGAAGAGCTGGGTTTCTGGGTTGCTGTAACATGTTCAAACACAGCATCCACTTACAGCCTGCATATTAAGTACAGCAAACAAACCTCTGCCCGGCGCATCTCAAAAGTCACTTTGACAGACAACAACCTGAGACAAGGAATTTGCCTCAGCAGGTCATTTCTAGGCTTGAAATAGGCTCAGTAAATAGCAGGTTTCTAAGGCACTGCAAGGACACCAGTATGGGTATTACAGCAGTGCAGAGCTGGTGGCCACAGTCAGCCGATAGCCTGCAGCTCTCTTGCTTCAGTACATCAGTGCCAAAACATCCGACTCTCTCGCACTGAGCTGCATTTCCTTGCCCTTGAACACCCAGCATTAACCAAGCAGCCCAGGAATAGTCTTAGAATCATCTTTTAGCACAACATTTCCTTCCTCTCCTGCAGTGATGGCACTGGGCTTGTGTTGCAGGCCCCCTGGAAGTCATTAGCCAATGTCCAGACAAACGGTGGCAATGCTTTCCCCTCTACAGCCAGCATTTACAGAGCTCGTAGCTCTGCTTTTGAAACATCTCACTTCTTAAAGGTTAGGTCTGAAGCCTTGCCTGCAGTGCTTGCACAGCCTGAACAATGCACGCTGCACCCCAACTGACTTTTCACTTCTGTTTTCCTTTCTGTTTCTCCAACTTGAATTATTTAAAGAAGATTGGAAATCCATGCCACCAGTCAGAAGCTGATTTACCATTTTCCTTAAATGTGAAAAACACTACTGGTTTCAAACTGTGTGGCAGAGTTCTACAAGGTCCCTAATTGTACTTTACCTACAGGACATCTTAAGCCTCACTCCATTCATCTCCCAGCTCTGGCGTGCTGTCCCACTTTGGCTCAGCAGTGATTGCCTGACCTGCTGCAAGGCTTTTCTTCACCTTCATTTGCAGCTCTTGGCAATACTGTACGTGCAGCAACCACCCAGTCCAGGCTGTGTCATTGCGAGCAACCTCCCTGTGTCAAAACCAAGAAGCATCAGGCCCTCCTTGATTCACCTTTGCTGTGCCACCCTGGGCCAAGTGCCCTTAAACTGAGGTGCAAATGGCCTGAAGCCTTCCTGAGCAGCCACTGCCTGGCTGGGATTACAGATCTGCTAACTCTGCTGCTCCAGCCTCACAGTCAGGATCCTTCATGTCCAAGTTAACCGAAGGCTTGGCACGTTTTTGCTGTGCTGTCAGTATTTCTAGCACCGTCGGGCAGGGAGTCCTCCTGCTATCACCCAGGCGGAGGAGCTAACCTAGATTAGTAGATGGCTTCTCGCTGTTGTTACATGGTAGAACGGCACTTGAAAGGCTTGGGCCCCCCATCTCCATGGTCTGACACAGGCTGATCCAAGCTGCCCATGGCTCCCTCCTTGCCCTCCCAGCCTGTCAGGATGCCACCCCATCTGACAGACTAGGAGCACTCCCTTCCCCACTGAGCCCATGGAGGGTTTAGACCCCAGAGGTGAGATGGAGCCCAATGTGAGCAGCCAGAGGTGCAGGGTAGGGGGTGGGGAGTATGGATGTGGGGAGCTGCTGGGGTACACTTGGAGGTGTGTCTAACACATCCCAGTGTTACTAGCATGAGCAGAAGTCATTCCCGCTTCCCCAAGCTGTAACTGCAGGCTCGCCCGGATAATTCACCTTGTGCAGGTACCCTTTGATAACATTTGCAGGATTATCTTCATTACTGGGGAACATATTTCCATACTGGTTTAATGAAAGCAGAGATTCTGGAGTCAGCAGGAGCTGGAGCCTCACAGTCGGCTTCTAATCCAGGAAATTGGACATGGTTGGAAATGTTTCAGCAGGCGAAGCTTGGGAGATCCTGCTGTGGCCCATTCCTGATGAGAGGCTCTGTGTTCGCGAGATAATAAATCTGAGGTTAGCGCACCTAATCCTGAATTTAAAATACCACAGCCCACATAACACGAAGTGGCTGAACAGGTACAAAGACGCTCTCCCAGTGGAAAGATGTTGCAAATCACAGAAGGAGTAATTGCAGCTGAAACTCTCTTTGCCAGCTGGAGAGCAATGTATACAGGTGGACTTTGGTCACGTAGTCCACGGGTTTTTCAACCAAGCCCTTTCCAAGGTCATGGCGTGGGACGCCCCATCTATCGCTGCATCCCTCACAAGCAGACTTGGGGCAGATCTTCCCTCTTGTGCTTCAGACGCTTTCCTGACTTGGCTATTTCTTTGGCAGTTGCCAAACCACCTTGGTTAGAGCCACCCAGCAGCTCAATTTGACCTCACAACCTGCAGTAGCTAGACTCCAGCCCTCAGCATGCAGGACCAGTCTGGGTATGCTGAGCCATACCAGTGCCTATCAGCCAGACCAGAAGGCAGGCCCTAAATCAAAGCTACTCTCAGTGATGAAACTCACACTTGGCAATCACGTTTCCCTCTTCAACCTAAGCTGAATTGCAGCTTGGATGTTGGCAGGGGTGGGGATGCCCATGAGGAAAGCTGGGAGTTTAAGAAACTGTGCTATCTCAGCATGGAGAGATCAGCACAGGCTCTTTGGGTGTCAAGGAGAGTGTCAAGGGGTGTCAAAGAAGAAGGCTGAGGCCCTGGGAGGAGAGCTACAATGAAGATCATGGGCAACTCTAGATGTGGATGTCCAGTCCCCTCTATGGGAATGACTGATCACAGCCAGCGTCAAGGGATGACCTCAGGCCCCAAAGGCACCAGCAACTCTTTGAGAGCTGGCTGGTATTTCTCACCATACAAGGGCAATCCGCTCTTTCCAGCAAGGAGTGAGCAGACAGGGACATTGTGCAAGGAAAGGCTAGCAAGAGGGCAGCTCCAGGAGCCTGTTGCTGAAGCATGGGCCACAGCAGAGGTACCCAGGGTCAGGACCTGAGTGGGATGCATAACCCCTAGCATAGGACATGGGTGGTGGGGTCTTTGCTGTGATTTCTGGCCGTGGACACACACGTGCTGGCTGTGAATTTGGTCTGCCCCATCATGGCAGCAGGCTCTTGTACACACTCTTCTCCTGGCCCCATCCTGTCCAAGGACACGCAATCCCAATTTGGAGAAAGCAGGTGCAGATGCAAACACCAGCGGCCTCACCCTCATAACCAGAGATGAGACATTGCTGAAGTAATATCCCACAGACACTACTCCCTTCTCCACATTCGCAGCTGCCTCTGGCCAAGAGTTTGGCATGGCCAAGGGCACTGTTTGCAGCAACAGCATCAGGACCAGTCACTCCCTTTGGCTTGGGTAAAGATCTTTTGCTTCACAAGGTACGATGCAGATCAGTGGATCTCCCTCTAATACAACGTATGGATTTGCAATGTGATGCAGGAGAGCTCTCCTGGTGAGGAATAGCTTGGCTGGAAAGGCAGAGGAGAAAAGCCCTATCCCACCGCTGAGCTCCCACATAGTGGTATAAGCCTGTGCCGCCAAGGTCTGCTATGATCTGTCCTCATCTTCCTCAGGTCCATCCTTTACAAATCGGATGGGCTGATAACCTGCTGGCACATCCCCTAGCTGGCTGATCGGCAACACGCTGATAAGGGATATGGTGACAGGAGGTGAGGACTGTGAGCTCTAGCCAGCCTGGCTCTGTCCTCAGCCCACAATGGCTCCTTCTACACCACATTGCTGCTGAAAACAATGGGCAAGCATCTCCGCATCGTCAGTGTGCTGAAGCAGGGACCTTTCTTCAAACAATGGGCAAGCATCTCCGCATCGTCAGTGTGCTGAAGCAGGGACCTTTCTTCACCATCAGGGTAAGCAGGGACATTCCCTTCCCTGAATTCAGCTTTACCTTGTAAGGACGCTCATCCTGGACCTTTAGATCCTCATCACCTCACCTTTAACCCAGAGGTAGGAAGGGAGACATGACATTATAATGACGGAGGTAGCCTAGGGCCTACAGGCAATGGGACACCCCAAGGCACCCTTGCCCATGCTATTAAACTGTCATGCAAATGCCATTTAATCCGAGGCTCCTTGAAAGCCAGTGAAGACACCTGGACTTCCCTCACAGAAACACAGTCTGCCTGAGGTGGACTCAAGTCTGAAGGCTGAATTTGCTTGATGTGAACAGCCTTCCAATGTCTCCTCTGCGGAGAGGAGAACCTCGTTACCCATGAGCTGGTCTCTAATCTTTGCAGCAGCATTTGGACAGGCATGACTCAAGGAGCTGGTAGCTACTAAGGCTGGGTTACAGTGCCCGGCTGCCAGAAACACTGCAGGAAACACAGAACCCACCCCATACATCTTAAATGGCATTCCCCATCTCCAGTTCCCAGTAAGCAAATATTTACACACTTCCCTTCCCTATCCAACATTCTTTCAAGGGAACAAGAAGGGCCTCAAGGGTATCACAGACCAGCTCCTGCAACCAGCTAGACCGTGGCTCCAGCAGCAGCTTATCTGCTTGGAGATAAGGACCTTGGGGTCCTTTAAAGGGGTTCAGTCTTACAAAACCTTAGATCGAAAAGGAATTGATTTAATTACACACACATCCCGAGCACAGAAGAAGCTGTCTCTAGTTCCTCTTTCTCCTGTTAGTATGGAGCACTTCTCCTCGTCCCACAACACATGGAAAGGATCAGGCTCAAGGGCTGAACCCTGGGGCAGGTTTCCAAAGGGGGAAAGAAGGAGCACCCATGGCAGAGCAGAGAACCCCACTTTGGCCTTTGGTCCAGCCCCCTGTGTCATGGGGTGATCAGCAACCTGGCCAAAGACTGGAGCCTGTCCATGCCCTCCCCAGCACCAGCAGGCAGGAGATTCTGCTGGCATTGATGGGGAATATCCAGGAGTGACAGCCTCTGGGGTTGTGCTTGACAGGGGTAAGATGGCTGGGGACCATCATGTCCTCAGCAGCAGGTGAACTGATGGGCCCCATAGAAAGGGAAGAGGAAAGTGCTTCAGTGAGTTTCAGTTCTGGGCCCCTTAAGGAAATCACAGTCTTGTGATTTAGAGACAAATATGCAAGACAAGGAGAGCTTTAAGCCACAAGCTTGGCCTGGTGCCTGAATTTTTTCCCTCCTCTTTCAGCCTAATTACAGTTGAGCCATGTAGTAATTGGGTAACTTTTTCCAAAGGAATCCTTTCACCCAGAGTGAATCATGCTTGCCATAAAGAGAACATGGAGGCAGATAAAAGACATTATAGATCCTACAGATTATTGTGATAGTTTTGCCCCCATCCCCTTGTTCCTCAGCCCCCAGCTGTGTTCAGGGAAAGCACAAGATCCAGGCCCTAAGCTTTCCTGGATAATTCCTCCCCACCCTTCCAAGACGGCTTCCTCTTGGCTTGCTGTGCCTTACAGCCAAGACGAACTGCACAGATTTGAGGGCATCTAGGGGTTCTGCAGAGTAAGGACTATGCTCCCTTCTCTGGTTCCTGTACCTACAAGAGCGGGCAGTAAGGGCTGGGTGGGCAGCTAGGCACAGCCTCATGACCCTGGATCCAGCTTCAGTCCTCTGTTCCTGGGGTTTCACCTGTACCACAAAGAGTTTCTATGTGCGCAGCGCTATTTCTCCTGCTCCTGATTTAGCTGGAGCCGAAGAGCCCAGCCCTCCTCCTAAGCCCTTCCCGCCAAGTCCCAAATCCATCTGACCATTTTCCATGTGGGCTAAAAGCCTTGGATAGTAAAACACTCATTGTAAAACTATTTTCCATTGGCTTCATGGCCACACACAGCTGGGTTGCCTCCTGGAGCAGCCGGCAGCCTGCTGGGAAGGGTTGGGTTTAGCATCCTGGAGGGGAGCCTGGGTGAGGACAGGGAGGAAGCAGCTCTGCCTATTAGGTCCTCCTTCCCTCCCTCCAAAACAAAGCCCTCCCACCCTTTCCCCAGTGTGATTGGTGGCTGGGATGGAGAAGGGCTGGGGCAACTGAGCTCTCCATCTATTTAAACACAAGGGTGGGGCCCCTGCAGTTACTTGCCTGGGACTATTGCACCTTGGTGAAGAGGAGCGTTACCCTGCGGAGCAGCACCATGTCTTGCGTGAGTAGAGGAAGGGCTGGGGCAGCTTTGCTGCAGGCGGTGCTTCACGTGTGCTGTGTTGGCTTGGTGTGATGGTACTGGCTCTGTCCTCTTCAGCCCCTGTGTCAGAGGGTCTGCTAGAGCTGAGTGCCTGCTGCATCCATTGCAGAGGGGTGGCTGCTGTTTCTTCTTCTGGCAGACATGGTTCTTTTTCCCTGCAGGTTCCCTTTAGGGGTAACATGGGGGGATCCCCAAGCTGGGTTGGCTCCCAAGCTGGGGTAACCTGTTTTGCAGCAGCTTTGCTCTGGGGAAGCGGTTGCAGTAATGCTTACTGCTCTCTAAGCATCTTTTCTGGGCAGTCTTGCTGCTTGCTTCCTGGCTGAGGTTTTACTGAGTCACTGAATCATTACTTTCCTTTCTTCTAAAAATAATGTGCTCTACAAAAGTGTCCTTCTGTGAGTGCCAAGGACTGCCAGGTAGATGGTTGTGTCAGAAGAGTGATTGCAATCCTTTGATTAATTAATCTTTCATTAGACACAGGGTGATTCACCAGGGAGTATCTGAAGTGCAGACTTATTTATTAAAGTGGGATGGGGGAAAGATTCTTAGTTGTACTGGGGTCTTGCCTCTGCTGTGATAGAAAATGAGTACATATGGGTTTGCCAGGGTACTTTAGTTCTCCTAGAGAGAAGGTGGGGAAAGGTGTGCACATGGAGCAGGACAATGCTCTTGCAAATGTTGAGCCTACAGAAAGCACTCAAGCTCTTGGAAGCTGGAGAGCAAAGTGTCTGAGCCCCTGGACATGGGCAAGGCTTGAAGTTCAAATCCAAGCTAGGGAAGGGATTGGAGGCTCCATCCATGTGCAGCCAGGCTTGTGTGGGATGCTGAGGCCCACGAGGCACGCAGGTGTGTTTGTGGCAGGCTGGGTGTGATGGGAGCTTGCAGTTACTTAGGCTTTACTGCTGTGAAATACAGATAAGTTGATAACAGCAGCAGGAGGAAAGTTGGGAAATTGGGCACATGTCCATGGGATGTCACTGGTGCAGTGCCCTAGGGGAAGGGAGCTTCCCAGTCTCTCCAGTGGTCCAAAGCAATGCACTTGCAAGGCAGCAAGGAGAGTTGCCAAGTAGGAGCAAGCGAGCCAGCAGGTACTGAGCTAATGTCTCTGCCTCCATGTTCCCCAGGGACCAGTGTGCACCAACTTGGGTCTCAAGCCTGGCCAGCGCCTCACCGTCAAGGGGAAAATCTCTCCAAGTGCCAAGAGGTAAGCTGTGCTGTCGAGGCACCACACTGAGCTGTCTTCTCCAGCTGGGGACAAAAGGAATCCCTCCCTTGGGTAGGAGAGGGGCAGCTTTGGAAGGGGTTAACGCTACCAGTGCTTTGCAGTGAGTCACTGCCTAATGCATTTTGCAGACGCACTGTATTGCCAAGGGGCTAAGCCAAAGCAGATGTGAAGCTCCAGCTGCGTGCACTGACACTGACCATATCCTCTGTAGAGCAGCGTAAAGGAAACAGAAGCTTTGTATATCTGATTTGGTTCGATTGCATCCCCACAGCCACATCCTCTCCCCTGCACAAAGATGTTCCAGGAGTAGGAACACATTTACAGTGCCTTGCGCCACTCAAGTGGCTGGGAGGTCTTGGGTGCTCTGGCTCCACGGATGCTCTCAGCCGCAGCTTATGGTGCAGATGGGAAGGCTGCATGTTGCAGCAGGGCATCTCGGGGTGTTGAAGTTCACTTTCACCCAGAGGAGATGCTTCTTAGATACTAGTGGGGAAGGAAGCATCCCTAAATGTGCAGGGATCAAGGTGTCTGGGAAAGCTCCACAGCAGCCCCAGCCCTTGTGCAGGTCTGTGGCTGGTGAGGTCCTTTGGTGGGTAAGGTGGAGCCTGTAGGTGCTGTACCAGCACTAGCGGTGTTCCAGGAAACATGTCCCAGCTCTTCCCAGTGCCTTTGAAGCATGTTAGCATCAGAGTGAAGCCTCCTGGGTGTTCTCTTGCCAAATAATGCCTCCTCTCCTCTCATCTGGGTAAGAGGCCTGAGGCCAAGGTGGACACTGGGCTAGGAATCTGCTTCCTCCTGCTGCCATGGCAGATGCTTTGGGATGGCTAATGACATAGTAATTATGACAGCTGCCTGCAGGGTGGGGAGAAGGCAGTGACTGCCAGGCAGGATGCAGAGCCAGCTAACTGTTTGGGCCTGAGAGGAAATTGTGGAAAGCAACTGTCTTCTTGGGAGCTGGTTGTGGAGTCTCCTTCTCTGGAGACATTCAAAACCCGCCTGGACACATTCCTGTGTGACCTTATCTAGGTGTTCCTGCTCCGGCAGGGGGATTGGACTAGATGATCTTTTGAGGTCCCTTCCAATCTCTAGCATACTGTGATACTGTGGTTTGGGTGCAGGGCAACTCCAGGTTCAGGGCTCTGAGTGCTGAACCTTTCTCTTGTTAAAAGCTTCATGGAAACCAAGTGGTGCCTTTCCCAGGGATGGCACTGTGGGGCTATCACCCCATTAGATGAGATTACCTCTTACTGGCACAGCACCATCTTCTTGGGGAAGTTGTGCAGTTCAGCAAAGGGTTTCTCTTTGGTTACCCTCAGCTGGTAAAGCAACAGACTCGAAGATGTTCATGGCGATGAGCAACATGCTACCACAGTGTTGATTAAAACAGTATTGATGTCTTCTTTCTCTGCAGCTTTGTGATGAATCTGGGGAAGGATGCTTCCCACCTTGGGCTTCACTTCAACCCTCGTTTTGATGCTCATGGTGATGTGAACACCATCGTGTGCAACTCAAAGAAGGTGGAAGAGTGGGGTACAGAGCAGAGGGAGACTGTCTTCCCTTTCCAGAAGGGGGGCATTGCAGAGGTGAGGCCTCGGATGCACTCTCTGTACATGACATGGTGAAGGAAGAGTGTTTGGCACAGGGCATCCAACTGCAGGGACTCCTTGTATAGGAGGTGGCTGGCTTCTCCTGCTTGGCCAGTGCCACCACCCAGGGCTTTGAGCATGGATAGAGGGTGGGGATCAAAGGTGCAAGCCTCATCTAGTTCAAAGGGATGTTACTATTGAACAGAGCAGGGAATAGGCATCTCTTGGGAGACCAGAATAACAGTCCTGCTGTTGAAGAGCAGGTTATGCTGCTGAGCACGTTCACCCTGCAAAGTGGAGGGCGGCACGGTAACACTGTGGAGGGGAAAAGCTTGAGGGTGTCTTGGCAGAAGCTTTCTTTGACTTTTCCATTTGTCTTGCAGATCACTTTCAGCATCAACCCAAATGATGTGACAGTCCACCTGCCAGGCCATCAGTTCACATTCCCGAACCGGCTTGGTCTCGCTGTCTTTGACTACTTTGATACACAAGGAGACTTCACACTGCAGTCCCTCAGCTGGGAATAACTTTTCTCTAACCCCTTCATTGCAAAGATACAGAAATATCATTCAATAAATAAGTTTTGTCCTACCCAGTCTCAGTCTAATCTGTTTCATACTGCAAGTCTATGTGGGTTGGTCACTTTGCTGGAGGGGTGAGGGAAGGAAGGTAGCCAACCATACGTGGGTGATATTGTGCCAGCCTTAAAGTCATGGATGGAGAGGAGGGTGAGGGTCAAAAGCCTAGGAGGCAGAAGGTTAAAAAGCCCAAGTAGAGGCTTGGGGGAAACAATGGGGCTAGATGTGACTGAGGGGGGAGAGTGGAAGGGTCCCTTAGGCAAAGTCACCCACTCTTGAGGTCTAGACTGACTCATTACTCTTCCTGAGTAAACTGGGTTTATTAACTCACTCCCTAAACTAAGCATCCCTGGCTGGCCTTGGACAGCCTTGAGTTGCTGTGCTAGGTAAACCTAGTGAGGCATGGAAGGAGAGAATAATGCTCAGCTGTGCTAGCTTTGGCCTGCACCCATCTGTAGAAGTTTGTCCTGCTTGTGACATAACTCTCCTATGTCTTCTTGGGACCTCTTGCTGCTACCTGGAGCAGCAGTAGGAAAGGATGCCTCAGTGTGGCAGAGTGTGTAGTGAGGTCCTCATCCAACTCCTTTCTTCCAACAACTGCAGAAGCACAAATGCTGATGTGGCATAGGATGGTCGTGACCTGGAGAGGTCTGCTTTTATTCTGCCCCATGTGCCTTACCTGATCCATCTGGAGCTGGGAGAGCTGGTAATGCCCAGCTGGGGTGTGGGATGATAAGGATGTTTTTGTTATCCCTTCACCTGTATTAGCTCAAATGAGCCTGAGCACTTCTCAGTCTAAACTGAGGCTGGCTTCTGAGAAGTGTGGAGCTAATGAGGCATGTTTGGTATTGCAGCATAGTTGTCAATGGGCTGTGGGTCATTACTCAAGGTGTGAGCCAGCAGCTGCCTCTGGGGCTCTCCCAGTCTAATGCTACTATGGGAGCAATGACTACTGCTGGTGGGCATAGCAGAAGTGGGAGCTGCCCTTTCCATAGTGCACAGCAGTTGGGATGGACGGACCCAACCTTTGTGTTCTCCTTTCCAGGCTTGGCCATGAGCAACATGAAGCACCAACAATTTGATGTCCTACAAGCACTCCCTACAGGCCTGGCTGGGTGGAAACCTCCCATTAAGCAGTCGCAGAGTAGCTGAAAGACTGCGACTTGCCCCTACAGCAGCAGCATTTCTTGTTCTTGCTCCCTATTTCATGAGGCTGTGCCTGGTGTCTCAGGTACCCATGGCAGAGGAAGTTTTGGCTCCTAGGAACTGGGGGGCTGGGGAGTAAGAGAGAGACAAGTTGGAGACAAGGGCTCAAGATTGGCTTTTAAGCTAGGAGGCAGAAATACAGGGGGTATACAAACAACTTGAGGCTCTGCAGCTGGATCTCTCTTGAAGCCCCATGTTGCCCAAAGCCAGTCTGCTCTGGAAAGCACTGGAACAGGTTGCCCAGAGAAGTGGTAAATGCTCCATCCCTGGCAATGTTCAAGGCCAGGTTGGACAGAGCCTTGAGTTACATGGTCCGGTGTGAGGTGTCCCTGCCCATGGCAGGGGGTTGGAACTGGGTGATCTTAAGGTCCTTGCCAACCCAAACCATTCTGTGATTCTACGATCACATCCCACTCTTTAGGTCTACATCTATAATAGTAAACACAACATCTAACATTGCCACTCTGTGCCTGGGCATGGCTGGGGGACAGCATGGCTTGGAGGCTCTTCGCATCAGGCGATGTGAATGAGGCCATTCTTTCTGGGGATAAGAAGAGGGTTTAGCCATATGGGAATGACCCATGTTAGGCTAAATGGACCTGGCCCGGTTTATACAGTGGTATTGGCACAGTCTGGAGTTGGGGATTTCCTCAGCCATAGCAGAGGCATGATGCAGCTGAGGGCCCCCTGCATCAGCTGTGATGATGGACACACAGTCTCCTTACAGCTTCCTCTGCTGGGACGATCTTGACAGCTCAGCAAATGTGCTGACATCCCCAGGCTGTACTTCAGCACAATCTCACCATGTCTCTTAACTGCACTTGGGAGTCTTTTTTTAGCAAGACTCTTCTAAGGGATTTTTTCTGTGGCGGGTGGGGGACGAAAGCCGAGTGTGAGCTTTACCACAAGAGAATGAACCTAATTCAGGTCTCCTGCTAGCGTGGCTGCTCCTCGAAGTGACTCACTGGTCCTGTGAAATCTGTGACTCACTGTTGTCCTGACTTTGTTATGGCTTGGCCCGTTGCTAGCGAGGAGGTGAGAGGTGGTGAGGGCTCCCCAGCTGTGTAATTTAGAGTATCGAGGCTGACTCCTCCCTTCCACCCACTTGCTGGCATGCCAGGGCTGAAGGACCCAAGGATGGAGCCAGTATCCTCAAGACACACACCCTCCACCCGAGCTGAGGAGGGTGAGCAGTTTTGCAGAGAGGAAGGTGTGAAGGGGAAGGCACTGGAACAATGACAACAGAAGACACTGCATGCCAGCATGGAGGGTGATGCACTTTTATTTCTTGGCTCAACCCCAGCCAATGTTCCCAACCTAGGATACTGCTCATCCCCCATAGCTCAACAGCTCTCCCAAAATTGGATGCTGGGGAGGAACTCTTCATCAGGGACTGTAGCAGGAGGATAAGGGGTAATGGGTTCAAACTAAAACAGGGGAAGTTCAGGTTAGGTATAAGGAAGAAGTTCTTTACTGTGAGGGTGGTGAGGCACTGGAACAGGCTGCCCAAAGAAGTGGTAAATGCTCCATCCCTGGCAGTGTTCAAGGCCAGGTTGGGCAGAGCCTTGGGTGACATGGTCTAGGGTGAGGTGTCCCTGCCCATGGCAGGGGGGTTGGAACTGGATGATCTTAAGGTCCTTTCCAACCCAAACCATTCTGTGACTCTATGATTCTATTAAGTGGAGGGATGCTGTGGCCTCCCCCTAGCCCTTCCATGGCTCCTAGGATGGTGCTGGTGGCCGTGCCATGCCCACCCTGGGGCACCGGCGGTAGCTGCGAGTGAGTAGGGTGTAGAGGAAGGGGTTGATGCAGCTATTGCTGTAGGCCAGGCAGGTGACCCCAAAGTTGAGGTAGGCTTGTGTAGTGGCACCAATGCCCAGCCCCTCGCCCCAGTAGAGCCCAGCCAGCTGCCAGGCCCAGAAGGGGAGGAAGCAGGCCCAGTAAACCACCACAATGGTGGAGATCCTGGAGAAGAGCCTCCGGGCAGGGGCCCTGCCGGCAACCGGCAGTCCTAGGCCCCATGTGGAGCAGTATGCACGGGCCAGGCGGGTGTAGACGATGCCCAGCACCACACCAGGTGCCAGGATGCTGGTGGTGAAGAGCACTGTCAGGTAGAGCCGGAAGGCTGCCGGTGTCCAGGTGGGGATGCATATGCGCTTGTGGGGGCCGTCCTCCTCCCGCAGCTGGGTCATCACCATCATGGGGGCTGTAAGCAGGAGTGAGAGGAGCCAGAGGACAGCACTGGCCAGCTTGCGGTAAGCATTGCTGGCCCACCTGGCCCGCAGTGGCCTGGACACTGCCCAGTACCGCTCCAGGCTCATGGCAGTCAGGAGGAAGATGCTGGCGTGCATGGTGAGGAGGTCCAGGCTGAGCAAAAGCCTGCAGCCCATATCCCCGAAGAACCAGTCATGGGCGAAGTAGGTGCAGACCACAAAGGGGATGGTGGAGAGGTACAGGAGGTCAGCCAGGGCTAGATTGATCACATAGACCCCCAAGGAGCCCGCTGAGTGGCCCGCCACCCTGCCGGAGGCTACCAACATGGTGTAGATGTTCCCCACCATCCCAGTGAGGCACATGATGAGCAGCACTGCACCCAGAGGCCCCGTGACTGGGCTGTCCCCTCCCAGGATGCTACTGTCATCATCCACACCACTGCTTTCCTCCAAGAAGCTGCCACCCTCAAGATCCTCTGCAGGTCTTGTGCTGCTGAAGGAAGGGTCATAAGACATCTTTGGGTACAGCAAGCAAGAAAAAGGCAGGCTGTCAGAGACCTGTTCCTTCCCCCTGCTCTCCCCCCTTGCTATATATTGGACACGTCTAGCCTTGCCAGGAAAGCAGCCGAGGGAAGGGAGCATATAGGGTACTCCAGAGAAGTCTATTCCTCACCTCCAGCCACCCAGTCCATTTTGCTGGTCTTGTCCATCACAAGCTCTGTCTGTTGGTTCCTCTCAACCACCAAAGGGCTGAGAAGGGGACAATGCCCTCGCCTTCAAGACCAAGAGGTGCAAAATAACCTCTGCCAGCCAAGAGGAAAGGTCTCCGATCTTCACCAGCTCCTCATTTGTTGGTTCTCCAGTGTTCACTGGGCCCGCAGAAACCAGCAGACTCGGTTGGCAAGTGGATTTCTCCTCCCAAGTCTGTATCTTCTCAACTCAGACAAACTCTGAAGAGGTGGGCTCTGCCCCCTGAACTAACCCCTGGGGAGTTGCCTTGCCCACTGCAGAGAGGAATGTGTCTGACTCAGCTTCACACACCGGTGTGAATGCAGTCCCAGTTTATACCAGACTCAGCTGCTAGCTGAGGAGCCCTACTGTCTGCCTCCTCTTTCCTGCAGACACACTCTTTCTTCCGCCGTCTTCCCGCACATTCTTCCTGGTTACTCTTCATTCTTGTTTCCCTTTCTTCTTCTTGTTTCCCCTTGCACGGCTGCCCTCATTTGAGAGAGGAGATAACTGAAAGACAAAACTCCCTAATGTGTAGAAGCATCACACTGTGGCTTTAGAAGGGAAACCAGAGCCAAGGAGCTGCCACACTGCTCTGCTTGTCCCTTAGCCAAGCCAGGCTGTGAGGGCCTGTTCCCCACTTCCTTACAAAGACATCAGGGCCCCTAATGTATAGATAATGGATGTAGCCCCCAGTTTGCAAGCAAGCCCACCAGATGGCTGGACATCTCACATTCTCTATGACCTGGCCCTGTTCCTCCCTGCTGGGAACCTGTTAGGTAGGCACCATCGCCTTCTAGCGGGGCATCGTTGCATGGCACCTATACCCTGAAGTTTCTGCGCTCAATGCTCCCTGCCCTTTCTTCACCTGCATTTTAGCCTCACTCCTCTCAGGGAACACTCATGGTGCTGCTTTTCACCTAGCAGGTCGATGCTACCAACAGGTTCTGGTAGTTTCAGCACAAAGAGGGCGGGACGATGATTTTGTCCATTTCGCTCTGATGGAAAAGTCCACAGTTTACATGCCCCAGGAAATGTAATGAATACCCACAGCTCTTTGCTCTGATTGTCTGTCCTTTTTGTTTCTCAAGAAACAGCCTCAGACCTTAGTAGTCAGCAGCTCAGCTAGCTACTGTTAACCTCCTAACTTCATTTAGGAAATTAAAATAAATTACAGTGGGATTTTTAAATGTATTTCTTTAGGAGCTAATTAAAATCCTGGTTGCCTCACTAATTCCAGTTAGGTCCCCTTAACACATGAGATGCCTGCTCTCACACTACTGGTGTAAAGCTGCAGACACATCAAATACTACAGTCATCAGCAGAACTCAGCTCGTCCTTCCGGCACATGAAATACAGCTCTGCCAGGAGAGCTTTAATAGATGATCTTTAAGATATGAATCATGGGTTGATTTAGTGGTTAGGGCTAACTGTCACTAGAAGGATATGAACATATAGCCTTCCCTGTTACACTACTGCATAAAAACATATGTATATGTGGTATACAATATAAACATATGTATAGGGCAGAATGAAAATGCCAGGCCTTTGACATAGAGAATGAGAGAATCCATGATGTCTTTGGACATCAACCTCAAGGTTCTAGTAAAGACAACAGAGAGTCAGAACTCTGTATCAAACATGCCATAAACTGCTCTCTGCAGGACACACCCTCTCTCCACTGGTTTGACTACAGACTCAGATTTGACAGCTGAACTTCAGTTGCATGAATATCCCTCACAGTATCTTTCCTAGGTCAGTATTCCATCTCCCATCACTTTTTGTTACGTGCACACACACACACACATTATCCACATACACATATGTATACCCACACATTGTTTCTGAGCTTCTCTCTTCTCTGTAGCAATCAAAGGAAGGTCTGAAGAAGCTTTCAAGCCCATACACAGCAGGATGAAACAGGCTTCACATTTGGCTGTTAGTTTACATCTTTTAAGTGACCTTTCTCAACTACAGCTCTGATCAAAAATGTACATGTTTCGCATCTCTGATGCCAGCAGAGAAACCATTTCTTGTAAAGGAACAGGTCTCCTAGTCCAGAAGCCCCTGCAATCTTCTGGGGTTTAGTTTCAACCAGGCAGCTGTTTTCTTAAGGTTTGTGGTTGCCTGCAGTTTCATGCAGGAGTGATGCTAGGTCCCACATCCAACATCGCAAGTGCCAAGTTTTCAAGGCCCAATTGACAGGCAAGGCCTGCCAGCCTCCAGTCATATCACAGCATTTTAACAGTGACAGGTTGCACTGAGGATTCAGACTCTCAAAGTCTTGTACTTGAAAGGAAGCAGCTTAATCAGGTGCTCAAAACTAAGTGGACCATCTATGGGGGAAAAAAGTGCTTCAAAGGGTGCTTCAAGAGCATTGTGTTTCTCTGATGTCAATCTCCTCTTCTCTCCTGACAGCCCAGCAATAGGACCAGGTAGAGTCAAGTCATAGCAGGCTCCTGCATGGCTTCCTAGGATTTAAACTTGAAGTAGGCTTCAACTGTAGTGAAGGAAAAAGGTGGTGCATTAGGGCAATACCCTGAACTGGAGTAGCAGGAGGCGAAAAAAACAGCATCCAGGCACTTACTTGCATATTCTTGTGGTGTCATGGCCTGGTTGATGACACTGGTGAAGGCTGAGATCCAGTCCAGCTGGTCAGCCTCTGTCTCACAGGTGAAGAGGTATTCCCGGTCAGGGGTGACGATGGTAAGGCCATAGTGCCAAGAGAAGTTGCCCTGTGTCCCTGTAGGCAATCCCTTCTGGACGCTATATCCATTATCTCTGCTGCCCACAAACACTTCACCTTTAGCAAATGCATCCTGCACATGAGAGGGAAAAAGTGAGGCTTACAGAATCCCAGAAGAACCAGAGAATAATAGCAGAGCACCTAAGGACAGGAGAAGAGTGGGTGAGGACCAGGAATGGTGATCAGGGAAGGTCAGAGAATTCAGAGAAGCAGGGATGCGATGCTCAAAGGCAGCAGCAGAAAGGAAAAATTAAGAACACAGATCTAGAGAGGTCTGAGAAAGGAAACACTGCTCCATGTCACCCCCCATGTCACTCTCCTCCCCATCACCATTTTTACTGCCCTCCCTGTTCCCATTGTTCACAGGCAGTGAAATAAATACAGAAAGCATACAATGAACTGAGATAGAAAGGGGAAGACCTAGAGCCCATTCAAAGCAGCTGGGGAATCTGCAAGCCTGCCTTACTGCAGAGCAAAGACTCTGACTGCACTGTGACCCTGCCTCAGCACTGTTGCCTGCAGCTGCCAGAGGTCAGATCTTCTGCTCACCAAAGGGTCCTTGAAGTACGTGAGCCTGCGGTGATCCAGCGTGAACCAGCGCTTCTTAAAAGCCTCTCTCTGCTGTGAAGGGAAGAGGTGACATATGTGAGCGGACAGTGCCCCCTGCTGCGAGCAGTGCGAATGGACACTCAAAATTCATCCCAACCGCTTGAACCAAGCCCCTGCCTTAACAGCAACCTCCTCCTCACCCTTCCTGAGCTGAGTGGGGATCAGTACCGGGTTTTTCAGTCCCAACTGCTGTCCCCAACTCCTGGACTTCTGTGAAGAACCCCAGAGTTCAGACAGGAGAAATCTAGACGCTAAATACCTGTAAGGTCACGCACACACAGATACATGCAGAGATCTGTTGTTCTGGGAGAAAGCAGGGACTCTGGCTTCATCTACTTTCACATGTGTCCTTCCCCTTCCTTTTATTGTCCCCTCCCTTGGTGCACACACACTGTTCCCACGGGTGTCTAAAGAGTCAGGGGGGAATGGGGAAACAGCAGGAGAAAAACATTGAAGTAGGGAAGGTCAGTGGCTCTCTGGCAGGTCCCTGCTAGATTTTTTTCCCCACAGCAGCTCACCTTGGGACCAGTCTTCTCCATGTATCCCTCCTTCAGGAAGTTTCTTGTCAGCCGATTTTTTATCTGAGAAAAAGGCAAGAGTCAGATAAACTTAGCCACATTTCTTTGCTATTTGCTTTTGCTCCTCTCCCTCCCCCTCCTTCTATCCCCCAAACTCAGTTGCCTTTTATATTAATGTTTGAAGAGCTGCCTAGCCAGGAGTCACTTCTGCCTTCAGAGTGCCCAGAGAGGGCAGAAAGCAGTTGTTCTCTGGCCACCACAGGCACTTCTACACACGCTTTCTCATCCCTCTATCTAAATACTGCAATTTCTACTTCTGTACCTGGGCTTCTAATAGTAACTAATGGGCTCTTTTATCACATCACCAACTTCCAGTGGAAGACTCAGCACCGCACTCTAGTGCTGCCTTACCTCATTATCACTGGCAATGGGAAATGCTACCTTCAGATAATGGAACTGCACGGAGCGAATGGCATTGAACCAGTCCACTACCTCCTGAGAATGGAAAAGGACAGGACAGAAAACTTAAGCAGAGCAACACTGAGCCATCTAAATTCACCCAGCTCAACCCTATGTTAGCTACAAACACAGCCAGGTCTCCCTCCTCAGTACCTACATAGTCTCCCTCACGCACAAACAGCATGGCTGCCCCATTCCCCACATCCACAGGCAGCAGCACATTTGCACATCTTCTATGGC
Source organism: Psittacula echo (assembly GCF_963264785.1). NCBI lineage: Eukaryota > Metazoa > Chordata > Aves > Psittaciformes > Psittacidae > Psittacula > Psittacula echo. The sequence continues at coordinate 88,323,681 of NC_137735.1, read as the reverse complement.
AGCTCCTTCCACACAAACTAATTCAGTCAATGCTCCTGCGCTAGTCCCTACAGCAAAACTCTCTCAGACACACAGACACAGAGCCAGAGCCCCCATCCTGTTACCTACAGAGATTCACACACACATACCCTGCCCTACCCATGTTTCAGACTATTTAGTATCAGCAGCTTCTCAGATCACCTCAACTGCTTTGCAATGCTTGATGCTAAAATGAAATACCTTTCCACTATCATGGTAGACAAATATATTCCGGGTCTTGTTGTCTTTGAGATAGGTGATCTGCAGGCCATTGGGGTTCCCAATTTTCACTGGTTGAAATGTAGCATTGATGACATCTATTTTAATATTGATTTTGGGTTCTTTGGCCTGAAAACAGAATAGCATTGGTCATGCATAAGCAGTCCTAGTGGGAAAGACACTTTGTAGGGTAAGAGAGGGTCAGTGGATCTTAAAGGTAATAACTGCTCCCACACAACAAAATTGCTGTAGCACACACTCACTTCACCATGTGTTGTGCTCAAACTCAAAAAGTGGACACACACACCCCCTTTTTTACATTTGACCTCTGCCTACTCTGGAATTGCCAATAGCACACTGGGAGTGCATCTGACTTTACAGCTGAGCCAGTCTAAAGGCTAACTGACCTCAAAAGGAAAGAGCCCATTCCTAGAATCATAGAAACATAGAATGGTTTGGGCTAGAAGCGACCTTACTCCTCTGAAATAAGCTGGGACATTTTCAACTAGATGAGGTTGCTCAGAGCTCTGTCCAACCTGACCTTGAATGTTTCCAGGGGTGGGGCACCCATCCACCAGTGAAGGTTCAAACATCTTATCAGCAGTGAGGGAAGGGTATAGGGAAGCACAAAGGGAGGGCATGGGGAAATGTCACCCTGACAGTAGGAAGGGGACCCCTCTCTTCAGAGACATGTTTCTGTCATCATCCCTGGCCTGGGATGAGCCAGGCAACCTCAGAAACAGGTTGCCTTGCATATGAAATAGAAACATCTCTGTGCCTGCACTGTCCTGAGTGGAGTATGCACTGGGTTGGGAGTTCACCACCATACTCACATCCTGCTTTGTGAAATACTTCAGACATCCCTCTCTCTCAGACAAGAGGAACTTGCGAGGTAGGAACTGCCCGTTGTCTCGACCTCGCTTCCAGAGGATGCCTTCCTTCACCCCTAGCAGCAGAAAGACCACTTTTAAAAGCATTCTCTCACACGCATGGTAGGCATCAGACAGCTGCATGCAGCCTGGGGTCCCAGCCATATCTCTGGGATAAAGCACATAGAATCACAGAACGGTTTGGGTTGGAAGCGACCTTAAAGCTCATCCAGTTCCAACCCCCTGCCATGGGCAGGGACACCTTCCACTAGACCAGGTTGCTCCAAGCCCCATCCAATCTGGCCTTGAACACTGCCAGGGATGGGGCAGCCACAGCTTCTCTGGGCAACCTGTGCCAGGGCCTCACCACCCTCATAGTAAAGAACTTCTTCCTAATACCTAATCTAAATTTATCCTCTTTCAGTCTAAAGCCATTCCCCTTTGTCCTATCACTACATGTCCTTCTAAGAAGTCCCTCTCCAGATTTCTTGTAGGTCCCCTTTAAGTACTGGAAGCTGCTATAAGGTCTCCCTGAAACCTTCTCTTCTCCAAAACAAGCCCAACTCTCTCAGCCTGTTTCCATAGCAGAGGTGCTCCAGCCCTCTGATCATCTTCGTGGCCATCCTCTAGACTTGCTCAACCAGGTCCACACTCTTCTTGTGTTGGGAGCCCCAGAGCTGAATACAGCATGAACATGATGAACTATTGCTGAGAACAAACATCTGAGAAGGAGAGGTCTCACCTCTGACTTACAGCTGAAGACGGTGGTTGTTCCTCGGTTTGCAGCCCAGATAAATTGACATTCCCAGATGCTTCCCACCTCCTATTCTGGCTTCCATTACTGTCTCTAACAGCATGAGAGCCATCTTTCCTGTGAACACCAGAGTCCTGGATCCTGGTGTAGGACCATAACTCTTCCCACTCAACTCTACAGGCCTTTGGGCTCCAGCACCTTGTGTCACAGCACTGGCAGTGGCATTTCAAAGACAGGTGCCCATGGTTGGAGGGAGTAGTTTGCAGCAGGACAGAAATTCCTAATTGAAGAGGTCTGGCTCCAACAGGACAGAAAATGCCTTTGAAAAAGCATGGAAGCAACCCATGGCAATACCAACCTACACTGGCGGAAATTGAATCCCCTCTCCAAAAAACACAATACCCTATAAATACCAGCTGGGTTTGCAGGAGTACTTGTGGGATTTTCCACACTGACACTATGAGCTTTCTTCTCACAGTGCTCAAAAGCTTCCAGCAAAGGCAACGGGCAGGATATTTTGATGCTGTGCTCTGCTCTTACCATCAGAATACGGCAGCTGTTTTCCTGGCTCAGTGAACTCTCTGCGTTCATACTTGGCCCGTATCCACTGTTCTCTCAGCACACTAGGGAAAGAGGTGACAGGTAGCTCAGAAACACTTACGGGAACCCAGAACTGCCATTCCCCCTTTTCTTCTATGCAGCAACTTACTGGCAGTCATTGTAGGTTGGCTGGTAATAGTAAATAGGGATGTGAGCTTCATATATGGCTTTAGTGACAGCATTCCCATGCTTGGCCAGAAACTGCAGAATTAGACAGAGAGTTAGTGCCTTCCCTTTGATGCTGAGTAATGTTGGACCTTTTTCTTTCCTGATCCACTACAAGGCTAGATGCACATCAAGCTCTAATGGAGCACTCTTCTTTCCCTCCATTGCGACATCCCAGTAACATCTGGCTCCATAAAGGTGGATCTCAAAGGTCTTGTCTACTCTTAGAAGTTACATTTATTGCACCTGAATCAAAAGAATGCCATAAATGTCACTTCTGTGGGGCCGGGTGCACACACATTCAGTGGATTTGCTGCCATGCCTCACATCACTGGGGACACTGTGTTCAACAGCTATGCAATGCCTTCTGGGAGGACATTCCAAAACTCTTTGCTCCTCTCTAAAGAGGAGCAAGATACAGATTATTTTCTTTGGAGCTACAGAAATTGTTTTCAGTCCCCTGAAGATTTATGGGTTGATGGGGGTGTAACAGGGAGAAGTCAAGTTCCCACAAATGCCATTTTTCTCAAGAGATCACACTATATCTGGAATCTCATCTCAGAGCATGGAATTGCCCAAAATTTTCCCCTCAGACTGCTGAATCCAAAAGGAGACATTGAGGCTGGATGGTTCTAGTGAGTGGGAAATGAGTAATCTGGAGCAACAAAGACCCTGAGCCTTGGCAAAATACATTGCAAGAGCCCTGCATTTGCCATAAAGCAACAAGACATGGGGCAAATGCATCCTGCCTCTCTCAGTGGGCTAATGAAGAGTTATCGCTGCACAAGTATCCAGAGCATGAGTAGCAAAGGGACAGATTATATCAGACTATATCTTCAACTCTGTGCAGTCAAAGGGCTGACTTTCCCAGGACAGTTAGTGTCTGACCTAGACCCAACCCACCTGGCATACCAGTGGGGATAAAGATCTTACCTGCACCTGAGCATCATCCCAGTGGTCCATCTTCAGGGATTTGACTTTGCTGATGCTAGGGATGTTGCGGTGAATTCCTGAACAGCTGAGGCATATAAAAACACCCAGAGTAGAGGACGCCCAGTCAGGATCTGAGGGTATAAAAAAGGGTATGACTAGAAGTGGTAAATTCCCCTGGGATGTATACCCCAACTGAGAACATAGTCCTGAGAAACAGAGAGCTGGGTGACCAGTTTCATCTGAACCAATTAATTAACACCCAAAGTATATATGCGGGTTAGGAAAAAGCATAGCTGTTATAGCTTCCCCATCCCCCCAGCTTCAACCACTTCATCTGAATCTTTATTAACCTGAACCTTGAAAAACTTAAAGTGCTCCGAAAATTCCCTTTGCATAAAGATTCACCCACAATGAAAGTGAAACCACCTCTGGGAAAAGACTCCAGCAGTTTAGTGCAATACAGCAAACCCGCAACGGTATTTAGCTCCAGAAGAGGAAAGCAGCCCTGAATCCAAAATTTTCCTGGAAGAATTTAAGAAGGTGAAATGATACCAATTATCCCAATCATAATTTGGATTGGATGGTATGCTCCATGTGCCCCTTTTGGGAAGAGCACGACAAGTGTTTTTAGCAGTGCCCATAGGACCTCAAACGGGGTACCCTTTGAAGAGAGCAAGCCCTTCAGGAAGAGAAATCTCCAAGGTGCCTGTAGCAGGTTGTCAGCTCAGAGCTGAGTCACAGAGGAGACAATGCCCTCCTGAATCACTCCTTCTTTGTGGAGCAGTTAGGATTTCACTGTGAGCTTTCCTGTCAGGTCCTGACTGGGCATGACCTTGATTTGTGTTGGAGATCTGGCATGACTGCAACCCATGGTGCTGCAGCTACACAGCCCCTGCTCATCGGGCGCTACCGCATCCCCGTCCTTCTTCCCACCGGCACTGTGGCAGCATCTCCTTCCTCCTCCCTTGCCAACTCACCTCCAGGGAGAAGAAGCAAATACCCAGAGCAATGACTCTCCTTCCCCTCTACTCCAGGCTCCCGAGCACCCCAATAGCTGTTAGAGAGCAGCCCCTGCTTCCAACTCTTCCTCCAGCAGCCCTTGGGAACTCACCTGGCTTCCCACAGTCTGCACATAAAGAATTTTCTGCTCTTCTCCACACCTCCTTCAGGGCCTTCATGCTCCGCTCGTGTCCTCCAGCCATCACGCTATCCCTCCAGGCAGGGCAGGGCCGGGCCAGGCCAGGAGGCCAGCCTGCACCTTCTGCACCTGCAGGCCAACCCGAGGGAGAAGGAGCCACGGGAGAGACAGCAGCTCTGGCAGAGAGCGGGGAAAGCAGGAGAAGCGGTCAGGTTAATGGTAGGAGCGTGGAGGCCTTAACGGCACACCTGAGCCGGCTGAGCGCAGGCAGGGGCGAAGAGGCTGAAGTGCAGGCAGGCTGTGGGTGAGGAGGAGGAGGAGACCTGCCCCTTGGGCGTGGAGGGAAGTGCAGCAATTAACCACAGAACTGGTTTTTCCGCATTTCTGCTGGTGAACGGACAGGCCAGGAAGAGAGCGCAGCAGCGAGCAAGTTGATAAAGGCAAGGCGGCCGCAGACAGCGGCCACCAGCCCTGTCAGGACTTGTGCCAGGGCTCATCCCGCTCTGTGACATGGGGGGTGGTTTGGGCAGGCCTTGCAGCACTTCAGGAGCTTACAGCAGTCAGCTGGCCACCACACAGGCATTACCCACACCTTTAAAGCAAGGACCGGAGGGCAAGAAAGCTCAAGAGTTCAGCCAAAGTCACTCAAACCATCATCCAAGAACACGGCAGTGCTGATGCCCCCTTCAGCTCGTGCTGGTGTCTCTCTCAATCACTACAGAAACCAAGGCCGTTGAGCCAGGTCCTGCATATCAGGACCTTACTCAGTTTAAGACCTGACTCAGTGTTAAGAGCCAAGATGCATCCCCACAATTGTCTGCACGGGCTAAGAGTACCAGCACAGGTGCCACTAACACCAAACAACGATAGCGTGAAATAAACTCTTGGACCTTTCCTGATGAAATGCAGACCTTAAATGTTTGGAGGAGCAACCTTTATTAAACAGATGGCGATGTACAATACTGAGAACATATCCCCAGGTGAGAGATCAGCACAAGGCAGCACCCCAAAACCCTTTTTCCTGGGAGGCTGCTGAAGGGAGGAAGGAGCTGGAAGCACTCAAACCTGAAGGAACCCTCCATCCACCCCAGGGATGGGAACAGCCACCTGCGAAGCGGCTTCTCTCTCCCACCCCAGCCTTGGGCCAGAACACACAGCTATGATCAGGTGAGGGGCTGCACACAAGTCCCACACACCAGGGGTACAAGAGGACCCGATGCTGGCGCCACTCTACTCCTCCAAGCTGAGAGACCCTCCCGCCGCTGCCCCCAGGAGGCCACCATCCCGTCCGCCCCCTCCGCCCGGCGCAACATGGCGGGCGGGACGGTGCCGCCCCTCACGGCGGAAGGGGCGGGCGGCAGCGTGGTACCGGCAGCGTGGTACCGCCATGGGCCGCAAGAAGAAGAAGAGCGGTACAGGCGGCAGAGAGGGCCGGCTGGTGGTGACTTTTGACGAGGACAGGCGGAGGTGAGGCCGGGCGCGGGTGTGTGTTATGTTGGGACGGGTTGGGGATATCTGCTCGTGAAGGGATCGCTAAACGCCGGCTGGTTCGGTGTTGCTGGCGGCAGGGAGTACCTGACCGGCTTCCACAAGAGGAAGGTGGAGCGGAGGAAGGCGGCCCTGGACGAGATCAAGCGGAAGCTTAAGGAGGAGCAGAGGAAGCTGAAGGAGGAGGTACCCCTAAAAACACCCCACCCCACCCCCCCATCGGCCGTCCGTGGGTGCGGGGTGCCCGCCTCCCACCATGGCGGGCAGGCCGCAGGCAAGAGGGTCTTGGGATGGCGGCTGCAGCGGCAGGGGTGCCGCAATGACCTGTTTCAATCCCCCTCAGAGGCACCAGGAGTACTTGAAGATGCTGAGCGAGAGGGAGGAGGCGCTCGGTAGGTGCTGGGCCCTCGGTGTCGGGGGGTGGGCACCCGTGGTCCGACACTGTTGGCTAGGTGATAAGAACAGGAGTGCTCGCACGCTGTCCCACAGCATCAGCTCCTTGCTCCTGTAGTGTTGCCCCTGGGCAGCGATCTGAGTAGAGACCACTGCAGCCCTCGTGTCCTGGTGGAATAGGGGGTAGGAGAGTGTGCAGAAAGGAGCAAGCAAGAGGGCATCTTCAAGTCCTATGCTGGGAGAAGAAGCTTGCCCTTTGTGCTTATAGTGCTGGTGTTCGAGGCCTTTCACCCTGGATGCAGAGGCTGGGTGCCCCCTGAGGATGGCACTGCAGGGACAAGCAGATATATCTTGTGGAAGATATGGTACTTTGCAGTGCAGGACCTTTTTTGTCTCCCCAGATGAGGCTGACGAACTGGAGCACTTGGTGACATCACGCACGGAGTCTGTGAACATCGACCACCCGAACCACATTGTAACTGTGACCACCATCAGTGACCTGGACCTCTCCGGGGCACGCCAGCTGGGACTGACCACCCCTGTGGTAAAGCCTCTTGCTGCCTCACTGGTTGTGTCAGCTGTAAATGTCCTTGGGGCTGGCTACGTAGGGCTGGTACTCCCTGAATGTGCCCACAGACTTGCAGCAGGCTGGGAGCAGGGATGAAAAGGGAAACTCATAACTTCCTAGTTTTTCCACAACTCATGTTGGGCCTTTAAAATAGAAGAAATGTCCTACATGAGCAGCTCACTCCAAACCTCCCTGGAATCCTTTGCTACTACCAACTGACCTTGTGTAAGTGAAAGGTGTCACAAGGCTGGAGGTGAGAATGTAGTATTTTAAAAGCCAATGCAATATGAGCAGCAAGGTTTCAGGCTTTGCTGCATGTCTGTCTTCTATCTCTTTCATGTGTCCTGACCAGGAAAAAATGTTATTAGGACAAGCAGGCACTTCTCTTCATGATCCTGTGCTTGGACTACAAATAAGAAAACCATTTATTTCTGGATGCTCTTGCTTTTATGTTCAAAACATATTGTAACTGAGAATGTTGTATTTGTTCCAGAAAGGCTTTCAGGCCCTGGTTCATTTGATGCTTTTGATCTTCATGACTGTGGCTGGATTTGAGCTCTTTGGGGAAGTGTCTGTGTTAACCTTTTACATTTGTGAGGGCGTCTTATAATCCGAAAATTTACTTGAAGAGGCTTTGATAGTAACTTAAGAAAAAAGATGAAACCTTCAGTTCATAGTTTAGACTTCAGCTGCACAGCCATTAAGATCATGCTGAAGTTTTTGGATCTTAGGGTGGATTACTGCAGGACTTCTCACTGATTGTCCATTTCCTAAAGAAACCTTGTAATAAGAAACCTTGAGATTTGGACAACAAGGGATGTGGAGAACTAAACAAAGAAAGTTCACCTATGATAAGATGGTTTACAAAACAGAATGAAACCAAGAAGGCAGCAGAAACACCAGCGTCACAAAACTGCCTGTTAGAATGTATCTTAGGTATTTTTTTTTCTTCCTTTTTGAGGGCAAGAGTGATGGATCAGAAGAAGAGAAAGGGGAAGAGGTGGTGAACAAACCTGTTAAAGCAATGCCCAAGAAGTCCAGAAACCCTTTCCTGTCTGAAAAGTACGTATAAATTCACTCCAGCAACTTGCTGCTAGGCTTTGCAAGCTGATGAAGAGCTTTTCTTCCCAGGTCAGTGGTGTGGCTGCAGGGCAGGGAATGCTGTGCTGCTGGGCAGGAGCCAGCAGAGGGCACTGGCAGAGCACAAGCCTGTCCCGGACGCTCCATTCCACTGGCATTGATCGCTGGTGGCAGCAGCAGCAGGAGGAGGGTGCACAGGAGGGCGGGCTTTGTCCTGAAGTGTTTACCTAGCCCTTCCTCTCGGCAGATATTGCAGGGGAGGGTGTATTGCAGGGTGCAGAATTTGTCTCTAGGATTGAAGGTCGAAAGACCCTAAAGCTTTGGCATTCTCCGTGTTTTTTCAGTATGCAGGATTTACAACTAGCTCAGGAATGCAGAGTATTACTTAACTGTGTGGTGGCTGGGCAGCTCAATGCTTAGAAAATTCATTGTGGTTGTTACTGCACATGTAAACTTGCAGGTTTCCTGCTCTGCCAGAATGGTGCCCAGCACAGTGGAGTTCCTCTGGAGCTCACCATGGCTGATGTCTACTCCTGCTGGGCCACACAGGGCTCTCCTGCTTTTGTTGTGATGTCGCCTTGCTCCTGCAGACTTTGGTCTCCAAACAATTTTCTCTTCCTGCCCTGCACAGGATCTCTGCTCTTACTGCCACACTGCACATGCACAGCCGGAAAAAGAGAAAAGGAAAGAGACTCCACCGTGGGCAAGGCCCACGCAAGAAAATCCAGAAATCCAGCACGGGGCGGACCACTAAGACTCAGCGGCGGAGGCTGACGGGGAAAATGGGCCGTGATCAAGATTAATGAAGGAGCTAATGGGACAGTGCTCCACATCTGGCTGGCTGCTCTTTGGGACCCTTTCACTGTGGGCAAGGGCCTTGTTGATTTGGCTCTCTGAACAGCAGTGAGCCCAGATCACCCTTCCTCTCCCCTCCTGAGCTCCAATCAGGGTGACTATGGACACTCTACCCGTGTATTTCCACAATGAACTCCAGCTACTAAGTGCCTGGGTGCCATGGAGTCTCTAAAAACTTCTGCTGGGATCACACTCTCTGTTTGGCATGACCCTTCTGTCCTTGAGCCTCCCCTTCCAGAGCTGATACCTGCCTTTATCAAAGGAGAGAATCTGGGGCAGAGTGCAACAGGCACATGGTCAGGGCAGTTTATGCGGCTTGGAAGAGCTCTGCTTCCACTCTTGTGCATCAGTGCTCTGGCATTTCTCCTGTGCAGTAAATCCTTTTTCCATAGGGATGGGGAGTCATCTTGTCTCGTGTGTTTCTTCTCCAGTGCCACACATGCAGGTGTACTTTTTGTTTGCTACCTGTGCCACGTGGAGTTTGGTAACACTGTGCTAAATCTTTATTAAAAAAAAAAACCCATTTGTGTCTTATTGAAGTGTAACAGCAACTTTGCCAAGGCCAGTACCAGTTAGAAAGAGGGGAGATAGTTCCTGGTGCTTAAAGGATATTGAAATCCACTGGTGCTTGGGAAATGGAATGGTTAGGAGCTATTTCTGCAATGCCAAGCCAGCAGCAGGAATGGCTCATTCTGTTGTCTGCTGAATGTGCCGATCTTAATGGCGATAGCTCAGAGGAGTATGAAATGCCCTAATGCCCTTGTTGTATGTGTGTGGCCCTCTCTGGGATGGGAGTGGCAGAGGCTGCCCTTGTTCTTTACCTCAGGGCTGCTGCAGTCAGCAGCAGTTAATTGCCTTTCTTCTTTGGATTCCAGTATATGTTTTTTAGCATGGATGCCTTCAGCAGGAGGGGAAAAAAAGAGTTTGCATGGTTTGGGTTAAGGAATACTGGTGGCAAAACTGAGTGAATCCTCTGAGGAGAAGAGCAAGCAGAGGCAGCATGCTGGCTTCTGTTCTGGAGTATCTGTAGGAGATGGTGGCCATGCTGCCTGTCAGCCAGGCCTCCACCCATGCCACATGTGTACTGGCAAGGAAATGACAAAGGAAGACAAGGCTTGTGTGGCCAAAACCCACACCAGAAAACTGGCAACCCAGCAATGGGAGAGTGCATACATTCCTCATGCCAGAAATGGGAGGGGAAAGAGCAAACCAGTGCTTGAGGCTTCATGGAGAAACTTCAGAGCAATGCTGATGGCCACCAGCCACTAAAGCTAACTGCAGCCTGATGGATCTCTCCAACGTTTCTTGGAGCATGCACATACTGAGTATTGAGAAGGATACAATCTCAACACTGACAGCAGCCGCACAATTTCTGCTGGAGCGTCTTCCTCTGGAGGGAACTGGGTGGCATGCATGTGAAGCAGGGGGTCCCTTTGTACCTCCCTTTTTCTTCTGGAAGTGAGTGGTGGGGAAGTGGATACTGTTTTATCCCATGTGCCTTGCATGCTTGGGCTCTTGAGTCCCATACTGAGCTGAGTTCTTAAGCACTAATGTGGAATAACCTCAGTCACATAATGAAAATGTAGTGTGTGCTACTCACCTCCAAAATAGTTTTGGTACACTGCCTTAAAGGCTGCTCCAGAAGGCACATGAAATCCATGAACTGCCTTATCCGGCCTTCCTGTCTTGCCTTGGGGTGTTGGCTGTTTCAGAGCTGTGAAAACAACTCCAAGGCAAGGCCGAAAGTCTGATGCTGGGCTGGATTTCATCCAAAGTGTCCAAGAGGAGCACAAAAGCATTTCTCCTTGTGGTTTGGTAGTTAATATGTTCTAGAGCCATTGTGTAGTTGTTGGAGAGGGATGTAGGAGGGAAGGAGAGGGAAATTCTGCTTAGAGTGGTGTGCCACACCAAAGGGACTGTAGCTTAAAGCTGGAGCACATTATGTGACATCCTTTGTGTGGGTCATTCAGCACCTTTCCCTTAGGACATTCTGCCTTGTGGATTGAAGGTGGGCAGGTGACTTTTGCTCCCCCACCCCAGGAGTTTGCTCTGGAGCTGGGATGGCCGCTGTAAAGGAAATGTACAGTCTGTGTGTTTGTGACATCTCTGGAAGTGTGGAGTGGGAACTGTGAGTTACTTCACCTTCCACAGCCTGTAGGCAGCCTGGCACATAGGGACAGCACTAGATTGCCTTATTGTAGTCCTGATGAGGTAGTAAGAGGGACATCAACAGCACTTCAGTGTTACTTTGCTGCCAGGTGGTTTACAAGAATCTCTCTTTTAGATTACTGTATTCCTGACCCTAATAACTTCTGAGCCTTTCTCAGGTGTCAAGTGTCTGCTCAAATCTCCAGCAGCCTCTTCCATGCTCTGAAAGCTTCCAATTCCTGCTGTAAATTAGGTTTTCACATTAAAAAACCAAGGCATATGGAAAAACTGAGAACAGAACTGTTACATCCTAGGCAGTGTTAACCATCAGGGTTGTTCACTGCACTATTGATTTCTCCATTTGATCGATTAAAGCTTTATTTGGTGATGTAAATTACTGACTCAGCCCTAGCTTGTTGTCTTCCTTATGTGCAGGGTGTGCAGACAAACCACCCGAGGATAAATTGGATCAAGAATATGAGCTCCTGCACCAAGTTAATGTGTTGTTTGCCAGACACATCACAGTTCGGCCCAGACTGTGACTTTAAATTCTTCTTGTTTGCTGCTTCCCCTTGTTTTCAAGATGGATTTGAGCATTTTTGTTGTTCTTCCCCCCCCGTCAGCTGTTCACAAACAAGTTCTAGCTGTTAAGGAGCTTCTGAATATAAAGTACCTGCAAAAATCAACGTGCTGGTGCAGCTGCTGCTGAGAAAATGAAGAGCAGAGTCCAGCAGCTCCCTGCGTGTTCCCCCTTCCACAGCCTCGGCACAGGTTTTTCACGCTTGGCTCTGCAGCTCTGGCACTTGTTACTGGTGCTTGTGCCCGAGGGCTCACACAGAGGGAGGCAAGGCTTTGACATGGGCTGCCATGCTGGGGTTTCCATGCATGATGGCTTTCACTGACTAGACTGTAGTTCTGCACACATGCACGCACAAAAATGTAATTGGGGTTACAGAGCATCAAAACCAGACAGGGAGCCAAAGAGGTCAGACAGCTGGGGAAAAATAGGAGCTGGGGAAAAACAGGGTGTGCATGAGCTGTATGATAATCAGTGCGCTGTGTTTATTGCTCTTCAGAAGCATGTCAAGCTCAAGGCTGTACCCAGTACAGTCCCACTGCTGCTTCCAGCATTGTTTTCCAGAGATGAACTGGGGAAGAAGTTGCTGGGAGAGTGACAAGAACTTTTGTGGTCTAATGGAGCTGAATAACTGAGGGTGTCTGGGAAAGACAGGTTTGAGGAAGGGATTGAAAACTGCTTTTAAGGGGTAAACAAAAAGTGAAATTAAGCTTCTGGGGTTTTTTTTCTTAATATTCACCAGGACTGTGAAGAGAAGGAGGCTGGATTGTAACAGGAGCAATGGAGGACAGATGTCTTAACACCTTAACATGCTTACATGTTCCACTAGAAATAGTAGCGAGGCTCAGGCAGGACCTGTGCTGGGCAGGTAAAGCCCAGGTAAGACAAACCTCTCTGGGGAGTGCTGTGGGTAGGAATGACCTCCTGATGGAGCTGGGCTGGGGGACACGGTCATGTTTGGTTGTCTCAATGCTTACAGATGATTCAGCTGCTTTAACATCTATTTAATATCTATTTAGCCAGGCCGTGGGATGATGCTCCGGGGTTTGTGCTGGGGTGGTCCCGGGCAAGATGCAGCCGTGGGGAAGGGCAGGAAGAGGCCGAGGGCGCAAGGCGGGGGGATGAACCGCAGCCGGGTGCCTCCAGCTGCCCCGGGGTCCGCCGGGTCGATAGCCCGCCTGCTGCCACCGACACGTGGGTGCCCGCACTCGTGGGGGCCACAAACCCACTCTTCGCCAGCCACTCAGAGGGCGATATTCAAATCATTGCTCGGTGGCAGCCAATGAGAGGGGAAGGGGCGGGGCCTCGCCCCCCACCGTTCCCACGGCGAGCTTCATTGACGGGTGGGAGCTCGGCGAGCGGCGAGGTGCTGGGAGCCATAGGGAAGCTGAGGTACTGGGGGCATTGGGAGGCACTGGGAGCATTCAGCATGACTGGCTCCACGCATGCATGCCAGAGACCCTGGGGATCACAGTATTACCCTGGCAGTAGACCCCAAAGGATGGAGGGAGCAAAGATTTGCCCATCAGGCAGTGGGGTGCTATGGGCTCCAACTAGAGGTGATGCTCCATGGGCAGGGGTGGGCAGCAGTGTTGGGGTGTTTCGTGCTGCATCCCTGGCAGGTGAAGGCTTATGCTCCTGTCCAGTATTTTGTGTGAATGAGTCGAGAAAATATGCCTCCATATGAGGAGGGAGGCTGCAAGGTTGGCGGTAGTGTCAGTTGTTGTACCTCAAACGAGTGCACTGAAAACAAAAAAATATAGCTTGGTTTTGGCATCAACAGTTGGCCCTGATTGTTTTTGAGATCACTCATAAACTTGACCAGCTGCTCTGACTCAAGTGTTCTTGTTCAAAGGAGCGGTAGCATGCTTACATCAGGGATGCTGGACTCATCCCACACCGACTTCCTGTCCTGCTGATGGATCCTCTGGACAAATTAAACAGAGCCCTCCCAGGACAGATCACATCCTCAAATCCAAGGTCTTGCTCTGTGGGATGGAGGAGGTGACAGTGGGCAGGGTGCATGTGAAAAGCCAAGACAGAAGTGTGGGGCCCAGCTGTTGTGCTTGTTGCCCTTCACAGCTTTGCGACTGACTGTCCTACAGGTCTCAGAAATTTTAGTGGGATCAGCAAGTTTAGGAAGAGTCTCATGGGTTTCCAAATTTCCTAAGCAGCTTATAGCTATCCCTTTCTGAGGAGCATAGTCAAGAGGAAAGTTTTCTTTTTTGTGCCTCTTAAGAGAGCTTGAAGGAAGAAAAACTTCCATCGAACAAAACAGCAGGACATGAGCATTATTTCCTCTGTTCACAGGGACTCCCAAAATGTAGGTGTCAGCAGTCATTTGAGGGTGCAGTGCATTGCCCCCTTTTAAAAGAGGTCTCTGCTGGAGTATACAATTTTATTATCTATAATTATATGGATCATACTGATCATTTTGCACCTGGATACCCTTAAATTACAGTATTGCCAGCTGAGAGCAGCAAACTTCAGTCTGAGAATAACATTCCTGCTTCCACAGGATCTGAAGGCCGGAGGACTCTAAGCTCTGGTCTTCTGCTGTTGTTCCTTCCTCCTTTTCCTCCTGGCTGTCCTCTGCCAGCAGCCCAGCAGCCAAAGATCTTCACCCTTGCTATGGATGATGTCTGGTTCAGTCAATGACGTGCCTTGCATGAACTTCGAAGCCAACATATTTGCAAAGAGCCTGTGCCAGCACTGTTTCCGAGCTGCAGGGGCTCACCAGCGTGCTATCCAGGTGAGCTCCTCCATCCCACGTGGAGGCTGTGAATACTTTATTAAGGACCCTTTTGTTCTAGGTTGGGATTCCACATGCCTCCCAGGCATGGGAATCCCTGCCCAGGCCAGAGCTGGGAGCCACCTTAGCAGGAAAGGGCTGGGCACAGGGTGTGATAGATCCTGGAAGGGAAAGCAGGGGTGTTGCAGATGGCAAAGCTACAAGGGAGAAGGGGGGACTGGCAGCGTTGGGACCCACCCTGAGTTAATCTCTGCTTGATGCCTGCTGGCATTTATGGTTTACCTCGCTTGGAATATGGTCCTGGTGGATGTCCCTGTGGTCCTGGCTGTCAACTTAGGGCCAGGGCTGAGTCCCTGGGGCAGCTGCAGTGAGAGCTGTTCCTGGAGGGTAAGGCAGGAGAGGGATAAACCTCATTGGTCTTTGGGCTCCAGATACCTTGATCCAACATAGTGCTGTGACACAGGGCCGGCTGCACAAGCCACTTGGCTGCTTCTGACTGGGCAACAGCCGGTTTCATGTTCATGAATGGTTTCGTGTTGTTTGCTGTCCTCCAGGAGCAACTGGCCTGGGATGATGAAATAGTAATGAGCTTTCCTCTCTCTTTCTTGCCCTCTCCTTCTCTCCCCCTGGCCCTGGGCCCTCTAAGGTTACCTCAGCCCTTTGCTTGTGATCTGCTCAGAGCTGTCGCCTCTGAGTGAATCCCAGAGTGGGTGAGATGCTGGAGGGAAGGCAGCACAGACAGCCGGCTGCCTGAAGCATCCCCCACTGCTGCTCATAAGGCCTGCAGGTAACAGGGCTGGGGAGGATGCTGAGACACCCACAAGTGCAGAGAGAGGCTGGGGCTACAGCCTTTACTGCAAAACCTCCCTCCCTCTTTGCTCCGTCGCCTCTCCCTGGGCTATCTGGGTGGGGAGGGAGAGTAGCTGTCAGCAGCATCAGCACTGACAGCGGGGAGCAGTTTCACTGAGCTCTCATTCACATGCACTCTCTCTGGGATGCGTGGAGCATTCAGCATCAAATAGGAGTGTTCTGGGCCACCTGAAGCAGGAGAAAAACCTCAACGGAGGGCTGGGAGAGAGGCATCAAGAGCCCCAGAGACCAGGCTGCTCTTGGCAGAGGTGGAAGAAGCAGCCTTTTCCAAAGGGCAGCCTTCCTTCTCATCCTCAACACACTGATGGCACCATTGCACCCCCTTCTTCCTCACAGGAGCATGGTGTGGAGGTGGCAGGACACGATGCCAGGAGCGATGCGGACCCAGGCGGGCCATGGGATGCTCTCCATATCTTAGCCCCGCAGTGCGAGGTATATGTGTGCGTGAGCCCCGTGGAGGGGACAGAGCGGTGAGTACCAGCCAGGAGCTCCCTCAGTGGGAAGAATGGAGGACGGGGAGCGGGAAGCCGAGCAGAGGAAATCAGATGCCTTCTCCCTGACGCTCTGCATACCCGTGCATGGGAACAAGGGCTGAGCAACCCCCACCGTACCCTCTGACTCTCCCAGGAGAGGTCAGGAGGCCACCTAAAGAGCCTCCTTTCTCCTCACTGCCTCTAGAGCAAGGCTGGTGGTGCCAGGATGGGCTCTGCCAGTGTCTGCCCATTCAGTAGAGACAGAGACAGTGTGGCTTGGGCTGCTGGCACTGCCACTCATCCCTGAGCTGTGCTGACCACCAGCTGTCCTCTTTCCCTGCCCCACAGCTGGCACGAGAGCAAGGGATATCCCTCGCTCAGCCCCGGAGCTGAGGGCGAGCACAGAGAAACCAGCACTGACCCCAGCGCCTGTGCCCAAGCCAACTCCGCACTTGCCAGGGTGAGATGGGGATCTCTTGTGGTGTGGGTTATTTCAGTCTCTCCAGTCCCCTCAGTCCTTCAATGCCTCTTCTGTGGGGCGCATTCAGAAGGTCCTGAGATGCAAGGGGGAATCAGTCTTCCCCTAAAGAGCATGAGAGTTGCTCTTTGATTCCCCCAAGCAGATATTCCTATGTTGTTTCTTGGCACGCGCATTGGTGTTGAGCTGCGGTCACCTTATGCTCACCCAGCTTCTCTCCTGGTTCCTTTTTACCAGCAGCTTTGAGCTGAATGGGCTGTAACTTCTCATATATGCTCTCATATCTCATATATGCTCTCACCTCCTTCCAGCCCACAAAAGTCCCCATAGCAGAGATCTGCCCTATCTTGTCTCCCAGGAAGGGGAAATGACCTGGTTGTGGGACAACACTATGGGATCAGGCAAACGGGACATGATGAGCTACGTGGGCCGTAAGGAGGAGGTGCGATCGCAAGCCCTGCAGGCAGACAGACCCAGGTGGGCTCAGCCCATTCCCTCTGGATCCTGGGTGAGAACTGAGGCACAGGGCTTTAGGAAAGAAATCTGCCCTCTGAAAGCAGGTACACTTGGTTTGCTCCTGTGTGAGACCCTACTTCTGGTTTGCTTTCCACACAGAGGTCTCTGAAGTTCACAGCAGATCTCTTAGATTTAGCAGCTCTTTACTAGTTCTGGTCCCAGGAGGTTCAACACCTCCATGGGTACCATGTAAAGGGATGAGGCCCAGAGACCATGAGATGCCATTTCTGACCATGAACCATGGGTCTCCGCGGTGCTCTCTGTCTGCATGGTTTGGTGTGCCCTCAGCTTGCGCTGCTGTGCCCCAGCACTCCCACCCTTCCTGGAGGGAGTCTGGGTTCTATCTCTGCCCTCCTGGACCATTTCTAGCTCTCCTCCGAAGACCTGCTTTGCCGTGGACGTGGTGGCACCCCGTGTCGCTCATGCCTCCCCCAGTAACGGCCTTCTCCCCGTCCCAGACTGCCGTCCCACCAGCCAGAAGCCCCAGGAGAGCTGGCCGAGGCACCGGAAAGCCGACCCTCCATGGCCATCCACCCCTCCACGTGCTACCACTGGCTCCTCCCGCAGTGACCCGCGGGGTGGCAGTGGGCACCTTGCTGGCTCCCAGGTGCGGGAGCCCCGCGGGCAGCCTGGCAGCAGGGGCACGGAGGGACGGCACGGGCTGGACAGGCAGGAGTACACAGTGCTGGCAAACCTGCCCAAGCGCCTCGGCCAGCGGGATGCTGTCGACCGCTGTGGCTCCCGCATGCTCAGCCCTGGCCGGGTGGAGGTGGAGAGGATGTTTGGCTGCGAACGCAGGTGAGAATCAGTGGGACTCCACAGTGGGGCCCCTCTTCTGTGCTGTTGGGGTGCCCCCACCTCTGATCGCTGTGTCTCAGGTAGAGAGCAGGGGTAGATGGCAGAGCTCAGCTTTCAGCTGTGCTTGAATTTCGCCTAAAGCAAGGATTGGGTTTAGGCTCAGTGCCTCCCAACCTGAGGAGCTCCCCAGTTGCAGCACACCAAATTGCAGCTGAATCCATTGGAAAGGTGGAGCAAAGCTGCACAGCCCACACTCCTCCTCCTCCTCACTTCCAGCTCCTGGAAGCTGCAGGATGTACTGCAGGCCATGAAAAGGATGAAGGAAAGAGGTGGTCCCCACTCCCAGCATCAGTTGGCTCCCCAGGGATCCAGGGTCCACTGTAGGAGCTGTTCAGTGAAGGACAGGGGATGCTAAGTGGTACTCAGTGATTGTTGAGTCTTGACTGTAGAAGTGAGAGTGGCTCCATCATTGGTGGCACAGGGTGGAAGGGGTTGTAAATGGGAACCAGGAAAGTATCCTTGGCCACGTGGAGGGAAGCTTAAGGAATAGTGTGAAGAAGACATGGGTGAGGCAGCAGGACAGTGAAAGCTGGGACGGTTGAAGCGATGGGGACAGGGAGAGGCTCTGGAGCAGGCAGAGGTCTGTGAGGTCAGACTTATGTGGAGCAGGGGCTGTGCCTCTGAGCTGAGCCTGGCAGTGGCTGGATAAACTGTGTGTGCTCACAGGAAATCAGAGACCCTGGAGGCTTTCCAGGCCCTGGAGGAGGGCCGTGTGGACCGGCTCGATGGCAAGACCCCCGTGCCACCCAGCAAAGGCCGCCTAGCTCGGAGGCAGTCCAGCCCCAGCCTGCCCAGGGAGGTGAGTCTTGGCTGTGTGGTGGGACCCCATCCCAACTCCTGCTTTTCCCTGCCACATTTTCCTCTCCTTCTGCCATATTCTGCTTCTCTCTCCCATTTCCCTGCTCTCCCCTCTATTCCCAGCCCTCCCTCTGCCATGGACTGAGACTCCTGGCTCTTAAATGGCAGCAGCCCTTTCACCCTTTGAGTGCTAAATGCTTCTCTTCAGTACAGGCTGTCTCCATGCATAGAGATGCAGTTGCTGTCTAAGGAACTATTTAACCAAACCATCTCCTAGCCCTAATCCTGTCTTGTTCCTTAGGGCCAGCGGCTCTCATGGCACCTTGAGCAGTGCAGCAGAGACCCCAAGGAGCCCCTGCGCTCCCCCAGCCCAGCTCGGCACCCTGAGAAGGCCAGCAGGAGCCAGGGGGACCGCCCGCAGCCTGCCAGCGCCGGCTGGCTGTTGGACAGAAGCAACCGGAGCCCACGCTCCACGAGCCCGGCACGACGGTCTGTGAGTCCCACAAGTGCTCCACAAGCCCGGCTCCGAGCGCCCATGAGCCCTCCCTGGCGTTCAGAGAAGAGCTGGAGGAGCCGAGAGGAGCCTGTACGTGCCCCCAGCTCAGAGAGGGGCCGAGCTGCCTGGCTTGGGGGAAGTACAGTGCAAGCACCAGAGAGGAAGAGCCGAGGGGACTCGCTGCACCCCACAGGCCTTGGGAAGGGCTTGGATAACAGCAAGCTGAGCCGGGCAGCGCCACCGCCGCGGTCCCTCAGTCCTGGGAGACATACAGAGAGCACATGGAGAAGCCAAAAGGAGATCACCCCTCCGGTGCGGGTAGCAGAGAGGCAACGGGGAAGGCCAGGGGAGCTGCTGCAGCTCCGGGCACCTGGGAAGCCATCGGAATGTGGCTGGCAGAGCCTCCGGGAAAAGCTGCCAGCCTCCCACCCTGGGAAGGGCACCAGCAGTGACTGGAAAGGCCAAGGCAAGCCCTCACGCACTGCGAGCCCAACAAGAGCACTGGAGCAGGACTGGAGGGGTCAGAGGGATGCACACCTAGCACAGGCATGGCAGAAGGACTGGAAGCTCCAAGAGAAGCCTGTGTGCCATGCGGACTTGATGCGCCAGCTCGAAAGGGACTGGAAAAGCCCCACTAAATGTCCCGATGTAAGACTACGGCCAGATGACAGCTGGAGAAGGCCTGAGAGTCCAGCACAGCAGCTGGAGGATGACTGGAAAGGCCCTGAGCACACCCGAAACACAAACAACCCAGAGAAGCCATTGGAAAGCGACTGGGGGAACAAGAGGCTTCTCATTTACCATGTGAGTAGGGCAGAAGCCAAGGTGATGGGGACCCTGGCAGGAATAAAACTGGCAAGCACAGAGAGGGTGGGTCCCTTGGATTGCAATTCTGTGCATCGCAGCTTCCCTGGATCTTCTGCTACTCCAGGGGAGCCAAGCTGCCTGCCTGGCACTGGGAAAAGGGAGGATGCTTCCCACACTGGGAGGTGGCTGCTCAGATTTGGAAAACCGAGGCGAGTACTAACCCCCGTGGCTTCAGCTCCTGCTTTCCTTCCCTGCAGCCCCAGCTGTGTGGAGGTGCCTTCCCACCACAAAGCAGCACCGGATCCTCAGGAAGCCCGCAGCCACGTTCAAATGACAGTGAGAAGCGCAACAAGGTAGGGGCTGGGACCTGGGAATGGAGATCACTGCTGGCAGCATCTGGGTCTCCAGCACTTGATTTGGGCAGGCTTAGTGTGGTGCTGCCTTCCCGTGACCTCTTGGGTACCAGCATCACTAATACCCTCCTTCCCTTTGTCCTTTGCCCAATTCTCAAGTGCGGAGAAACAGGGGCACAGAGCCTTTCTTTTTTTAAGCCAGAGAGGGGCAAGCAGTAGAGCTGGGGCTAAAACCTCAGAGTAGCTGCTCTCCTGCCCTTTATTACTGCCTGATGTTATGATGGCACTGAGGGTTTCATAGGGATGAAGCAGGCTTTAGTGGCATAAAAGAAGATACGGTCAATTGCGTTGGATTCCTGAGATACCAAAAATGGCACGAGAGCTGCTTTGGAGGTCTGCAGAAAGAGTGCTGGCAGCCCTTGTAGCTGCCAGCTGTGCCGGAGTCTCTGCCTCCGTCACCCTCTGTGTACGTCAGTCGTCTTGGCGGAGATGTCCCCTGCTAGGCTTTGTGCTTTATACAAGGACAAGCTGCAACCAGGCAGGAGGCTGCCAAAGGTCTCTGAAACTCAAAACGGGTGACAGCCCTTCCCTCACTTCGCTGTCCCAGGGCAGAGAGGAGCCCAAGCCCTGAGCTCCCCTTCCACAACTGGGGTGGGTTCACCCCAGCTATTCCAGGTTTCTTCAGCAGCGAGCTCTGGGCTACGCACCTTTGCTTGCCTTGTGGCAAGAAGTATCAATTCGGTGTAGAACCTGTCATTTTGTTATGCACGGCCCCCTGCCCCTTTTCCTTTGGGACCCTCTCTCGCAATTCCCCATCCTGATGCCAGCCATGGATGTGCTTTGGGGAGCACCAAAGGCCCCCATGGACTTGCTACCACCTCTGCCAAGATTGCAAATCACTGCTTTAGGGGTTCTTGGGTGGGAGGTGAAACCGAGCCACTTCAGGAGCGAAGGTGAGGACCCTGCTGTGTGCACACACACGCCGGGACTGCTGGAAATCCCTGCCTGGAAAACAACAAGTAAATCCCTGCCTGAAAGAAATCCCTGCCTGGGGAAGGGCCGGGCTCCCGGCCGTCCCTTCCTGGGGCAGCAGCGGCTCAGCCCTGGACTTCGTGGCGGCGGGGCGGGAGAGGGACGCGGCTCAACCCCAGCATCGACCCCGTTCCATTCTGTCCCGTCCCGTCCCGTCCCGGAGCCGCTCCCCCTTTCCGTGCGCCCCGACGGCCTCGCCCGCCCCGACGGCTCCATTGGCTGTAGGCGGCCGGGGCGGCGGCGGCGGCTGCCATTGGCCTGCCCGGGCCCTCCCAGGAAGTTTGGGGGGAGGAAAGAAAAGTTTTGGGGGTTGTTCTTTTTTTTTTTTTTTTTTTTTTTCTTCCTTTTCTTTCCTTTTTTTTTCAAGTGAAACAGGAGGGGAGGGGGGCGGGGGGAAGGCGGGTGGCGGAGCGGGCATGGTGGGGCCGTGGAAGCCGCCCGGCCGCTGAAGCCGCCCCGCCGCCCTGGCTGCCAGCGCCCGGCCCCGCCGCGACCCCGGCCCCGCCGCCGGCCGCGGAGCCCCCGCCATGACGGTGAGTAGGGACCGGCCCTCGGGGGTCGAGGAGGGGGGCGTTTCATCTGTTTCATCCACCCGGCCGCTGTCCTGCCCCTCGGGTGGGAAGGGGCTGTCAGCCGCCGCTTCCCGGGCACCGCGGTTACCCCGGGGCACTCGAAGCTGTGGCCGAGGTGCGGTGCCTCCTTGCCTGCCCCATGCAGGGCTCCACTCGGTAGAGTCGCTTCGTTAGCGGCCGGCACCCCCCCCCCCCGGCGGCACGGACATGGGTAACATTGCATGTAAGCAGTGGGCTGGGCTGAGGCCTGCCGAGCTCACCGCACCGATGACCGCTGTAGGGTGTGAAATCCGCGCCCCCCCCCCCCCCCCCGCCTCCGGAACGGGGAGCTCCTGCTCCCTGTGGGAACCAGATGTGGCTTTGGGGCAGCGAGCGTCCTTCCCCTGGGGCGAGCTTTCCTCCGTGCGGATGTCTTCCCCGCCGGGAGGAAGGCTGTTGAGCAGGGTCGTGGAGGTGACAGGCTGGGCCCTGCCCGCTGGCCTTTTGCATGGGAGCGGTGGGAATGAAAGAGCCTGTTGCCCGTTTGCTTTTGGAGCACACACAGAGCTGCATGTGTGCTCCAGCCGGGGGGCGGTTCTGCTCCCACTAAACTGAGCTGAGCAGTTTCGATTTGCGGTGTTGGCCTGGGGCCTGTGCCTTGTGGAGCGGGTTCCCTTTTTGGAGGAGAGGAGACACTGTGCTTGCTGGAAGGACGAAAGCCCTTTGCACATTCTCTTGGATGTGAGAGGAAGTGGTGCTCCAGGACCCGAGGTCCTGAGGAGCCTTTGGGAGTGGGAAGAGCAGGAGACACAGTGGTGGTGATGGTTCCGTTGGACACAGAGCTTTCTCAGCCTGCCACAGCCTCTCCTCCACTTCTCCATCCTGGCGCCTGTGTACCACCCAGGAGCCATTCTTTTGCTCCCATCCCCTTTCCTTCTTTGGTGTTTACATTCTTGAGATACTTGCAGCCTGTTATCACCTCCCCTGTAGCCCTTCTTCACCAAAAGCAGGCAGCTGCCTCCCCTTAACCTGCTGTTGTGAGCCAGTCCTTCCAGATGTCACCTATGTCCCAGCTGCTTGGCACCCCTTCCAATGCCTCTATCTGGCCATCTGCAGGGCTGAACGTATGTGTAACTCTGGTGGGAATGGATGCAACTAGGCAGGATTGCTGCTGCCACCTCCCAAGGTGAAGCCTCACCATCTACAGCCCCGAGCTGCACTGCAGGGCCATGCATTTTGCCGGGGGTGCATCCTGCCGCATCCTTGCATCTCCGGATCTCTCCCAGTGGTTCGTCTTTCCTGGACGTTTCCTCCTCCCACTGCCAGGCCATTTCCTCTGGTTCAGTTTGAACCCTGCTGTCTTTTCTGCTAATACTTAGAGCTCTGTATGCCAGAGAAGAAGCTGGATTTGGTTGTGAAGAGGGGGAGAAAAGTGGCACCTTGTGCATCAGCTGATGTCTCATGTTATGGTACCAGCCCTGCTATGACAAGAATAGTTCAAAGCCAGTTCCAGAGCTGTGGCTCCGTGTATGGGGGTGACAGGGAAAACAGGAGTCCTGTGCAATTCACTCACTTGGGAGAAGCCTTCTAGGGGGGAGGAGGGGGTGGAGTTTTTTGTCCCCAGCACTGCATCAGGGCAGGGGTTCTATCAGGACTTCATGCCGGTTTTCCTATCAACGTACATCCCATTAATGTTCATTATTTTGGCACCTAATGCTTTGGGACTAAATCCTCAGTAAGATGAGACCCAGCTGATCCATACAACAGCCCCAGGCAGGGCTCCTTTCTCTCACTCTCTCCTTATATTGTTATTCCACCTTCACGGAGCCTGCCTGGCTTTCTCCTGCCCGGCTCTCTCCTGCCCGGCGCACATGCGTCCCAGGAGAGGGGGGGAGGCCGCGCTTTGACGTTTCGCCTCCTTTCCTTCCCTCCTGCCGCTCCCAGTTGGGAGCCGGAGCTGAAGTCACTGGATTGGAAGGGATAACGGGAAAAAGGGTGGAGCTGCTGCTGCCACGGAGAAAGAATTAAGTTTCGGGGCACTTCTTCAGGGAGGCAGCAGCAGGGCCGGCGGGACGTCTGGGTCCATGAGGATGGGGATGCATGCGTCCCCCTTGTCCCCCAGCCACCAGCAGTGCCTGTCGCCTCGTCGGGAGGTGAGGTGTGAGAGCTCCCCATGCCCTTTTGCTTCGGTTTTCCTCCCTTCCCAGGCTCTTAGTTCCTCAGTCGGACACTTCTGGCCAGGCCTGAAGCTGTAGCAGCCGGTGATCCTCCCCTTGGTGGACCTGTCCGTGCTTGCTTGAACCAGTAGCTGGAGCACTGGGGTGGACCAGTGTGTACTCGGCTCTTGCTTCCTCATAGCCTTGGGTGTAACCCAGGGGAGATGAAAACAGGGGAGCAGGGAGCTGGGCATGTGGGCACCCGTGGCTGGCCACTGGGCTCCTTTGGGGGCAGTGGAGTGGCCATCAGCTTCCCAACCCACCCCTTCTTCCTGGCTCGATCTCTGGTGGTGGTTGATGGCTTCCCCAGGGCTGGCAGGTCTGATGCAGAGGGTTGGGAGGTCCAGCTCTGGCACCGTCCCCTCTCCGGCACCATCCCTGCCTTGTCTGGCTGCAGAAGAAGGGGCAGATCTGCAGACTCTGCCGTCTCAGGCAGGAGAGGCGTTGGGCTGAATTATTTGGTGGTGCAACTTCTCCCGAGCCAGCAGGGCTGGGAGGAGGGACCGGCTCGAGCCTGTTTGGCTAAGGGCAAAGCCAGGGAGAGCAGTTCCCCTGAGTCAGCTCTCTGGTGCTCCACCTTGGGAAGGAGATAAACTGGTTGGGATGCCGCACCAGTGGTGTGAAGTTAGGAGGAGACAGGGAAGGGGAGGAAGCTTCTTTCTAGCACGGGGTGATCTGGGTGATACTCTGTTCATTCTCATCTTGAGTAGCTGTGGCACAGGGCAGGCTATGCAGTGGGAGAGAGAAGACAGAGCCGGGTAAGAGAGGAGCCCCCAGCACCTTGGAGAGGATCAGGTGCTGGCTGTGACTCTGATTTCATCTCTACCCTGGGGCACATCATTTAAAGGGAACATGTTTTCACAGCTGTTGAATTGCGTCCTGTACATTTGTGGTGAGAGTTGTTCTGTAGAGAGATACTCATGTGTTTATAATAGACAATTGGTGGTGAAGTTACCGGAGGGAAGTGGCTCTGGGGCATGGATGGTCAGGGTTTGGACAAGGTGTGTCTGGTTCTTTGCCTCCATCTCCACGCAAGCCCCATTGCTGGAGGTGGAGCACTCCCTCCTGCCCACTATCCTTGTCCCTGCCTCCCCCTCTCTGAACAAATATCTCTGGGGCACCTTGTGGAAACCTCCCTGCTGCATATTTTCCTTTAATTTTTTTTAAACCTCCTTCCTTATCTCCTGCTTCCTCTTACGGGAACGACTGCCTGCTGCTGAGAGCTGAACTCAGCTCTCCTTCACTGCCGGGCCCTACGCCCCCATGAGTTTCCTAAAAGTGATGCCAGGCTATTCCCGCAGTTGTTCTGCCACTGGGGACTTGCATTCCACCCTCTGTCATGAAAAGCCTTTTTGTGGGTCAGTCCAAGACAGTAACCATGTGGTTTTGTCTTTCCTCTCCAGCCGGATCTCCTCAATTTCAAGAAGGGATGGATGTCCATCCTGGACGAGCCAGGAGAGGTAAGCCCAAGAAGGCAGGAGTCTGCCTCTTCCCCCAGCCTCTGCTGCTAGAGATGCCCCAGAGAGCAGCCGATTTCCTTCCCCCTTCACTCACTGAGCTTGATCCTGCTGGGAAGGGCAGCAGCAGGAAGCCTTTGGTGGGAGTGCTTTGCTCTGTGTGTGGGCACAGAGGTTCACATAGTGCCCATCTCCCAGCTCAGGGGCACAAGGGGGAGCTGGAAGGGACATGGAGGAGGGGGAAGAGAAGCCTGAGAGGTCAAAGCACAAAGTGTCCCTCCCTGTTCCTACACTTCCCCTGATAACTGCCTGTGCGTTTCCCTCCTGTCTTTTCTCTTCCCTCCCCCTGCCCCATCCGCCTGCAGTGGAAGAAACATTGGTTCGTGCTGACCGACTCGAGCCTGAGGTATTACCGGGACTCGAACGCAGAGGAGGTAAGCACAGCCAGCCTTTCCCCAGCCCTCTCTTCCTTCCCAGCTAGCAGGGACAGGATCACAGCCCTGGAGAAGCAGCAGCATTGTGTCACCCTGAAAGGTGCCGGAGGTGGCGAGCTGCTCTTTGCCAAGGGGTGACAAAGAGGATGGGTATTTGAAGGCAGCTGGTGAAGCCAGGGGGCTGTCAGTGGTGGGAGGTGAGAAGGGCTGACCCTGTGACTGAGCATCTCTAATGCTCTCCACGTATGAGATGTATGTGGGGAGCCGAGTCTGTCTCTCAGGGAGGTGTAGGGTAAAGGCAGAGGATGCCAGCAGGTGATGGGGTTTTCCAAGCTGGGTTTGCACTGATGTCCCAGCCGATGGCTGTGCTTGCAGGCTGATGACCTCGATGGAGAAATCGACCTCCGCTCCTGCACAGACGTGACAGAGTTTGCGGTGCAGCGCAACTACGGCTTCCAGATACACGTGAGTGTCTGGCACTGTGCGGATGCGGTGGCACCAAGGACACCGGGTGGGAATGCATGCTTGCTCCCTGTGCCCAGAGGCAAACCACGCAAACCTTTTGCCGGGACAGGAGCCTGGCAACGTGGATGACAGTGCTCAGGGACTCGAGTGCTGCCTGCCTGCAAAGGGAGGAGGAGAAGGAGGCGGTGGCTTTTGCAGGGCTGGCCAGAGGCTCTGCTGGAGGTGGCCTGAGAGCCAGGCTTAACGCCCTGTGTTGTTTACTTGACCCATTGGCCAAGGCAGCTTCTGCATAGCCATGGGGAGGGAGTGGTGAGCACTGCAGATCCTGGAGTAGCCGTCTGACCGTACTCAGAGTAACAACCTGTACCCTGGATCCGGCCCCAGGAAAATCCTGTCCTTGGCTACTTGCTGTAGTAGCAGGAGGTGGCTGCTAAGGCAGCACAAAAATGGTATTTCTGTGGATGTGCAGGGCTGGGCATTTCCCTGTGGCCTGCTGCTGTACCCCTCCACCTGACCCTTACAGACTTGGGTAGCCTCTCTAACGCAGTCCACCGTCTGTGAGAGTCGGTGTCTGGGGGTCTCAGGGAGTGAGTGGCAGCTGCCTGCTGACAGGGTCTCCATCGTCTCCCTTTTGCAGACGAAGGATGCTGTCTTCACCCTATCGGCAATGACCTCAGGCATCCGGCGCAACTGGATCGAGGCCCTGAGGAAGAATGTGCGCCCAGTCAGTGCTCCAGACGTCACCAAGTAAGAGCTGCCACATGCTCCTTCTGTTCCCCCTCTTGCTGCCCTTCTCCCCTGGCAGGCAGGGACTAGGAAGGTCCCTCTGGAAACCTGGCCACTCTCAGTTCAGCCCTGCTCTCCGCTGAACATCAGCCTGCCATTTCACTGAGGGATGGGATGCTACAGGGCCAACTCCATGCTTGGGGTGGGGGTTTGGCAGGATCTCCACTAGCATCCTTTCCCATGTGGTACCTGTCCTTCACTGGCTACTGCTCTGGTTTCAGGCTCTCTGACTGTGATAAGGAAAACTTCCATAACTGTGTCCCCCAGAAGGGCTCAATCCGGACGGAGGAGCAGCAGCGACTGGGCTCTAGTTCTGAGGGGAACTCAAAGGGCAGCCACTGGAAGGCGGATGGGCAGCGCCATGCCTTTGACTATGTGGAGCTGTCTCCCTTGCCGCAGGACCCCGGGAATCAGGGGTCCCCGCAGAGGACAAGAGGGAGCTTGAGGGTCTCTGACCGAGCTCCAAAGCACGAGGAGCTGGAGCGGGATCTGGCTGTCCGTTCGGAGGAGAGGCGGAAATGGTTTGAGGCAACCGATGTCAGGGTCCCAAACAGCGATGGGTCAGGGGGAGACTCTTCCCGCAAGGTGGGGGAGCTGGACCTCCCCACTCCCCCACTTTCGGAGGACCAGCGAATCCGGCTGAACGAGGAGATAGAGAAGAAGTGGCTGGAGCTGGAACGCCTACCCTTGAAGGACTCACGGAGGGTGCCCTTGACAGCACTGCTGAACCAAAGCAAGGGGAGCCATGAAGACACCAATGAGGCACTGAAAAAGGAGGTAAGAGCATTTCTTCTCTGAAACTGGGATTCTTGTGGCCCCTTAGTGTGGTCTCTGGCAGCAGGAGGCTCTGCAGAAAGGCAAGGCAGAGGTGCAGGGAGATGTTTATTCTTTCTGGCTTCGTTTGCAACCCCGCAAGTGCATGGGAGATTTTGCAACCGGGTAATGTGGGACTGGAGACCTGCTCTTGCATGCCTGTAGAGGTTCCCCAGGCCATGTTTTGGCCTAGGAAGTTAGTTGGTGGCACTGCTTGTGTGGAGTCTGTCTTTCCCGGGGATACGTCTGCAGCTTCTCTTCTTTGCCTGTTCCCAAGCCTGCAGGCACTTTGAAAGGAGACATGCAGTTGTCTGGCATCCCAGCTACACGAGTAGCAGTGGTTTCCTTCAGCACAGATCCAACTCTGGAAGTTGGGATGTCTCCTCTCCTCCTTATTAGTGCTTACCAAGCTGGGGCTGGCTTTCCCAGTTTGGTCCCTTAGCAGGCTGTTCTTCCTGTGGGAAGCAGGCATCTCCATTGGCCATGTGTGGTCCATCCCAACCCTCAGCCAAGGATTTGGATGCAGCATGTTTGTTGGGCCATGGCTGAGCATCTTTCTCCCCTCCCTGGTGCACAGATTCAGTCACTGCGGGCACAGCTGGAATCCTGCCGGGCCCGGAATGAGAGTCTTCGGGAGGCAGCGAAATCCCAGGGAGAAGGCCATGTGCCCCGGGGGTACATCTCACAGGTGAGCAGGGCACTGGACACAGGACCCTGGGGTTGCTGCCAGTCCCAAACTGGGTAATGCTGGCACTCAGCTCATTGCTGAGCAGGTATTGCTAATCATTGGGTTGCCATGGTGACCCTAACTGGGCCCACTTGTAATCAATGTTAATTACATAAAGGCTGCTGTGTATTGCCTATACTTAAAGGGGATAGTATGAACAGGGAGGAGAAGAGTTAGGGGGGAGTTACAGGATCTAGATATAAGGAAGAAACTCTTTACTGTGAGGGTGGTAAGGCTCTGTGAGGTGGTAACAGGCTGCCCAAAGAAGTGGTAAATGCTCCATCCCTGGGAGTGTTCAAGGCCAGGTTGGACAGAGCCTTGGGTGACATGGTCCAGTGTGAGGGGTCCCTGCCCATGACAGGAGGGTTGGAACTGCATGATCTTAAGGTCTTTTCCAACCCAAACCATTCTATCATGCTGGGATCTGTGCCCCGCATTGCGCATGAGTAGGATGCTGGCCTGGGCTGGGGGCCTGAGCTGCCCCTGGCTCAGGAGTGGGTCATCAGCTTCCTGCCAAGCCACCTGCATGTTTGCAGGTTCCCACATGTGGTTCTTGCTATCAGGGGCTTCCAAATCCCTTGTAAAAAGCAGCCCATCAGGCCCTGGGGAGCTCCCATCCTTGCCCAAGCCCTGAAGATCACTTTGACAACGCAGCCTGTTGGATTGCTGGGATGGCATGTTGGAAAGCCCGCAAAGCAGTGTTTACTCACGCTTCAACCTCTCGTTTCCCTTTGTTTGTTTATTCCCCCCTCTGTGGACTCATCCAAAGCAAACACGGTCACATCCCACAGGGTTTCCTGGGGGGAGGCTGCCGTTCCACTATGCTGTGGCCATTTCAGGATGTGCCCTGCGTGTTGAAAGCTACTGGGGGGTGGAAGGAAATCGGGGCTGGCGAAGCCTGTTGAGTGCATTGGCTATACCTAGTCCAGATAAAGAAACCCACAGGTCCCGTGGTGACGAGCCCAGCCACTTACCAGTGGCTCTGTCATCTTGATTTAATATTTACAGCTCGCAAGCTTCTTTATGGTGAAAAAAAGGGCAAAAGCAGTGAGGAGGAATTGCACCTTATCTCCCTAATAACTTGGCTTAAAAGGCCCACTTTTCACATCTGAGGCCAAACTTGGCCTTTCTGCAAAGGGCTTGTTCTCCCTTAGTCTGCCGAGGTTTGCAGCCTGTCTGTGGACAGATAACCAGATTGATCCCTTGCCTTTTTCCTCTCCTTTGGCTGATCTGTGAAGCTTCCCAGCTTCCTTTGCCTCAGTAGGGAGGAGTAGCCAACAAGGACTGGCGTTCCCTCACTGTGTCGCAGCGCCCTTTATATCAGCCTTTGCCTTAGTACTGGGGGAAGGAACGGGATGGCAAGGGGCTGTTAGGGGACACGATGGCTTCTTGGGTCTCTACTGATGTCTTCAGAGTCCCTGGCTTTTAAAAATAATACTCTGGCATAGTTTGGTGGTGAACAAACGCTTCCTGTGGGGCTTGGGGCAGTGCTGCCAGTCTGAAGGGAGAGCAGAGGCACAGCTCTGAAGTGGGAACCACTTTGTTTTGCTAACACCAGTTAACCACAGTGCTCAGCACTGAAAGAACATGAGACACCCCGGTCTCAAGGGCCATCAGAAAGGAGATCGAGCTGTGTGAGGAGGATCCCTAACCATTAGGCTTTGGGGAGGGCTCTTTGCCAGCCTCTGCCCAGCCACAGGGCAGTGCAGGGTGTCACTTTTCAAAAGAGGCTCAATTTTCATTGATTCTGGGGGATGCTGCTTCATTTGAAAGGCAGATACTGAGATGCAGTTCCCACTGTTGATGTCCTCCAGCCAGGCAGTGACTGGTGTGTCAGGCATGTTACTCCCAGCTCGTGTCCCAAGAGGGATGCTTCTGTCTTGCTGCTATGAGCAAGAGGAACGTTTCTTCCCCTGCAAACCTCAGCTCAGCCAGGAGCCTGTCCTGGCCTGAGCCCTTGCTCCTGGTCCCTCACCCCTCCTTTCCCTGGCACGGCAGGAGGCCTGTGAGCGCAGCCTGGCTGCGATGGAGTCATCCCACCAACAAGTGATGGAGGAGCTTCAGCGGCACCACCAGCGGGAGCTGGAGCGGCTGCGGCAGGAGAAGGAGCGGCTCCTGGCAGAGGAGGCAGCGGCGACAGCAGCAGGTAGGAGCAAACACCAAGCTGTGCCCCCACTGCTCCCACATGTCTCTTGCCAGTCTCAGTCATCTGGAGCCACATGGATGACCCTGCTGGTGTGAGGCTGATGCTCCTTGGAGCATAAGCATGGTGCTCCTCGGCCCTGTGCTGTGTGTGGGGATTGTTTGGGCTGGGGCAGGGACAATGGGATGGTAAAGATCCTCTGGGAAATGGGGTCTTGCCTCTGTAGATGGGTTGAAGGGAGCCAGCAGCTTCTTGTAGGTATGTGGAGGTGGCATGGAGCTCCCATGCTGCCTTGTATTAGTCTCCTTGGCAGCATTTGGTGCATTGGGATGATCCTGAGGGCAGAGGGGAAGGTGGGGGAATCTGCAAAGACAGGTCTGAAAGCCTGTGGCAGCAAGAGCTCAACCAGTTCCCTGGTGTGGTTTCCCCAGATGTGCTGGAGCTGGCACAGCCTGACCCCTCATCTCCTGTTGTCCCCCTCTGCAGCCATCGAGGCACTGAAGAAAGCCCACCGGGAGGAGATGAACAAGGAGCTGTGCAGGACGCGAAGCTTCCAGCAGTGCAGCTCTGTCTCAGATGCCCTCCAGAAGCAGCATCAGTAAGAAACCATCTCTCCCACTCCTCTTGCTTGATGCTGCCACCCTGTGCCAGTGTCACCTCACCCAATCTGCGTCCATAGCCCCCAGCTCCCTCCGCAGGGATGGTGGGTGCCCAGCGGTGACTGCCAGGGCTTCTGGAGCTGTAGGACAAGGAAGTTTATCCCCTGCTTGGCTATTTTCCTTACATCACCTCTGTTTTCCCTACAGCTTATTCCCTCTATTTTCTTTATGGAAAGCTCCTCCATTTCTTCTAGAAGCACTGCACTTATGTGTGGGAGGTTGGGAACTGGTCCACAGGGATCCTTATTTTGTGCCAATGACTGATGTGGGCAGAGGATGCCCATGGGAGAGGGAAGGCAATGCTGGTGGCTAGGGGCTGGTGAGGGTTGTTATGGGCAGTGGTGAACCAGCGCCTCTTTGGCAGGTTGGACGTGGAATCCCTGAAGCGGGAGCTGCAGGTGCTGTCTGAGCAGTATTCCCAGAAGTGCCTGGAAATCGGGGAGCTCACACAGAAGGCAGAGGAACGGGAGCAGACGCTGCAGTACTGTCAGCAGGAGGGGAAGGAGCTCCTCCGGAAAAACCAGGCAAGAGGAAGGCTTTCCCTGCCCGCAGTGACCTTGGAGCGTGTTCCTCCCTTGCACAGCACAGCCCCTCTGTTAAAACACCCCAATTTGTTCATATTTCTTCCCTTCTGAGATTTTATCATCAGAAAGCAAGAAAAATACTAAGAGTTAGAGGCTATAGATGGACTTAACTGTGGTGTTAAATACGGTGAGTGAATTCTGCTGGTTGTAGGTACCACCATCACGTGTGAGCAGCGGGTTACAAGGACATCTCCAAGCTTGAGTAGCGCTGGCATATGAAGGTGGAGGGATGAGGACAGCTGAGGGGCCTGTGCCATTGATGTCTCTTGGTTGTGCCTGCAGGAGCTGCAGACCCGCCTCTCGGATGAGATCGGGAAGCTGCGAAGCTTCATTTCCTCACGGAACTCTGGGGACCGCTCTCCAAACAACAACGAGCGGAGCTCCTGCGAGCTGGAGGTACAGAGCCCCCCCGGCTGCCATGATACCCCCATCCGCACCCCGTGCCAAGGGTCTCCTCCTTGCAGTGGTTTTGGCTTGGAGCGGGTGGGAGGGGGTTGCCGGATGGAGCAGGGGCCAGTGCAGGAAGCAGGTACGCAAGCTTCCCCTCCTCTGCTCTCTGGGGCTGCTTGCGCCGTTTCCTGCCCCAGCCCTCCTGGCCCTGCCTTCCTTTTCCTCCGCTGCCCTTGCGCCGGAGCCTTTTCGAGGCGTTGGCTCTTGAGTCACCTCGGGTTCTTCTCGCCTCTCCTCGACCCAGGTGCTGCTGCGAGTGAAGGAGAATGAGCTCCAGTACCTAAAGAAAGAGGTGCAGTGCCTCCGGGAGGAGCTGCAAATGATGCAAAAGGTTGGTGTTTTCAGGGAGCCATTGGGAAAGCAGCAGGAGAGGGAGGAGAGGGGAGCACCGGGGCTGCGTCTTAGCAGGATTTATCTGCGTTTTGGGGTGCTCAGGCCAAATCCTCTGTGCTCCTTGTCCCTGCTTGCTCCTGAGCACACAGCAGCCACGTGCTCCGAACAGTGCAGGCTGGTAGTGACTTACCTTATACAAGGGAGTTGTCACTGTGACTTTACTGCTGGTTTCCTCAGATGTATGTACATATAAGCATGGACAAGCCAGGATCCCTTCTTTCCCAGATGGAGCCTACCCAACACTTCTGTTCCCCTAGTTGTCCCTTTGCTCTATGGATGAGTTTCCTTGGGCACCATTGCTGGGTGTGCTGCTCCCTCCACTGGCAGCAGCTCCTTCAGAGGCATTTTCAAAGACCCCTGCCAGAGGAGAACCTGAAAGAGGCTTTGAGATTCAGTGGTGCTCCTGCAGTTTATAACTTTCTCACTTCACCTTTTTGCCATATCAGTGTCTGGGACCAGCCCTTTCAGCAGCCTGCATCTCTAGCGGGGTTTATTTTTCCCATATGGCTTGCCTAAACACACACAAGCCATACTAAAACCCACATCACCTCAGCCTGATGCTGTAGATCCCCAGTGCTGTGAGACCAGTGACTCTCCCTTTCTCCCTGGCGCAGGGTTTGGGAAGTGCTATCTCCATGCTCTTCTTCTGGATGGTTTCTGTGTGGCCCAGATTGGGATGAGCTTCAAACCCATCACCTCACCTGCTGGCCCTTCTCATACTGGGCTTGCCTTGCTGCCCCCATCGCTAATACCAGCCCTAAAACCTGCTGCCCCCCTCTCTGTCCCGTCAGGATAAGAGATTTGCCTCAGGGAAATACCAAGACGTCTATGCAGAGCTGAATCACATCAAGGTGCGCTCGGAGCGAGAGATCGAGCAGCTGAAGGAGCACTTGCGCCTGGCCATGGCGGCTCTGCAGGAGAAGGAGTCGCTGCGCAACAGCATCGGCGAGTAACGGTGAGCAATGGGGATGCAGTGACATCCCCTGTGGGTGCGAGTCACTGTGATGGGGATGGAAGCTGACAGTTCCTCCTACTCAACTCAATGCTCAACCTTCAGGCTTAAACTTTTTCTTCTCTGCTTCTTGCATCCTCTCGTCCCATCCCTCCTGCTGTCCCTGATGTTCTCCCAAGGTCCCCAGCCTCCTTCTCACCATGCTGCTCTTGATGCTCCAGCAGCCAGCACCAATGTGGTAGAAGGTGGGAGCCGACCAGATGCTGGCTGTTGCCCCGTAGCTTGGGTGACAGCGTGAGGAAGGTTGTGTGCTGCTTAAATAGGCGATGTGTCTGCTGCTTTTGTCTTTGAAGTGGTTTCCCTATCGCAGCACGGAACTTTGAGGTCTGCATCAAAGCGGCTGTGACTTAGACCCAGCCCTTCTCCCACACTCACCTGCAGGCATCCCTGCTGCATGAATGAAGGGATGAAGGGAAACAGTGTGACAGAATGAGGACATCCTGTTGTCCGGAGCGCTTCTGCTTCTTGCTCCAATGCTGTGGCCATCGGGATTTGGGTCACCCAGCTCTGTTTGCTGGTGGGTGCCAAGATGAGTGGGTCTGTAGCAGGGCACCAGACAGAGCAGAAGGGGCAGCGTTTCTGTGCTTGATGGAGCCTTTCTAAACCATTTCTGCTTTTCTTTCTCTCCAGGTCTGCTCTTCATGTGTTTATCTGTTCTTGTTTTGTATTTGCTCCGTTCCTCACTTGCGGGGAGGGGGAGGTTGAATCCCATCCGTTATCGCCTTGGCGAGGAATCCTACACACCCCCAACCTCCTCAGTCCCCTCCCAAAGCTTTTATGATGAACCCCTTTTGCCTGCGTACCTGAGCACATTGTTTGGACTGGCTCCTTACATGCACCTTCTTCAGGATTTTATATGTGAAAATTATATTTTATAGAGGATTTTTCCTCCCGGGAAGAAGGGGAAGAGGAGGGGGGAAAACTTTTGCTACATCACCAGCATTTTCTAACCTGAAAAAGAGAATCTGGTTGTCACCCCTTCCCCAGCCCTTGGCTATACAGCCACCTTTGGCACATGCTCCCTCTGTTCCGAATGTCTCCATGGCCCCCAGGGGCTGTATGGCGAGGACCACGCTCCCCCCGTGTGCCACCCCAGGGACCTTTGGAGAAGACCTGCAAGCCATAGGAGGGAGCCTCTGGGGCAGTCTGCCATGGATGTGCTTGCCGGGGACTTTGGAAAGAGGAGACCTTGGCAAGAGTCCGCATGATCGAGCTCTCTCCATGACTGTCCTTTGGCTCCTTTAAGAACCCAAGCTGGCTGGAGCCTGGAAACACGGGGCTTCTCCTATGTGGGGAAGAGGAGCTGTGAGGCTGCTACTGCACCCGCCAGAGCCAACCACTCCTCAAGGTGGCAGCTGCTGCTGCTCTGCTGCGCCCTTCAACTTTTAACTTAATAAAGTCTTCCCCTTTCGCTGAGAAGAATGTGTTCCTGCAGGGGAAGGCTTCCCAAGCGGCCCTGACCTCCCATGCTGGTGGTGGTGGGTTGTTTCTCCAGGTTCCCGTGTGGTTTTGGAACATCCTGACCCGTCACTTCCCTCCCTCTGGATGTGGGGAGGCAGAGTCCTGCAGTGCTGTTATCCAGCTGTTTGCTTCACCTCTGGATCTGGGGGGAATAATCTGATTCGCCACACCGCTAAGAAAATCCCACTTGGACCCTCTGCCCCAAGGAGTCTGGGCTGCATCACTAAATGCAGTAACGGGGAGGGCAGATGGCACTGCAAGCTACGGGCAGGGTAAGCAGGATGTATAGATCCTGGGGGAGATCAGAGGGATCTCAGATGCTTTCCTCCTCACGTTTATGGGTGAAGCACATTGCTTTTTTATCAGGGTGGAGGACCTGGGGGTTACTGCTCCTCATTCGTCCCCATTCCAATGTAAGCATGAGCTGTTGCTCTGCGTAGAGGCTGTTGGCAATTACAGAAGAGCCTTAACTGCAGGCTCGTGCCATGGCTGGAGATGACATCTGAAGAAGTGAAGATGGTCAAGGAGGACGCTTGGATGTGACGCATACATCATCTGGAAGGCTGGAATACTGTGAGACGTGGGGAGGAGAGCAGAGTGTAAGGACACAATGGCAGCCCAATGAGGAGAGTTAGGGCAGCAGTGTGTGATAACCTCACTGTGCACACCAGTGGCCCCTGGGGCAGGGGGTGCAGGCAGATACAGACCCACTTCTCCATGGGCATGGCTGCAGTGACTGCTTTCCCTACATAAGGCAAGCTGCTTCATACCTCACAAATTCTGGTAAAACTGGGTTGCTGGCTTTAGTCACATGCATGAGGCCCTTGAGCAACCCGGTGGATGGTGCAAGAGGTGAGGCACCGAGCTCAGCAGGCAGCTCCCCACTGCACCCATGCCAGAGCCAGGGCTTGCTCTTGCTGGTGCTTGGCCTCCTGCCTGGAAACCCGAGGTCCAGGCTTTTCCGTCTGCCCCCCCAGCAGGACATGACTGTTGCCATGGGATGGTGTGAGCATTCAGTACACCAGGAACTGAGATGGGAAGGAAGGCATGAAGTGACAGAGCAGGTCAGGGCAAATGCTTCCAGGCTGCAGGGCTTGGTCTCCCCATGGGGGATTAATAGGGAACAAGAAGGAAATGAAGTGCGGTACGAGGCACAGAGTTGCAGGCTGGGGTGTGTGTGCATCGGTGTTAGAACAAGCAAACAAACACTGACACTGCAGTCTGCATGGTCAAACCTGCTCCTGGGTGGGAGCCCCCCAGAAATGGGGCACTGGGGGTGAGCACGGGGTGAACGCAGACTGCTGCTGTGCGCAGTTCTCGGCACGCTGCTCACTGGCTCCTTCCCCGAACGCTTCCCTATCTTGTGTTTGTTTGGGTTGGTTTGTTTGGGTGGTGTTTGCTGGGGTTTTTTTACCCTTCCTGAGCAGGGGCTGCTGACCCCGATAAATGTGTCGCATCAGCACAGGCGAAATGTGCAGGCACCTGACATGTGTCCGAGATGAGCAGATCAGCACCAACCGGCTAGGAGCATCCCATCATCCCGGGATGATGGTGCACCGACACCTCCCAAACCGGCGCGGTGCTAATCGGGCAACCCAGGCCTCGCCTGTGTCGGGGTGATACGGTCACCCCTTCGTCTCGGCATCGTTATCTGCTGGTTGCAGGGGAACTGGGTGTGGGGAGCGTGGCAGGGAGGGAGATGATGGCAATGCCCGCGCGATGGACAGCAGAGCCCAAGACAGCATCCCAAAGTGATGCCTCTACCCCATCAACCTGCTCACAGCCATGTTATGGATGTGAGAAATGTCTCTCTGGCAAAGGGGAACCCCACAGCTCTACAGCACCCTGGTTTGCATGAGGGCCAGCATCCCTACTCGCATAAGGAGCTTGCCTTTTAGGACAGCTCAGAAATCTTTCAAAACAGTGGTGATCGGTCCAGCAGCCAGAGGCAATACCCCTTCGCCATTCATTCGCATAGAGTCACAGAATGGTCTGCGTTGGAAAGGTCCTTAAGATCACCCAGTTCCATTCCCCATGGGCAGGGATGCCTCACACTAGAGCATGTCACCCAAGGCTCTGTCTGACCCGGCCATGGTTGAAGCCAGCTCTGCTGTTCGTGGTGTCTGGGCTGAGTGGCTTCAGGCTGGGCTGACCATGCTGTATTGCACACTGGGGGCTCAGGGCTGAAGCTCTGGTCAGCACACTGGAAACTCAGCAAATTCCCCTGTTTTGCCACTAAAAAAAGCACTGAAGCTTGAACCTGAGTGTCAGCAAGGGCAAGTCCTAGTGCTGGGGATTTTGAGCCTCTTTGGAAATGGAAAGCAGGTAAAATCAAACGTCAGAAGTGCCCCAGTGCACTCAAATGCCAGTGAACAGCTGTCCTGCCCCTACAAGGGGATCCATAGCACATCCACAGTGCGCATGGTTTGACTATTTAAGATGAAATCCACGGCTGGAAGTGCATAAATCCCCATGGGGTCTGGCTTGAACACGGTGTGGGGAGGGAGAAGGTGGATGGGATTATGGAGAGGATTCATCTGGGCTCTATCTCCTGGGGCTTGTCAGAGAAGCAGGATTTCCCAATCCCTGCTAACTAATGCCAGAAACAGGAGGTACAGGAGGCTTGGAGGTGTTAGGTAGCTCTCCTCGAGGAGAAAAGGGGATTCAGGGGGAAATGCACCCCACCCCGTGCATGGTGGCTGCTTCCTGTGGCCAAAAACGAAGGCACAAGCCCAAGCCAGGCATGGCAGCATGGGTGGCCTGTGGGAATAGTGTTCCCTTCCAGATGAGCCCCCTCCATGCTGCCTTGGCCCCACTTCCCAGAGGCAGCAGGGCTTGCACTGCCCTGCAGCATCTGCATCCCATCTCCAGCCCCAGCACTCCACCAGGAGTCAGAAAACCTCTCTTGGTCCTGCCCAGCTCATGTTAAGGATGCATCTGTAACACAGAGCAGGGTTCCAGGGGTGCTTTCCAGTACCACATGGGTTCCCCTCTGTGTACAAGGCCAGCAGCAGTCTAATGAGCTGTGACCAACGTACACCTTCCCTCCAAGTTGCTTGGTGCCATGGGATCTTCCACCCTATGGCCCTGGGCAAAAATTAGGGATGGAAGTGTTGGAAAGGGTCTGGATGAAAGGGATCTTCTCCCTATTTTGACTGGGCAAATACTAGGGATGGAAGCATTGGAAAGGGTCTGGACGAAAGGGATGGAAGGGACTTTCCCCCTATTTTGACGGGGCAAAAATTAGGGATGGAAGTATTGGAAGGGGATGAAAGGGATCTTCTCCCTGTTTTGACTGGGCAAATACTAGGGATGAAAGTGTTGGAAAGGGTCTGGATGAAAGGGATGGAAAGGTTGTATCTCCCCCATGTACAGGGGAGAGGGTGTTTGCCCGCCGGCAGCGGCACCCACTGGAGGATGCTGAGCAGCCCTGTTGGGCTGCAGGAGGTGCCCAGGTGATGGGCTGAGATTAGACCCCTAATTTTCAGATGGCTAAAGTTAGGTAAAGCACATGCCCTCCTCCCTCCCCCCCTCCTTTTGCCTCCCCATCACTGTGCTGCCCTGATACGGGCATTGAAGGCTGGAGGCTCTGTGGTCAGCCCGCAGCGCTGTGCCAACCCCGGGGGCTCTGGGACGATGTTACCCCCCCCTCCTTGTCTACCCTCAGAGCCCGTCTTGTGACGGTTGAAAACTTGGATGCAAATAAAAGCAGATGGTGCCTTATCTGCATGCTCCTGGTTTGCCTATGTGCAGGCAGCCAGTGATGGCCTTTTATTCCCGGCTAGGAAAAATGAGAGCTCCTACAGGCAGTCAAAGTGTTGTACAGAGGCCAACAGAGCTTGTGCCTATATGGGGTGCAAAGTGATGTATTTGTTATGTTTTAAGCAGGAAAAAACAACCCAAGGGGGGGTGGGAAGGTGGTTATCCCTCCCTGCAATTAGAAGCTCTTTGCTCTTAATAAAATCAAGTAGTTTGCAGGTGCTGCGAACCTTTCCTACTCTCCAAATGAAGAGGGGCACATGAAAGAGCAGCAGCAGGGAGGGAAGCACAAGGGGATGCCCTGACAGCCCTTCCACCGGTGGGACAGCATCAGGGGGCCTAGTGCCTCCTTCTGGGACAGGGGCATGCTGCACCCTCCCATAGCACCTCTGTATGTTAGGGAGAGAGCATCAAATCATTTCTGTTTCTATTTCCTAGTATTTCTACTTCTACTGTTTCTATTGCTTCTATTTAGTATCCTAGAATCACAGACTTAGTTTGGAAAGGTCTTAGGCTAAAGTCTTAGACTTTAGGTTGGAAAGGACCTTAACGCTCATCCAGTTCCAACCCCCTGCCACGGGCAGGGACACCTTCCACTAGACCAGGTTGCTCCAAGCCCCGTCCAACCTGGCCTTGAACACTGCCAGGGATGGGGCAGCCACAGCTTCTCCGGGCACCCTCTGCCAGTGCCTCACCACCCTATTTATGTTTCTATATTTACATTTGTTTGCATTTATGTATCTGTATCTATTTCTATGCGTACTTCTGCGTGTCCCTGGCCAGTGATTGTCATTCCCTGGGGCATGCAGGGTGCATCGAAGCTACAGCCAGGTGCTTGTTGTGTATTTCACCATGCTGTTGAAGCAGGGGGAAGTTTGGAGGTGCTAGGGTTCACCCCAAGCACCACGCAGTGTATTGGTGGGCACAAGGTGGCTGCACCCGCATGTTTTTAAGTAATAAGGGGGAAAACATGATCCAAATCCTTCAGGCAAGATGCTGATAGCAGCTGCATTCAATTTCCCAGGAACAGCCGATCACTTGGGCAGCTGGGTAAGGATGCCTGACTGTCACTGGCATCTGTACCCTCATGAGGAGCTGTGCTTATCCCCCTCAAAAAGGGGACAGCCTGTTGTTTGGGACCCCTGACATGCACATGTGAGGGCTGAGCTGCTGTCCCCAAAGCACCCGCTGGGAAAAAAAGAGGGCAGAGGAACTGGGCAGTGGGTTACTGCTGCTGATCCTATTTTGAGCCCAGTACTCCCCCTTTTCTCCTTGGTGTCCCCTCCAGAGTCATCCCTCATCGCCTGGTGCCCTCCCCAACATCCTTCCTTCTCCTCTAATGTTTCTCCATGTGTTGCTCTTTCTGTCCTCCCCAAATGTCCCTCCCTGACCCTCAGCATCCTCTTTTAAGTTTCCCTCAACATGTCTTGATGTTGCCCCATGTGTCCCTGCTATGTCCCTCCCTATCTTTCCAGTGTCCCCAAGCGCTCCCCATTGTCCCCACCCAGTGCTCCCCCAAATGCTTCTCTTTGTTCCCCAGTGTCCCTCCTTGTCTCTACCCAGTGTTCCCCAAATGCTTTTCCTTGTTCTCCAGCGTCCCTTGTTGTCCTCACCCACTGTCCCCCCAAATGTTTGCCCTTGTCCCACGGTGTCCCTCCTTGTCCCCACCCAGTGTCCCCCCAAATACTCTTCCTTGTCACTACCCAGTGTTCCCCCAAACACTCTTCCTTGTTGCTGTGCAGTGTCCCTCCAACTGCTCTTCCTTGTCCCCTCAGTGTCCCTCCTTGTCCCCACTCAGTGTCCCCCGAGATGCTCTTCCTTGTCCCGCAGCATCCCCCAGTGTCCCTCCCCATCCCCAGTGTCCATCCCTGACCCATCCCGCCGGCTCGGGTCGGGGACACCCGGGGACACGGGTGCCGGGGGCGGGCGGGCAGGTCGCGCGTGGCGCGCGCGGGGGGCAGTCCTCCCCGCGGTCCGCACCGCGCCTTTAAAAGGGTGACCGGATCGTGCGCGGCCGCAGAGGCGGCGGCGGCGGCGGCAGCACCGGGAGCGGCACCGGGGTCTGCTGCGGTCGTCACCCACCCCTCCTCCGCCAGCCAATCCCCGCCCAGGGGCGGGGGTGCCGGCAGGGCGGGACAGGACGAGCCTTCCCGCCGCGAAGGGCATCATCGCCGGGCATCGCGAAGCGCTGACCATGTCGGACAGCCCCATCCCGCTCCCGGCTCCGGCCCCCAAGCCCAAGCGGGCCAGGGCGGCGCGGCGGCCGGCGGCTCATCCGACCTACTCGGACATGATCGCGGCGGCCATCCGCGCCGAGAAGAGCCGTGGCGGGTCGTCCCGGCAGTCCATCCAGAAGTACGTGAAGAGCCACTACAAAGTGGGCCACAACGCCGATGCCCAGATCAGGCTCGCCATCCGACGCCTCCTCACCACCGGTGTCCTCAAGCAGACCAAAGGCGTTGGTGCCTCCGGCTCTTTCCGCCTGGCCAAAGGCAACAAGGCAAAGAGGTCCCCGTCTAGGAAGAGGAAGAAGGCAGCCAGGAGATCCACGTCGCCCCGGAAAGCGGCTCGGCGCAGGAGAAGCAAGTCTCCGGCAAAGAAGCCCAAGTCTGCTGCCAAAAAAGCCAGGAAGAAGTCGAGGACCAGCCCGAAGAAAGCCAAGAGGCCAAAGACTGTTAGAGCCAAGTCACGGAAGGCATCCAGGCCCAAGAAGGCAAAGCGGTCGAAACCCAAGGCCAAGTCCAGCGCCCGGAAATCACCCAAGAAGAAATAAGAAGTCAAGAGGCGTTTCGGTACTCTCCCTGTTGGTTTCTGTAAATAGCATTTGCCTTTATTTTCTATATTTCTATTTCTGCCCATTTCTATTGCATTTTATAAAGAATTGTTCGATTCTCGTGTGGAAATAGCTAAAAGAAGGCAGTTAATGAAAGAAAAAAGGAACACCTTTGGTATGGAGAGTTCCCATTTGTAAGAGTTACTGGTCTGGGGTTTTATTTCGAATTCTCAGAAATTTCTTGTGTGTCTTGTTTGGTTTTTTGCTACTGCTGGGCTGCTTGTTGCGTGTTTGAGTGCTGGTGATTCAGTGTGTCTGTTGAGGCCGTACAGGATTGCAGTTACTGATCCTGCCCCGGCTCCTTGGGGGTTGTGTGTTTGCTGGGGCCAGGCAAAGCCTGCCTGTGTTGGAGATGGTGCTGGGTGCTGGAGATAACCGCTTGGGTGATGGAGCTGCCTGCCTCAGCTGGGTGGTGGTGGCAGGGGTGGGATGGAAGAGGTGGAGCGGGGCCAGGATCTGTCCACATTTGTTTTCAAGGAGTTGGAGGTGTCCAACAAGTGGGAAGGGGTTGATCCATGGGGAGGAATGGGCCTGAGCATGGCAGTGGGCAGCTCTTCAGGCAGGCTGGGGCAGGCAGGGTGAGGCAGGTCTGCTGGACATGGCCCTGCTATCACCCCGGGGCTCTGGCTTTCTGCCCATGGGGGCTGGCACCACTCCAGGACCTGCCTGGCCCTGAAGAGAGCCCTTCCCCAGGCAGGGCTGGGTGCTCCTGATAGCAGGGTCTGAGCCTCAGGCAGGAGATGCCTGATCCCCCTTGGTTACAGATATCAGGAGCTCCAAAATCCTCTGGGCTGTGGGTGCCCAGTCCCCTTGGGCTTGCTGTGCCTAAATCTCATGGGCCCAGCATTTTCACACTCCCAGATCCATTGGGCTGATGATCCTAAATCACTTGGGCAGATGGTGCCTGAGCCTTTTAGCCATCAAAGATCCCAAATTTTGTAGTTCATGGTATTGAAATCCTTGGCTAGGAGGCACCTAATCCCTTTGGGATCTTGTACCTGAGACCCTTGGACCAAACCAGACTACCTAGGCTGAAGATCCTACGCTCCTTTCAGAAGCCTGCTGCCTAATCCTCCTGGACATGACAGGCCTACACCACCCTGGCCTCAGGATTCCCCAGTCAGCTATAGTGGAGGATGGAGATGCCTGATCTAGCTGGACTCTGTGTGTCTAAACCCAGTGGACTTGTGGGTCACAAACCACTTTGACCAAAGGTGCTCAAATCCCTTAGGCTCAGGCACCCAATCTCCTTCAGCTGGTAGGTCCTTGGTCACCTCAGCTGGATGCACCCACATCCTACAGACCCTTTGGCTCATTACCCTCTATAGTGGACACCCATAAACCACCTAGATGCGAGGATCCAAGTCACCTGTGCTGAGCACCCCAAATCCCTCAGGTGGGAACACCTAATGCTCCTGGGCTTGTTGACCCTTAAGATCCAGCATGACCTGTTACTCCAAAATCTTCTGGGACGTAGTACATAGAATCATAGTACCATAGAATAGTTTGAGTTGTAAGGGACCTTTGAAGCCCATCTAATCCAGGGACATCT
Source organism: Psittacula echo (assembly GCF_963264785.1). Lineage (NCBI taxonomy): Eukaryota > Metazoa > Chordata > Aves > Psittaciformes > Psittacidae > Psittacula > Psittacula echo. Next base: position 88,280,148 of record NC_137735.1, on the reverse strand, counting down.
TCAACCACACCAGGTTGCCCAGAGTCAGATCCAGCCTGGCCTTGAATGTCTCCAGGGATGGAGCATCCACCACCTCTCTGGGCACCCTGTGCCAGTGTTTCGCCACCCTCAGTGTAAAGAATTTTTTCCTCCCATCCAGCCTGAATCTCCCCTTTTTTAGTTTAAAATCATCACCCTTCGTCTTATTGCAACAGGGCCTGCCCAAAGGTCTCTCTCCATCTTTCTTATAGACCCCTTTTAAGTACTGAAAGACCACAACAAGGCTTCCCTGGAGTCTTCTCCAGGCTGAACAACCCCACCACAGAATCACAGAACCAACCAGGTTGGAAAAGATTTTAAGATCATCAAGTCCAACCATTCCCCAGCACTGCCAAGGCCACCACTAACCCATGTCACTGAGGGCCTCATCTACATGGTTTGTGAACACTTCCAGGGACAGTGATTCCACCACTGCCCTGGGCAGCCTGTTCCGATGCCTGAGCACCCTCTCTGTGAAGAAATATTTCCCAGTCTCCAGCCTAAATCTCCCTTGGTGCAGCTTGAGGCCATTTCCTCTTGTCCTGTCATTTGTTACCTGGGAGAAGAGACCGACCCCACCTCACTCCATCCTCCTTTCAGGCAGTTGTAGAGAGCGATAAGGTCCCCCCTGAGCCTTCTCTTCTCCAGACTAAACCCCCCTCAGTTCCCTCAGCCATTCCCCATCACACTTGTGCTCCAGACCCTTCACCAGCTTTGCTGCTCTTCTCTGGACCCGCTCCAGCACCTCAATGTAGTGAGGTTGTAGTGAGGGGCCCAGAACTGAACACAGGATTTGAGGTGCAGCCTCACCAGTGCCCAGCACAGGGGGATGATCACTGCCCTGGCCCTGCTGGCCTTGCTATTGCTGATAGAGGCCAGGATGCTGTTGCCCTTCTTGGCTGCCTGGGCACAAGCTGGCTCATGTTCAGCTCCATCAATCAGCACTCCCAGGCCCTTTTCCATTGCAGCTTTCCAGCCACTCTTCCCCAAGCCTGGAGCACTGCATGGGGGTGTTGTGGCCTAAGTGCAGACCCCGGCACTGAGCCTTGCTGAACCTCACACCATGACCACAGCCCATCCATCCACCCTGTCCGGATCCCTCTGCATGAACACCTCCGGGTGACGGTGCCTCCATGCGGGAGGAGCGCGGGGGGCGGAGCCAAGCACCTCCCTAGCCCCGCCCCTCCCCGCCGGCAGGGGGAGGCGTGGCCCCGGCTGCCAATGGCCATTGGCCGCCGGGGCCACACCTCCCCCTGCCGGCGGGGAGGGGCGGGGCATCGGGATGTGGCGCGGTGCGGCGGTGCGGGTGCTGCGGCGCGGCGGGGCCGGGACCCCTCGGTCCGCATCGGGAGCGGCCTCGGCTCAGCTCCGCCGGCTGCTGGAGAACGAGCTGGAGGACATCCGAGGCGCCGGCACTTGGAAGAGCGAGCGGATCATCGTCTCCCGACAAGGCCCCCACCTCCGCTTGGCGGGCGGAGGAGCCGGTGCGTATGGGGCAGGCGCTCTGTGCCATCGGATTCTGTCCCCGTTCACTCCCGCTCAGTGCTTCTCTGTTTCTCTTCCCCGCAGGGATCCTCAACTTCTGTGCCAATAACTACCTGGGGCTCTCCAGCCACCCCGAGGTGATCCGTGCTGCAGTGGAGGCCCTGGAGAAGTTCGGTGCTGGCCTCAGCTCTGTTCGCTTCATCTGTGGTACCCAGGTACCGGGCAGAATCCTCTCCTCTAGGACAGCCATTCTCAGACTCCCCTCTCAATACTCACGTGTACGTGCAGTGCTAAATTACACGTGGCCAGGTGGAAAAAGAGCCTGACGTGTCCGCACCAGCTGAACATCTGGAAATCTGCCAGCTGAAAGCATTACAACCCTCAGGGAGCAAAGGAACCAAATTCATAGAATTCGTAGAACCGTAGAATCCCAGACTGGTTTGGATTGGAATGGACCGTAAAGCTCATCCAGTTCCAACCCCCTGCCACAGGCAGGGACACCTTCCACTAGACCAGGTTGCTCCAAGCCCCTGTGTCCAACCTGGCCTTGAACACTGCCAGGGATGGGGCAGCCACAGCTTCCTTGGGCAGCCTGTGCCAGGGCCTCACCACCCTCACAGTGAAGAATTTCTTCTTTTATCTAATCTAGATCTCCCCCGTCTAAGTTTGAAAAACATTCAGAAAATTTATGTCTTTTCCCCTCCCTTAAGGGTCAAAATTGCAGCCAGCCTGACTTGAATTACCTCTGTCAAACCCAGCCTGCTTTATCCCCATCTGCTGGTTAAGTGCAAAGAAAATTCCCCCCATGGGTGGGGAGCTTGGAGTCTCTGCTGTGCTTGTGGTGTCCAAACCCATAACCGCATTTTAGGTCTGTGTTTGCAAACGCATGCTGATCGCAACTAATTTCTGCCGTGCACGCACACCTTTTCTGGATAAAACCTGTCTGTTTCTTCCCCTTGCAGTCAGCATCTAACAGCCGTGGGCAAGCGAGGACTTGTGCTGCCCCGCCAGTGACGCTTGCTCCTCTCGTCTCTTTAGAGCATACACAAGGACCTGGAGGAGAAGATTGCACGTTTCCACCAGCGGGAAGATGCCATTCTCTATCCCAGCTGCTTTGATGCCAACACTGGCATCTTTGAGGTTTGTAGGGCTTTCATTGTGTTGTGCATGGAGGAGGGAGGTGATGGCAATGTGCTTGCCATGCCCTCCAGAGGCTATGATGTGAGCTCTGTGCCATAGAAAAGACGGCAGTAACTGGTGGTGGGGAACCCCAACTTAGTGCCCTCGGACTGGGGAAGCCACGTGGAGGTGTTTAATCAGCCTCACCTCCCCCTTCTCCAGACAGGCTCCAGCTTTTGGGGAGGGCTCCCATTTTGTGGGAGGTCTGTACTCCCCTTTGAAGGATAGGCAGGGAAAAGAAGTGATCCCCCAGGCTTGCTAGGGAAGGTGAGGGAGGTTTTGAGCTCAGAAGCCACAGGCAAGAGCCTGGCCTAGAGAAATCAGGGGATAAGGTGGCTGGGAAGGAAAGTGGAAAGGTTAGCAGTAGGATACTGCAAAGGAAAGGTAGCAAAGGATGATCCTTTCTGTTTGGCATGACCAGGTCCTGCTGACCCCAGAGGATGCAGTGCTGTCAGATGAGCTGAACCATGCCTCCATCATTGACGGGATCCGCCTGTGCAAGGCTAACAAGTACCGCTACAAGCACATGGACATGCAGGACCTGGAGGCCAAGCTGCAGGATGCACAGGTATGGAGGTCTGCTCCCACTCCAGTGTGAGCTTAGCTGTGCTGCAGTAACCAGCCCCAAAGGATGAGCTCTGCCTTTTCCCATGCAGTAGGCACTGGTTTTGCCAACAGGCACAGGTAGGCATGGATGGGCAAGGAGGGTAAGCAGCTGGTTGCAATGCAGACCTCCTCTGTCTCAGTTAGATACATCCATGCCCTACAGGAGTTGGGCTATGTCCCAGTCTTCCTCGCCAGCCCCTCTCCTCAGGGTGACATCTTCACCCCTGGAGGCACCACTCTTCCTCCCATAGAAACATCGTCTGCGGCTGGTGGCCACTGATGGTGCCTTCTCCATGGATGGTGACATTGCACCCCTGAGGGAGATCTGCCAGCTGGCCCAGAAGTACAATGCCCTGGTCTTCATTGACGAATGCCATGCCACAGGCTTCCTGGGACCCAATGGCCGGTAAGTGGCCGTTTCAACCCTGTTTCTTCCCACTGACCCCAACAGCCTCTGAAACAAGTCCAAAGGTATTGATAACCAACATATTTTTGTGTGGGGGTCACCACTGATTGAAGGTTTTGCACTCCACCTTTGGGGCACCTGAAGGGAGATACTTTAGCAATGACCCATCCCAACATGACAGCTGCTTATCAGTGTGTAAGGGATGGAGCGACCACCTCATCTGCTTCCAAATGGGAGACAGTTGGACTTCCTGATTTCCGAATCCTCCTCTCAGATATCACTTTCAAATGCTTGGGTCTTGGGGGCTTTGCGGAGTTAGCTTGCACAGATTGATTAATTCCCTCAGGGCAGGTTTTCCCTCCATCCCCTGGAGATCCTCCAAGTGCCAAGCAGTGCACTTGGCTGCAAGTGTTCACCAAGAAGAGATGCTTCACATGCTTGCATTGTTAGTGCTCTGTTTGGACTCTTAAACATCTGTGTGGGAAGTCTGAGTGCTCTCCCATCTGTAAGGGATAAAAACCCCATGCTCTTATCTCGGGAGATTCTAGCTTAGCCTTTCTGCAGGAGAAGGGAAGGTCACCACTTGTGTTGAACTACCACACGGGGGTGTTATTCCTTTAGCAGAGACCTGTCTCGTGACACTTGGTTTCCCTTGAGGCATCCCTCACGCGTAGAGCAGCTTCCGTGGTGCGTGCTGGCACAGCTGAGAATGTGACATTCCTTCTACTACAGGGGTACCGATGAGCTCCTGGGAGTGATGGACAAAGTCACCATCATCAATTCCACCCTGGGAAAAGCTCTTGGAGGAGCTGCAGGTGAAGGCATTTCCTGACCAATGTTCTCCATGCCTTAAAGAGCTCCACAGCATCACTCTGATGTTTCCTTCCTCTGCCTAATGATAGAGCCACAAATGCATGTTGTCCTCTTCTACTGGTGGCATGAGGCTCAGTCTGGGACCCTGCTGCAGGGTCAAGGGAGGTCCTGCCATGTGCTTCTCTTACTTTCATCTTCCTCATGCATTTGCCTTGGGGTCAAGGTGGAAACTCAGTAAAAGGCATCAGCTGTGATGTTTTTAGGCCTGCTTTGTACTGAAATTCCTCCAGTAGATGACAGGTTACTCTGGTGTTCCTTGTCCATTTCTCTTTCATCCATCTGCAGGTGGGTACACGACTGGCCCCAAACCCCTCATTGATTTGCTCCGACAACGTTCCCGCCCATACCTCTTCTCCAACAGCCTGGCCCCCGCCGTGGTGGGCTGTGCATCCAAGGCCCTGGACCTGCTCATGGAGAGCAATGCCATTGCGCAGTCCATGGCTGCCAAGACCCAACGGTGAGGGGGGCACATTGGGGTGGGAGCAGGGGGAGGGATTCCTTAGGAATGTGTTGTCCATGTGTGTTTACTCACCCCTCAGTGACAGCCATAGGTGGTTTGCCAGTCATGGCCTGGGGGTGCTCAGGGGAAACCACAGCATGTGCCTGTGTGTGTCAGACAGATCTGGATGCTCTGTGTGCTGGGACAAGTCTGCCCTCAAGCAGCTGCAGTCCCATGGAGCTGAGGAGGAAATGGCAGGAGGTCACTCCAAAAAGAGGGATCCCTTCCGTGCACAGGAGATGCACTTCGGAGCAGCACCGCATCCAGGGCTCCCAGGGGAAGGCAGTGGTCTCCCAAGGACAGGGGTGATGAGGTTTGCCTCATCCTCTTGTTCTCTTCACCAGGTTCAGAAGTAAGATGACGGCAGCCGGCTTCACCATCTCAGGGAAAGACCACCCCATCTGTCCTGTCATGCTTGGGGATGCTCGGCTGGCTGCAGTGATGGCTGAGGACATGCTGAACAGAGGTGAGCTGGAGAGGGAGCTCTAGATGTAGACACACGCCCTGAGGGAAAGGACAGCCGGTGGTAGTGCTACCATCCCTCCTGCAGAGGATGTTCCTGCATGAAACCTGTTATTTCTTTAGCCTCCACCTGCAAATGTCCTCTTGGTCTTCCCCAGATGTTGCTGACTTCACCTCCTCTCTCTGTTGGAGGTGGGAGGGTTACATTAGCCCTCTTGTTCTGCTGTGCTGGACTCCATCCCCACCACTGGCCCTAACCCTCATTTCCATGCTTGGGAGCAGATGCCACTTGAAAACTCTGAAGCCTGGAAATGGTTGAGAGGGGAGGGAGGATCCAAAAGCCCTTCTATCACCCAATACCACCTCAACCTCCCTCCCTGCAAGCCAGCTCTAACTCTCCCTGCATTTCCTCCTCAGGCATTTATGTCATTGGCTTCAGCTACCCTGTGGTCCCCAAGGGAAAGGCCCGTATCCGGGTCCAGATCTCAGCTGTACACAGCGATGAGGATATCGACCACTGTGTGGAAGCCTTCACCGAGGTGGGACGGAAACATGGAGCAATACCTTGAGGGGCCAGCAAACACCTCCTGCGGCACTGTCCTTGCCCATGACCAAGTGCCTGTGCCAGGGGAAAAGCCTTGAGGAGCATGCTGCCAAAGCAGGACCAATCGTCAAGGCATCGCAGCCCGCGGGAAGCTGTGGCTGTTGCAGTGTGCAGCGCTGGCAGCCAGCTCTTGCATCCTTAAAGGTGTCCTGCAGTGCAGCAGATATTTGTCCGGCTCTTGTTTTCTCATCCAGGAGCTGCAGTCCATCCCCACCTTCTCCTTGCTGTGGCCGGACACTCTGCTGTGTCCTTCTGGAAGCCTCAATCCTGGTGCTGAAGCACTGCAGCTCATGCTGTCTTCTGCTGATGGAAACATAGCATTGCTGCTGTGCCTGATGTCACCTGCTTCCTCCGTGCTCTCCTGCAGGTCCAGTAGCATCACCCTGGTAGATCTGCAGCTGTAATTCCCCACTGAGGCAAGGGGTTTCCTAAATCTTTGGCAAGCCGTGCTACCAGCAACCGGTCTGAAACAGGACAAGGGCTAGCTGAAACTCTTGCGCTCCTTTCTGCCCTTCCCACTCTCAGGTGCTAGGTGTGAGGCTTGCTTAGTCCCTGGGGCTGGCTTTAAGGCTTTACCCATCACTACGGAGCTCCCAAACCTGATCCGGGTGCTGCATCTTGCCCGAGAGAGGCTGCTGGGCAGCAGGCAAGCCAAGCTGGCAGGGGCCAGCAGCATGAAGAGGGGGCATGTATCTGCCTGGGGCTGAAGCTGAGGGAAGAGCAGGTGCCAGAAACCTGTAATTTTCCTCCATCAGCTGCAGGCTGGGATCGCTGGATTTGTTCGGCAAGCCATGATGGGGTAGCAATTTAGCACTCAAGCTAAGTGGGACCTGGGCATCTCTCAGGATTGCTTTGTTTGCAGCAGTTTTGCTGCAGAAGAGAAATCATGTGTGACCTGCTGTCTGCCCACGTGCTCAGCTGAGGACCATCTGCCTCCCCAGCAGCCAGGGACAGCTTCCAGCCACAGTGAGGTTGTGCTGTGCTTGGGTGCCCAAGCACTGGGTCATATTAACGAAGCCCTGCTCTGAAAATGCTACCTGCCATTAGGCACTCAGGGAGCGAGCTATAGGGCAGTAACGTCTCTGACGTGAACCGAAGCAGCTGCAGAAGAATACAGATGTTAATCCAGGATTGCAGGGCTTGATGGGATGTAGAAGGCAGGGGAAAAACACCTTTTCCATAGGGCTGCCACCAGACTCTGTTAGAGCAGCTGGGAGCACAACTGTGTGCTGGTTTTATTTCATTTTCCATCTCCACAGGACCCTGAGCCGCTGATAAAGTACGATATGGAGCTCCATCTGCATAGCACCAGTGCTGCAAACCCTTCCCCCTTATCAACAGGCAGTATCTTGGGAATGGGGAGTGTAATGGGGAAGCGGCAGGAGGTTGCGCTCAAGCCCTTCTTGCTTCAGCCAGATGGGCTCTGGGACAGGGCCCAGCCTGAGCCACCACTGTTTTGAGCCCATGCATGTGTACCCTCTTGCTCCTCCCTACTTGCACACCTCCTTTGCAACCCCATTCCATGCTCCCACCTCTCTCCCTCCTGCTGGTCGCCCTGCTGATGTCTTTGCTGCACTCAGGGCAGCCAACCCAAGCCGTTTAACCCTGCTCCAGCACTCAAGTCCCTCTCAGTGAAGAACAGCCGCACGTATGTCTCTCACCGCTCAGCTCGGCAGCCTCCCTCACTGCAATACACACACTTGTCCTTGTGTGCACACAAGGGCTCTGCGCTTCTCCCCTCCTCTCTGCCTCCCTCTCCTCTCTGTCTCTCCCAGGTCCCCCCCATTCTCCATCTCCCTCTCCACCCGCTTCAAGGCCAAGCTCTGCAGCAGATTGTGGTTTGCATGACACAGGGATGCAGGAAGGCAGGAGGGTCATATGATGGCACATGAGAAACGAACAATGCAGCACCCATTGACTGCAGGCACCATGTCAATACCACATTCCCAGGCAAAGCCTCCAGCTCTTTATTTCTTCAGGCCTCCCAGCAAAGGTCTGATGTACAGCTCTGTGTAGCTTTTAGCCCAGAAAGCAGAGGGCTTTTTGCTGGGTGGAACATAGAAGCAGATGCCACTTTTCAAGGATGTAGTTCCCACAGTGGGCTCGCCAACCCACACCAGACCCCGTACACTGCTCTGCCAGGCTTCCCCCTGGGTCTTGAGCCATCACCCTCTACACCATGTACAGGGATAGGTGTGGGATCCCTGTATCTCACCCATTGTAGCTCGAAGCAGGGCACTGTCTATCCCATCCCGTTTCCGTACACACCTCCCAGAACCACTTCCCGCTGTGGGTCCGTGCCCACACCCCACTTCTTCCGCCTTTACCAGGCTGCCTCACTGCAGCCCCAAACCTGCTCCCCTTCCCGGTGATGCCCTCCAGCCCCTATCCTCACTGTTTCCACCCTGATCCATGACTCAATTCCCTCTACCCTTTCCCTGCTGGCATCCCTCTGCCCTTGCTCTCTGATGCCCCAGCTTGGACCGAGTCCACTGGGGCTGATGGAAAAAGGGTCTGAACCTGCTGTCAGGTCCCTCGATTCCCCATTCCCACACGGGTGCTAATACCTCCCTGTGCTGGTGGGCGAGGAGCAAAGCAGCTGTGTCCCCTACCCGGGGGCTTCGGCGAGAAACAGCAATGACCGCAGCTGATCCCACTTCATTCTGGAGGTTTATTTCTCCATTTCAGGGATTACCCCCCAGCTCCCTGGCCCTGAGGCTGAGTCCAGGCGGCTCTTTCGCTGCAAGAACAGCCACCGGTGGTGGAGGTGTCCTCCTGCACCCCCTCAGCGGCAGGAGCACTTGCAGGCGGCCACAACCGGGTACGGGATCTGCCGCCATGCGCAGCGCGGGGGCCCGGGGTGCTGCACGGCCCAGCAGTGCCAGGCCAGCAGCTTGATGTGTGTGAGCCGTGCGGGGCGGCAGCCCATGCCGGGGGGCCAGGAGCAGCTGCGGGGCCCGGTCTCGCAGGCAGTGTGGCGCACCCAGCGCGGCCAGAACACAGCTCCCAGGTCAACCCAGGCGGAGGTGAGGCGGCAAGCAGCCTGCTCCACCAGCCACTGCCGCAGGCTGTGGGACGCGGCGCCCCGCAGCTCAGGGGACAGCGCCGGGCCGGGGGGCAGCAGCGCGGGCAGCTCCAGCCCCTCAGCCTCTCGCCACAGCTTGCGGCGGTAGCGCCCGGCGCCGTCCGCCAGGTCCCGGCTCTGGGTCTCCAGGGTGTCCTCGAGGATGCTGTTGTTGCCGCGGTGCGGCTCCGCGGTGGCCATCCAGAACGGGTCGAAGGCTGAGCCCAGCAGCCGGCGCAGGTGCCCGGGCCGCAGGTGCCGCGGCTTGGGGTAGTAGTGGTAGTCCTCAGGTGAGAGCGAGAGGCTGTATGGCCGCACCGGGGTCGAGGGGCGGCCGCGCAGGATGTGGGCACTGGGGTCAGCGGTGCCCGACGGCGGCAGCGGCTCCTGGGGTTCAGCTGGAGGTGGCGGCGGGCCCGGGATGCTCGGCTGTGGGAGCAGACAGAGGAAGAGGAGGAGGCAGCGCTGGTGTGCTCCGTCCATGGCAAACGGCACTGCGACAAGCTGTGCTACGGGCTGAGCTCCGCTGCAGCCCCTGGGTTATCAGCGTGTCCTGAGACATGGCCTTCCCCTTTTCCGTGGTTACAGTTGCTGATAGCAAGCCGGCAGGGACGCCTTGCTCCTCCAGACAGAGGGGCAGGCGGGGACGAGAGGTCACGTTGTCCCTCTTGCTAGCGCAGAGGGATGCCATCAACAGGGGCATGGGGGTGCTGTGAAGGGAAAGGGATCAGTGCCTCCTGCTCCTCCTCAGCATCCTGCTCCATCATTTGAAAAGCCTTCCCAGTGAAGGGAAGCTGGTGGCCTTCAGGTCTTGCTGGAGAAGGACCATCAAGCCCCACTTGTCCTCAGCACACCTAGAAGTCTGCAGGGCACAGGTCCGTTGGGGCTATAGACGCGATGGCAGGGCAGGAGGTGGTGGGTCATTGTCACCTTTCAGCACATCAGCGCGCACATGTGCTGTCGTAGGGCTGAACCTCTGGAGATGGCCCCCCTGAAGGGCTTGTTCTCCCTCCCCACACTGCATTGCCCGGGCAATGCTGGTGGATGGCAGAGCTGGGCTGGATGGAAACCAAAGCCTGCTTTCCCCTCCTTCCCCAGGTCAGGCACTGTGGGAGAAACTTGGTCTCCTCTGTGCCGTGCTACTAACAATTAATTAGTAACAGCTAGTCATAGCAATTAATGCTCGTGTTCCAGAGGGTTTGGACCCATATCCCAAGGATGAGGCAGGGGCCAGGCTCACCGTGGTGTGAAAAATCATGTTCCCAGAGGTGCTGGGCAACGTGTCCTGAACACCCAGCACCGAGGCGTGCCTGCAAGGCTTGCCGGGTCTCATGGGACCCTGCTCCCCTCCATCCTGCCTCTCACACCTGCGAGCGTCAGGCTTTTCCTGCACTGCCCCCTCCCCGGTGGAGCAGCGAGCAGCTGAGCCTGCTGAAGGCTGGGCAGAGAGGAGTTAACTCCAAACCCAACCTCAGGGAGAAGGAAAAAACCACCCAACAGAGATCAATGGACCAGCAGCAAGGGGGGGGGCGGGGGGGCGGAAGGGGGAGACAGAGAGAGGAAAGGAGCTCCAGCAGGAGAGACACGGGTGCGGGAGCCGGGAGAAGAGAGAGCAGAGCCGGCGGCGGGCACGGGGAGGCAGCGCAGCAGCGGGCAGGGGGACGGCGCTGCCTGGGCAAACTCTCTGCATCCTCCCCGCCGCCGCTGCCTGGGCTGGACAGGAGCTTCCCCCAGCGAGCTGCGAAGCTGCAGGCTCTTCCTGTCAGAGGTGAGTGCCAGCTCCCCAAAACGAGAGGTGGCCTCGGGCTCCCTGAGCGGGGACACCACGCAAGGTGCGTGCCCAGAGGGAGGTCGGGGTCCTCTGCTTGAGCAAGGAGACACCACGGGGCTGGCTGGAGGAGACAGGTAGTTACCAGTAGGACGGAGGGGACTGCAGAGCCAGAGACGTAGGGCAGATCTTTTCGTGTGATGGAGAGGTAGCTGGGAAGGAGAAGCGGTGGGAGCTGAGGGACAGGAGAGCATGGGGTGAAGGAGCTTGTGTGGTCCAGAATAGAGTTAACTGCTTGTCAACAGTGCTAGATAATGGTGTCTTTCCTTCTTGGTTGCTGCCCAGCCAAGAACAATTTGTTCTAATGATAGCACAACATGGCTTGCTAGGAGATGGGCTGTTGGAGCTCTCCATCTGAGCACAGTGTTAGGGCTGGAGGAAGTTTTGCAGCAAACCACAGTATCTTGAGCTGCAGTAATTGTTCATCGGTGCGGTTGATCATTGCTCCTTCACAAGGATCATCACATTGTGTTTCAGGCGGCTCCAAGGTCTCCCTCCCTGACCCCATCCTCTCCTAGCTGCCACCATCCAACCTGAGACCACCCCTCAAGCATCAGGAAAAAGCGCCCTTATCTGCCTCTCCTCTGCAGAGCACAACTACTGCGCAGGGAATGAGGAGCAGCCAGCTCCAGGGTGGAGGTGGTCCCAGCTTAAGGAGCTTCTTTGGGGTTGGGAGTGTGATGGGGTGCTGCTGCTGCAGGGCTACAGGCATTAGGTCCCTGCTGCTGGAGGTGGCACAGCCCTGGGGTGAGTGTGCCAGGACCATTCACTGCCCACAGCAGCCTCCTTCCCCATGGCATGTGGAACAGCAGCAGGGATTCCGATTTGCCAAAGCAAACGATCCCGAAAGGTTTAACAGCTTTGGGATTACAGGACAAAGGTGGGGAGGCCAGGCGGCAGGGCAGGGGGTCCTTCAGGAGGCTGGGAGCAAGGAGATGCTGTGATGAGGATGTCTGGGCAGGAGAAAGGGACTTCAGCTCCATTCAAGCCAGGCAGATGTGGGCTGACTGATCCCAACAGCATCCTACCAGAGACATCAGGAGGATCTTGATGTCATAATTTAACCAGCTGATTGGGATTGGCATCTCTGGGAGAAACGTGGACTTCAAACAAAGGCTGGGATCAGGGCCATAGCTCTGGTGGCCACTGCGGTCAACAATGACCAGCACCCACATGCTCATGGCTGTGTATAGGTGCTGTGTCTCCCTTTCTCCCTGCACAGGTCAGATGGGCAGATGCCAGGGGGATGGAATGCCTCTTCCAACAGTCCAGAGCTGCGAGCAGCCGGGATTATTGTGCCTGTCATCTTCTCCCTCATCTTCCTCTTGGGTACTGTGGGGAACGGGCTGGTGCTGGCCGTGCTGCTGCGGAACGGCCAAGTCATTAACACCACCAACCTCTTCATCCTTAACCTGGCCATGGCTGACCTGTGCTTCATCATCTGCTGCGTCCCCTTCCAGGCCACCATTTACACCCTGGATGGGTGGCTTTTTGGGGCCTTTGCCTGCAAGGCTGTGCATTTCCTGATCTACCTCACCATGTATGCCAGCAGCTTCACACTGGCTGCTGTCTCCATTGACAGGTAAGTGTCCCCTTCCCTGTGAATCCCTCAGCTCAGGGACAATGTGTTTGCCACCCCTGAGCTAAAGGGTGGGAGAAAGGCCAGTCCCTACCTTGTTGAATGTCCCGTGAAAATTACATAGGGTCTTCCCAAGAGGCAGGGCCAGCAGAGCCAGCATCCCCGGCTCCCGATGTCCTCTCTCAGCACCAAGCCAACCTCTTGGCTTGGTTACCCAGCTCTCACTTGGGGAGAAGTGCAGGCACATACTTAGGTTTAGTGTCCGCTATGTAAAACCAAAACAGCAAAAGCCCCAGGGCAGCAACACACCACAGGAGAAACAAGGAGGCTCTGGGTCCTGCTCCTATCCTTCTCTTCCCTGGTTCACAAGGCACGTTGCGTGACCTTCCCAAGCTAGCACAGCAGAGCGCGTGATGGAGATCCCAGGCCTGCTGTTGGGATGACCCTGATCTCTATTCACCTACCAATAGGCAGGGAGAGGGGAAGATGGGTAAAGATGCAGAGCTCCACAGGGCAGGAGCGATACTTCATCTCACCCTTGTTGTGTTTGTGTCGCTCCTTCTCCTTCCCCTCCTCGGCAGGTACCTGGCCATTCGCTATCCACTGAAGTCCCGGGATCTTCGCACCTCCCGAAATGCAGGAGTGGCCATTGTAGCAATCTGGTCACTGTCGCTGCTTTTTGCGGGGCCTTACCTCAGTTACTACCAGATTGTCCATTACCATGGGGTGCCCATCTGTGTCCCTATCTGGGAGGACCAGCGCCGGAAGATTCTGGACATCCTCACGTTTGTCTTTGGATACCTTCTGCCCGTGACCGTTGTGAGCCTGGCATATGCCAGAACCATCAAGTTCCTGTGGACCTCCGTAGATCCCATAGAAAGGATCTCAGATTCCCGGAAGGCCAAGCGTAAGGTCACCAAGATGATTGTGGCTGTGGCCATCCTGTTCTGCCTCTGCTGGCTGCCCCACCACCTGGTCATCCTGTGCTTCTGGTTTGGCCACTTCCCCTTCAACCGAGCCACTTACGTTTGCCGCCTGGCTTCCCACTGCCTTTCCTATGCCAACTCCTGCCTCAACCCCATCGTCTATGCCCTCATCTCCAAGCATTTCCGCAAGCGTTTCAAGCAGGTCTTCACCTGCCTCTTCCTCCAGAACAAGACCAGGAAGAAGAAGAAGAGATTTGGAAAGAAAGTCCATGTGGTCAATGTGGGCAAAGGTTTCACCAACAGCACCAGGGGTTTCTTTGGAGCCAACGATGAAGTGGCCCAGGTCCCAGAGGAGAACACCAGGAAGAGGGACCCTGAAGGTGCCGGTCATGCCAGAGCATGGACTCACCAGCTACAAGATGCTATGTTCTCTGCTCAGAAGGAGCTACTGGAGGAGGAAAGCTTGGCAACAGCCGGCCATCTCCTAGCTATGACCCCCAAGAGGAGCTCAGGAGTCTCTGACTGTTCACTACAGATGAACAAAGTGAAGAAACCTGTTTTCCAGCCAGTGAGTAGCCACTCCCTTCTCAAACAGGCAGAGGGGAATGCATGCAGCATCCTGTGGCAATGGTTAACCTGTTGTCCCTACTCACCTTCACTCACAGGCCCACAGCGCATAGGAATGGCACAATCCACACGTACAGATGCAGAAGGGAGGGACATGTTAATGTGGCACCAAGTGACCTGGGTGGCATTTCTGCAACAGGTTTTAAGGCCTCCATTCCCCAGCTTCCTAACTTGCTAATTTTGTGCAGCGCCTTGGAACTCTTAAGAGGGAGGCAACCAAAACGAAAACATCCTGGTAGGAAACCCAGGCTGTTAAAGGCGCATCAGAGCATGGGTGGGAAGGATGGAGACAGTGCATGGGGATCTGAGTGTGAACAGGGTAGCTGTCAGCCTCTATCCTGGCAGCCCCAAGCAGGGACGCGCTGTCCCCTGCCCACATGCCCTTCTTTTCCCATGGGCGACCTTTGTCTACCTCCATCCCATTCCCTAGTCTCTGCATCCAGATCAAAGGACCTTTGCCACACTGGCTGATGTACAAGGAAGTCAGCCATCCGTGCCAACAGCTCAGTGATGCAAAATCTGCAGCAGTCATTAGTCATACTCAAATGCTTTATGCCACAGCAGGTGAAGGATGGAAAGGCTTATGTGCTGACACCTCTGTGTGCCTCCCCTTTGCACATGCGGCTTCTCTGAAGTTCAAGGAGGAGCAGACCATCTGTCCAGCCTCTCCTCTCCACCCTGCCCCACCAGAGATACTCACTGGAGGATGCTTCTGTCTCCTAGAGCTCTGTCCCACATAGCTTTAGCTCTTGCAAGCAGATCCTGCAGGACACTGTCCCAATTCACAGTGTTGCTTGCAGTTCAGACATACTTCCTTCCTAAACAAACCAAGTAACTCCCCCTTTCCCTACATTGCTCCATCTGATCTTAACTCCTCTGCTTACTTTCTGTTTGCTTTTTGCAGGTTCCTGAGGGATTGCTGCCTCCGCTTTGATCTTTGCTTGCTACTTGGAGCTTCATCCCTTCCTTCTCGGGCTGAAGGACCTGTTGCTCTCTGAGCAGTGAGGTTATTCAGTGATGTTAGCCCTAGCTGTGTGGCCAGACAACTTTCTTCCATGTGATGATGACGACTGTGAGAGAAACAGTGGCTGTCATCAAAGCAGAAGGTAGTGGCCAGGCTGCAAAAAGAGCCGTGGAGCCAGGGGACAGTTGTGGTGAGGCAAAGGAGAAAGAAACAGGCCCTTAACACCCATGTGCACTTAGTTCTTGTCTCCTCAGTGTCCCTTTCTATCTCAAGGCCCTGGAATTTCTCCCCTGCTTGACCTTAATAAACCCTGGTAATTTCCTTCTCCTGCCACATTTGCTATGTGCTGGATACAATCTCTGCCTGGCATGGGGCGCTGCAGGTTGGGTTCCAGGTGATGGAGGCTGTGTGAGCCGTCTGACCACAGTCTGGTGTTCCCAGCTTACTTAGCAGGGCAGCATTTGTTGTGTTTTACTTTGCAGGCACTGCATAAGTGTATAGAAGAAAAGCTGAGGGGTTTAATACCTATGTCTCAAAAACATAAGAGAAAGTCAGTGCTCAAGAAGAAGTCGGAGGAGAGGAAGACAACAGCAGAAAGAGGGGAAAGGATGGATGGTGAGATGATGGGGTGGGGGTAACATAAATGAGAAATGTGTGGGGCTGGGAGGAGCCATCCAGAGGGACAGAAAGCAGCGGCGGGAATGCAGGGCAAAGCGAGGGGCTAGAAGCAGAGGGCAGAAGGGAGGACAAAAGGGCGTGAGGGAGGTGGGAAGCAATGTGCAGAGCACCTAAGTTTTGGCAGAAGCCTTCCCCTCACCCTCTGTTGTCATTCTGCTCCAGAGCTGCAGTGCGCATCACTTGGCTGTGGTGGACCTCAGTCCGAAGGCAGCTTTCTCCAGCATTTCTCTGCATCATCAGGCTGCCAGAGAAGCCAGAAAAGCACCACCCAAGCAAGGCCTTTGATCAGTGTAGCGAGGGAGCTGGTGGGATTTGCACTGCTGCAATGCTGAGATCCAGGCATGCGGCTGCCTTCGTGCAGCTCCCATTTGGTCACTTCATCATGACATGAGTGGTGAGGGGAGGGCAACCAAGTAGGGTTCTCGGCTTCCCCAGTGTGCCAAGCCTATGTGCCGCAGGTCACTGTAGCCACCTCTGTGGGACGAGACAGCTTCGCCATGGGGACACAAGCAGTGTGATGCCACTTGGCTTGCGGGTGCAAGCAGGACAGATCCTGCCTTGTTTGATCCTCAGTCCTGTGGCCTGGGAGCTTTTTGATGACGTTGTAGGACAAGACCAGGAAGAAGTCCTAGAAAGGGGAAAAAGATCACCTGAGAGACCGTGAGGGACAAAAAGAACTGCCTTTGACCTGATTCCAACGGAACAGCCCATGGAAGGTCATCCATGGTGAGAGGTGAGGGAGATATCTGTTAGCATCACACTTTCTGACCATGTCTCAGGGACTTCGCTTTCTTATGGGAGAGGCCAGATTCATCAGGCCCACACCTCATCCCCACTGAGAAGGGTTTCTGTTGGCAATGGAAGGAGGGATGAGCTCGCTCACACAGACCCATTACACTGAGCTCAAGCCCCACTGAGCTCCTCAGCCACCTCCTCCACAATCCTGCAGCAGCTCTGAGACGCCTCAGCTGCAAATCAGACCTGCCACCATCCTGCATCAATATTTACAGAAGACTTTACATGACTGCAAAAGCCCTCTTTTTCCTTAATTACATATGGCATTTAATTAGAGCTGTGTGGCTCCTGAGTGTGAACTCTTCATGCGGAGGCAGATCTGCACCCATGATGCCCTGAACATCAGGCAGTAAGGAGCTCACAGAGCTGTGATATGCATGAGCAGAGCCATGAGCCCGCTTATTTCTTTTCTCTCTCCGTCCCCTGCTCCCGACTCTGTAATCTTCCCATATTGCTTTGTCCTGCTCACTCTTAAAATTCCCAGGTGACGTGGTATTTCTGATCTTTGCTGAAGCTGCTGCACGCCTCGCTAGAGCTCAGCAATAAGGACACCCCTTTCCCATGCAGAGGCCAGCCAAAGTGCTGCACTGGGAATAATCTTCCTTTTCCATTCAAGTGTTTGATGCTGCTCTCTGCACTCTGGACTCCCTCGCATCCTATCCTTGTTTCTGAGGGTAGGTTTAGATCAGACATTAGGAAGAAGCTCTTCCCTATGAGGGTGCTGAGGCCCTGGCACAGGATGCCCAGAGCAGCTGTGGCTGCCCCATCCCTGGCAGTGTTCAAGGCCAGGCTGGACAGGGCTTGGAGCAACCTGGTCTAGTGGAAGGTGTCCCTGCCCATGGCAGGGGGTTGGAACTGGATGAGCTTTAAGGTCCGCTCCAAGACAAACCAGTTCTATGATTTCTCCAGCTCCTTTTCTCCGTGCTGGCTGTTGCTCCCCAGTGGCCATTGCCTTTTGGAAGCATGTCCAGCATGCTTTGCCTATCTTTCTGGGAATGGGTAGTCCTGCAGCCACCCTTTGCATGCAGTGCTGTGGCTGGTGGCCAGCTCTCATGGCCTCAAGCAGCCTCTGGGTAACACAAATGTATATTCCTTATGTCTGTGGGTGAGGACTCACTTCAGGGTCCAAAGCATTGGAGAGAGAAGGGAACAGCAGTCAGGAGCAGTAATGTCAGTGCAGCCAGACACTGCCTGTTCTTGCCCACAAATGGCCAGGCTGTTGCTCCCCCCTAATCCTGCTCCTCCTGGTCCCAGCTTGCAAAGAGAGCAGATCAGGTTGGGACTGACCGCTGCACATTGGGGCGAAGCCTACCTTAATAAATCGGGACAGAGAGAAGATCTGGGGGAAGGTTTTCCTGAAGCACAGCAAGCATCCGCCATCACCAGCTCCCATCCCTAACCTCTGGTTGGTGCTAAGCCCCAATTTTGGGGAGCATGTGAGTGGGAAGTGGAGACACTGAGTCTGGGTTGTGGAGGCTCCAGATTTCAGGAGGGAATTCCTGTCTGCCCAGTAACAGCACACACACTGTTAACCGGTTTCTCAGCTCAAAAGCAGAGGTGAAGAAGAGGTGCCATGTCCTCGACAGAGACAAGGTTTAATTAAAGCTGAAAAGAGCTTGATTGCTGCTTTCCACGCAACCTCCTCTCCAGACCAATTAACATTCTGGCAGTCTCCGCTCACTCCCAGCTTCTCACCTTAATTAATGACTCCTTGCTTGCATTTTCTTTCCAGCTTGTCATCACTTGGCCTGGCAAGCTCGGCTTTAATCCTGCAGAGGCTGTTTTGCCACATCGGCTGAGCACAGCCGTGGCGTGTCCCTCTGCAGAGACATGGGGCTGGGGAAGATGGGAAGCTGTCTGAAACCCTGTCAGAGCAACAGGCTCAAGTGCTGCTTGTGTTTCCCCTTGTGCTCGTGGGAACAGGACCTTGTACAGACCCACTCTGCAAGCAGTCAGGACAGCCCTACAAAGGCAGCTTGCAAGCAGAGAAATAGCGGTGTGACAGGGGTGGTCAGGGCATGTAGCACTATTAACTATAGGGAATTCCGGTTATATGCTTTTGAGTTTAGCTGCTGGTTCCTAATCCATGACCAGCCTTCGCAGGCTGCCAGCTAATTATTTTAACTCTTCCAACAACCATGTGCTCTCTTCCCCTCTCAGAGCTTTCACAGAAAAATATATCATCTTTACCAGCTTCTAATTAAAACTGCTGTCTCTTCTCCCTTGTCACCCCATCGCCCCGAGCTGCCCAGGGCTGCTCTCCAGTGCTGGCCAGACACAGTGCACGAAGGAGGCATCTTTCTACAGGTACCTTTCTGTAATGGAAGTGTCTTGGGTTTGGCTGGGATATCATTAACTTTCTCCCCAGTAGCTGGTACAGTGCTGTGTTTTGGCTTTAGTCTGAGAACAATGCTGATAACACACCAATGCTTTAGTTGTTGTTCAGAAGTGCTTGCCTTGATTAAAGACTTTTATGTCTCTCACACCCTGCCAGTGAGGAGGGGCACGAGAAGTTGGCAGGGAGCACAGCCAGGACAGCTGACCTGAATATCCAAAGGGATATTCCATATCACAGAGTATATCATGCTCAGTATATAAACTGTGGGAGTTGGCAGGACGGGATTGATTGCTGCTTGAGGATGGGTGAGCGGTGAGCAATTGTACTGTGCATCGCTTGTGTTTGTTGGGTTTTATTCTTCTATTTTTTCCTTTTCATTACAATTATTATTATTTACCTTGTTTCAATTATTAAACTGTTCTTATCTCAACGGGTTTTACCTTTTCCTGATTCTCCTCCCCATCCCACTACAGGGAGGGGAGTCAGCAATCAGCTGCACGGTACTTTAATGCCGACTGGGGTTAAACCACAACCAGGAGAAGAGATCTGTCTCACTCACGGAATGAGAGGAGAAAGCAGATGAAAGGGTGGGAGGTTTCCCAGGGAAACGTTATGCTTCATGGATCTTCTTTAGCAGCACCAACAATTGCAATTTTCGATTTGGAGTCTGCTAGAAAGGCAAAGGTGGAGGAAGTAACAGGGTTGAGATGTTGGCTCGATACCCTGGAGTTTAATTATTTCAGCTGCTGAAGAGTTGAACAGGTTCTTGATGTCTGCACAAACTGCAGCGTGTGCTTTGCGTTCGCTTGTGTGGGTGAGTGGCTACTTCAGCAAAAGGCCTTTTGCTTAGTAACATCCACGCACCTTTGCTGGGAGGCTTTCTTTGGGGCTGTTGCTGTAGGTCCCCTGTTGAGACACAAGTAGGTTTTCAGCCTTTGCTTCCTTGCATGAGCCAGATCCTCAACCTGGCTGCTTTTGGTTGCATCTTACAGCACAGCAGAGCTGGGGAGGTTATTGCTGGGTTCGGTGGCTAGGAATTAAGCATGTCACTGCAGAGCCGTGCTCTGGGAGAGGGGGGAAATGGAGTGTATTTGGAGGTTGGGT
Source organism: Psittacula echo (assembly GCF_963264785.1). Classification (NCBI taxonomy): domain Eukaryota; kingdom Metazoa; phylum Chordata; class Aves; order Psittaciformes; family Psittacidae; genus Psittacula; species Psittacula echo. Next base: position 88,260,113 of record NC_137735.1, on the reverse strand, counting down.
AGTGGTGAGAGGAAAGCAAGGCCTTCGGTTAAGTCCTGGTTGACATCACGGCCCTGAGGACAGGGATGCACCACTGCTCAGGAAAGGATCCGGAAGGTGTGTTTGATGGTGAGGAGGTTGGACTAAGTTCAATGGCAAAATAAAGAGCAGAAGGAAACCTGTGCTGTTGTTTCCATTCTCCATTACTGCAGCAGACACCTCTGGGAGATGCAGAAAGCTGTCATCAACCTCACAGCTATAGGTTGTGTAGGGAAATTTGTGATCCAGGGTGCAAGGCTAGGCAGGAGAGCTGCTGGGAGAGGCTGAAGACTCTTGGCCAGGAGCAGCAGAAAAAAAGACAGTGCCAGTGGACCGCTCTCAGCACAGCATGAATAAAACACGTACGCCTCCTCCCCTGAATCTTTTTCCTTCATTCCCTCCCCAGAACCTACCTCCTTTTCTAGACACAGCTGCTGAACATAGCAGGGTAGTCAAGACTTTCACATGACCAGCCGACACAAAGAAGCCTAAAACTTTTCCCAGTCCAGTGCCAAACACATGACATGGTTCCCAGCAGCCCAGTGCTTCATCCCTGAGACAGGAAAGCAGAACTGACTGTGGAAATCCATAGAATGATTCCTACATGATGCATTTTTTCCCCCACTGAAAACCAGATACCCTTTTCTCTTTCTTGTCTGGTGTTATCACTAAAGCAGTGGCAAAACTTCCTATAAGCCTACTTGTTTTATTTGCCTCAGCTCATTGTGCCAGTTGCCCATGGACGGAGCAGTGCTCCAAAAGAAGCAAAGCAATTGCTCCTGGCTGGCTGCAGAGCCCCCACCTTTCACCTCTGAGCATCAGAAGCAGCTATGAAAAACTCCAGCACCAGGCAAGACAAAGGCCTGAAAAGCCATGGACGGTAATATCAAATGTGCTGAGGCTGAAAGCTTTGTTCTGAGTTCCAGTGAAGTGTATTCCTGGATCTGAGGAAAGCTTCCACGCTCTGCCTCATTAGCAAACAACATCAGCAACTAAGGTAACTGCAGCAATAAAGAGCATTTCATCTGCCCGCTCTTTGGCGCCCTAATGGTCTCCTCAGCAACAAGGCTGTTGAGTGCAGAAGCGTTGACAGCTGGGTGTGTGTGGACACCAAGACTAGGCTGTGAAGACAGGAAGAAACAAGGCAGGCAAAGACGGGACATGAAGGTCAACTGCTCCTCATGCAGGGACCATCCTGGAAACTCTCTGCCTGCCCAGATGGCCCTCCACAGCCCCCACTCCCTTGCTGTCTCTTCACAACACAGCCATTTTACTTGGCACGGGACAAGGCATGAGTTCAGCCACTTTCTCTCCACCAGCTCCATAGTTTTGCAGGAGGGCAGACTGGGCCAGGCTGCTTTTCCTCTTTGCAAAATACTCCCCCCCATCTTCCAGCTTGAAGTAATCCTACTGAGATTCTCTCTCCTCTATTTGTATGGTTTCACAGCAACTAACTAGAGTTAGAAGTTTGGATTTCTATGCTGTGGGAGTCCAGATCAGAAGGTGAGTCAGCAACTGCGTACTGCAATCTGCAAACAGACCGGTGTTTGAATTCAAACAACTCTGTGTTGACGCTTCTGATTTCCATGCCAGGTATGAGAGTAGCAGTTCCCGAGTGCTGTGCTGTGTATGGGGTCTGGAACACACATAAAGAAAGGGGAAAGAGCTGCTATGAAAAAGAAGAGAGTTTGGCTGAGGAGTCTGAAAAGGCTGACAGGGTTTTATTGATGTTTAAAATACAAAAAGCTCAGATTGTCTCCCACCCCCTCGGCATTCTTCTCATCCAGAGTATTGTAATGAAGTATCAGCATTTACAGTGATAGCTCCAGCCAAACCACAAGACTATTAACCCCAGCCTTGGCCTCCAAGCACTTCATGGATGAACCCATCTAAAAGCCATGCATATTGCTGGTATCTCAGCTTTGAGCATGGAGTCCACATAGGCTCTTCCTGGACAAGAAGTATTAGAGAACATTCTGACCTGAAAGTCTCTGAAGAATGCTCCAAACTGTGGCTGTTGCATGGTTAAGCTGTATCGTAAAGAACAAACGCTTCCAAATCAGTGATTCCCAAGCTGTGGGATGGGTATTGCCACCAGCACACCATGTCATTTAGGTGTGGTACACAGATGGGAACTCGGAACTGCTATTGAGCATGTTCTTGTCACTGCTGTGGTTGGCACCATACCAGCAAGATTTCATGGATCCCTGCTCCAAAGCAAATGTATTTAAATCTTCAATACTAACCACAGTGGGGCAGAAGCTAGAGAGCAGCAAGAGCAATTCCCTGCATCCTTCATCACTGCATTACTTCAGGCTCCCAGCAGAGGTCAGAACTCATTTCTCACACTGTACTTAAGCTCCTGGAGCAGCAAATCTCCATGATAAAAAGCACACAGTGTGGGTCGGCTGTAGGTTTGGTGCTGCTGAGGTAGCCGTAAAATCACCTCCATCCCAGCTCAGTAATACAGCTGAACACACAACAGCTCCTGTCACAACTGGACCTCTTGTCCAAGACTGCCAGTGACAGGAAAAACAAAAGTCAGTTATGATGGATTGGTTTTTTGCAAGATGTAGATGTTTGCCTAAATCTGTGCTAGGATTAAGCCACCCCCCAAACCTCATTTTTGCATCAGGGCAGCTCTGACCTGCTAGTTGCCTACCTGGGTATTCTTTGCAAGTGTTTCACTGTAGTATTTAAGCACTAAGTCTGAACAGTGATTTAAAAACTAACAGTGAAAGCTGTTAGTCTAGCGATGAAAAGCTTTAGATCCCATTTGCGACCAAGCAGATTCTCTGCCCTCTGACCGTAGGCTCTGGGAAAGGTTAGGATTAAGCCTCAGTGCATGTTTCTCAAGGCAGTATGTTTGCTCAGCTGCTAGCATGCAGAATTCAGTGTGTGTTCTTCTCCCAGCACTAAGCCTTCTGTTGTCCAAGGCATCTACTTTCTCCAGTGTACTGCAGAGGTGGCAAAATGTGCCTGTTCCAAGCATTTCTGCGATGCTGGCTAGCTGCCAAGTGCACTAGTCAGGGCTGGTGACTGCACATGGCATCAGCCACCACCTACATTAAGCTGAAGTGCTTAGGGTAAGGCAAAATATCTCTGGAAGGGGTTTCCTATTCAGCGCCAGCCCATCTGATAAAAAAAGCAGCTCTTTTTTTCCTCAAAAGTCTCAGCTGCAGCACTCTACTTTCTGTGGTCTCTGTTGTCCAAAGCCTGCTGCCTTCTCATGAGGCAGCTGTGACAGCACTAACAGAAACAGTTTGAGCACCACCGGACAGTAGATCTGGCAGGAATGGCTACTGGCAGCAATGTTTCTTCAGCATTCTGGGAAGTAAGCTCCAGCTTCTTCTTTTTCTCTCTAATGCTTCTCCTGCTGCATCAGGCATGTGATTTAAAAGCCCATTACCTCTTCTCCATCTTCTGCATCTGCAGGCTGAGTGATGTGAAGCTGGCCAGGAGGTCTGTAACCTCATCCACCTGCCATAAGAATACAGGTGCCTGTTAGGCAGGGGAATGCAGTTGTGCAGTCAAACCACCACCACACCAGAAACTCCTGTGCAGCAGGGACCACCCTTCCACCAGGACTGCCAGTAATACCCATGCTGAGCTTATACTAGGACAGGATCCCTTTGGTCCCACAATCTGTAGAAGGGCTCCTATCCTCATAATCAAACAAGTCCTAACCTAAGGCAATGGGAGCTCCTCTCCATTCCTCAGGAGGTCAGTGCTTGACCTCCTCACGCAATTTAACCAGTCCTTAACATAGAAGCATGTTGCTGCATTACCTAGAACTCAACAAGGGTATCAAGGCTGTTTCCTCTAAGCCTGTTTCTAAGGGACAATCTTTTGTAGGAAAAAAACCAAACAGGCCCCACAACCCTGTGTGGTTGTGCTGATCCTGGCCTTAAAATGCTGATCTGACCTTCAGCTTCTCTGCTAAGCTGCGAGGAACAGCGATGCTTTCTGCATTTTGAATTCCAACTGAAAGTACACGAGTCATCACGCAATATGCCCAATGTGAGCAAGAACATTTCCATAAACGTGTCTTCCATGTTACCTTGCTCATGCAGCTGCATTCTCCTAAACACAGAAGTCACAACACAAGCAAATCACAGTAGTTCAAAGCTGCCTACCTGCTCCTTTGTACTAGTCATCTGTAACCTGGAGCAGAGGTCATCCAGCTGTTCCTTTTGCTCATGCCTCCCCAGGCGGTCCAGGTATTCCCGCAACATCTGGATAATCTGAAACCAACAGGCAAAAGAGGAAAACATCAGACAGCTGCACCAGGCTGGGATGGTTTTACAGGAAAAAATAAATTGCAGTTAAATTGCCTTGATGCTGCTGTATGAGGCAGAGTATGTAACCCATACAGAAGAACAAACGCAAAGCAACTGAGGAGCACTAATGACAGCACCAGAGCCCAGTGAGTCAACAGAGGTGTTGATCAGCCACAGATGGACTAGTCGTGAGCACTGTGCCTGGTTTAAGAACAGGGAAGACAGGCCCAGCTGAAGAAGCATAAGGTCTTGCCCTGAAAGCACCAAGCTTTTCTTTATGGCTAGCTAGCTTTCCTCACTGTAAGATGCAAGGACTTCCCACTCCAGCTGGATCTGCTTGTGCACTGAGGATGAAGGTCTTTGTGGCTCCTATATGACTTTTGAAGTGAGGCCCACACCTCACGCATCTGTGATGCAACTCTGTGACTGCTTTAATATTCCATGACTCCACATATCAGAGGAGGGCAGACTGTGCTAGGAATGCAAAGTCCCTGCATGTGTGCATCTTAGCTGCAACCCCATGCTGTGATCGCTCTCCTGCCACAAGACATCTGTCTTACATGGTAGCTGAGGAAAAGAGAGTGCTCCACACAGCCTGAGAATTAAGACACTCAATACATCCTTGGCCTACCAGATCCAAGAGAGGTCCTGCAAAAATTCAGAGTAGTGGTTAAGAAAAAGGAAGGACTCTGAAAACAGAAGAAAAAAGTCAAATTGTCCCCAGAGCAGCTAAGAGCCTAAAGGCAAGCATTTAAATAAAGAGTGAAGGAGACTGCACCACCTTACCACAGCATGGAACTGTTTCTTTTACCTGTTTAACTTCAAGGCGTACAGCCTCCAGGCTGTGGGAGATGCCTTCCTGCAGGATATTTAGCTTTGATTTAGCAAGGTGCAGCGGTGTTCTGCCAGCTCGATCCAGGGCATCGACTCTGGCCCCTGCAAGATGCATCAGCAAAGACAGAAAGTGAGGTCTGTCTTCAAGACTTAGCGTCCATGGGGAGTCATCAACAGGGTTGGGGCAGGAAAGGGACAGGCTGTAATTGTTATAGAGGAAATGTTACCTCCGCGCAGCAGTGTGGTGATGACAGGAACGTGGTTCGTGCAGGCAGCTGGGGAGGGAAAACACAGGACACGCAACTCAGAGGTACTAGCAAACAACAAAGGAGTTTCTGCTCAAGTGTGGAGCTTGCTGCTTCCCAAATGGCTCTTTGCCATGGGGAAGAGGAATAGCCCAGCTGCTATGGGTAACATCACACTCAAGCCTGAGTAGCCTCTCTGGAACAGATCTTGCACTCTTGGGGCTCGTAGAGGGAGTGAAACTGACCTTCTCAAATTCTGACCCTTAAACCTTCTATGATTCTATGAAACCTTCATGAGGAGTGAAGCTAATGAAATGCAAAGAGTCCCTCCTAGGTCCTTAAGGCTGGGGATCCATACTGTGATGCACAGGAAAGAGGAACATGAAGAGGAAAGAAACAGCAAGGTGGTGTTCACTTCATCTCTCTGCATGCAAAGCTCATCTATGGGGCACTTACCCAAGTGTAAGGGGGTATTTCCCAGGCCATCTCTCTGGTTTGGGTCAGCCCCATGGTCCAGAAGCAGTTGCACTGGAAACAAGGAAACAGAGCCACATCAGTCCCTTCCCTTTGCCCCACAGGTCAGATCCACACAGGCTGCAGGCACACAGAGCAGCCACCAGGCTGCCTTACAGGTGCTTCTGCTCAGCTCCTCAGCTTCATCCCAGAGACAGGGGACAGTGGTTGTGAAGCAATGCAGAAGGACCCAGTACAAAGTCAGGCAGTACCACTGCCCCTGGGATTCTCAAGGGGAAGAACTGCGACTAATGACATCTTTCCTTCTGCACCAGTACAACCCTAAAGCTGGGAGTTCTGGCTCCCCCTTCAGCAAGGGGACATGGCAAGCCCTGAAGTCAGAGTTCAGTTGAAAACTTTGCCACAAAACTCATGGAAAACAGTCGGCTCTGTCATGTGCTGGATCAAAATAAAGAGCATCCTTCAAAATCTCTACCACAGAGAGGCTGGAACACAGAACTCCCCCTCCCCACTCACCGATGTGATCGTTGCCATTGCAGGAGGCAAAGTGCAGGGCTGTCCGGCCTTTGTCATCCGCAGCACAGGGGTCAGTTCCATCCTCCAAGAGTTGCTGCACTGACAGTGCCAAGGAAGAGAAGAAAGCAGGTAAGCTGAAGGTGCACCAGATCAGAAAGTGAGAATGCCATCTGCTCTTCCGTGGGCAAATACTGCACTCTACCAGCTGCCAAGTCAACTGGACTTGAGCCAGCTCCAGCCAGCATCCTGGCTCAGGAGAACCAGCCCAAGCAGCGTACCCTCCACCTGCTGGAAGTACTCAGCCGTAATGACTAAGGGTCTATAGAATCACAGAACAGTTTCGGTTGGAAAGGACCTTAAAGAAAATCTAGTTCCAACCCCCTGCCACCCAGTCAAATTTTCAAGCTCCAAGGATAATCAGCAGCAAAAGCCTACAAAAAAGTATACAAGCATAGCAAGGATGTGAGGCTAACTCTCACAGCCTGTAGTTGGCTGGCCCTTAAACCTTTGTGAAGAGTGAAGCTACTGAAATGATGGACAGGGACTCTTCATCAGGGACTGTAGCGATAGGACAAGGGGTAATGGGTTTAAACTGAAACAGGGGAAGTTCAGGTTAGGTATAAGGAAGAAGTTCTTTACTGTGAGGGTGGTGAGGCACTGGAACAGGTTGCCCAGAGAAGTGGTGAATGCTCCATCCCTGGTAGTGTTCAAGGCCAGGTTGGACAGAGCCTTGGGTGACATGGTCTAGGGTGAGGCATCCCTGCCCATGACAGGGGGGTTGGAACTTAAGGTCCTTTCCAACCCCAACCATTCTACGATTCTGTGAAATGCAGAGTCCCTCCTGAGTCCTTAAAGCTTGGGATGCATACTGCGATGCACAGGAAAGAGGAAGGATGTGGAGGAAAGAAACAGCAAGGCAGTGTTCACCTCACCTCTCTGCATGCAAAGCTTATCTGTGTGGTATCACTAGGCACTTGCTAGGCTAGACTTAGCATCCTGTGCTTACTATCCCTGCAGGAGCTTTCTCCATAAACTTCCATGGTTGTTTTCTGCATCTGTATAAACTTTTCATATCAACATGGACCCATGGTGAGAAGTTTCACAGTGTAGCCACATGCAGTGAGAAAAGCCACCTCTTCACACATGTTTTGGATACGCCCCTTGCTAGATTAATCCCATACTCCTAGGTTTTGCCATACTACTGTGTGGCTACTGATGGGGAAGCAGACAGGTGAGTGCATCAACCTGCCAGTGGCAGTACAAATATACTCTTAGGAGGCCACATCTTGAAGTGAGACAGTGAACCCAAAGAGCCATATCGTCTACTCACACTTGTTCCCCCTGCTTTTGCACCCAGCTACTTCTTCAATGCCACCATAGGCAATCCTTGTAATCTGAACTGCCTTCTGTTCTCAGGTAAGAAAGAAAAACCTACTCACACAGAAAGACAGAGAAACCGGTATGACTCGCCAGCATTGTACAAATGACTCCTCAGCATATGTACAAATACAACAAAGGCAAAGAGAACAGTAAAGGCTGAAAAGATCAGGGACACAAAAGTAGCATCTATAACAATGGGTGAAAAGGCAACTGTAAGGCCTAGTACTCTTGTTGTTTGCAGCACTCCTCATACAGTAATCAGTGTGTAAAATAAAGCTCACTTTGTAGCTTTTAAGAATACTGACAGATTTGCTCTTTTGAGATCTTTAATAGCATATCCTGCAACAGTCAAGACCGACTGGTACTGGAGCCAAGAAACTGGATAGCTCAGACCACTGCAAGTCACCACTCATCTCGGCTTCCAAAGATCACATTATAGTCACATTTGAATTTCTTCCTGTACACCTACTGCTTTAGGTGTGGTAGAGAAGAGAAAGGAACACCTGAAAAGATGGATTTTTGATATTCCAGAAGAAAGACCAGTGAGAACCTTTAATGGGGGATGCTTTACCTAGTCCCTCCCTGAAGCCAGCAGCAAATGACATAATCTTTCCCACCCAGTGCCACTACAGGAAACAGCACAGATTTTTACGTGTTGCTTAAGCATAAATTCATCATCAGACTCTTCCTCAAGTTGCAGAGTACAGAAAATGCAGTAGGATTGTAAACAGGGGAACCCGTGTACCAAATACAGCTGCAAAACTCGAAAATTGATTGAAACCAAGACTTTTATAAAGCCTGATCCTTTCATTCTTCCACTGGACTTAGTGACTGGAGCCAAGCTTTTCTGTACTGACAGCTCACAGGTGAAATTTATCCATCAGTTCATAAAACAAGGTGTATAGTGAAGCCAAAGGGTGAACCACACCAAACAAACTCTTGTTCTGATGTATTGGGAGTTTATAAATGTCAAACCTGTTTCCTGTTCTGCCCCCAGAATGGCCTGATGAGCAGTTAGGTCAGCACAACTGAGGAAACAGTATAGTCTGAGGAGGGACAATAAAGGGCACATAATACACACCAGTATTGCTGCTAGACACTTCATATCAAACTCCACCTAATCTACAGTACAGAGAGGTAAAGGGACTCATAGACAGGCCATGAGCCTTCCCTGAAGTCACTGTGAGAGGCAAAGTCCAGCACTGGTCCTGGTTCTGATCTACTGGGTCACACTGTTTCATCACACAGAGTGTGGCTTAGATAATCTTAACTTTTCCACCTTACCAAAACACTACTCTCTTGCTGCTTACAAGTAAAAGTTACATGGCAAAAAAACCTGGAATGGTGTAGTGCTGATTTAGCTTGAGGCAGTTGAAAACTGCCTACACAATGAACGTGTGGAAAAAATGACTACTATAACCAGCTCCATTCTGCTCAGAGAGCGAAACAAGGCTCCAGAAAAGCAGTTGCTAGATTTGCAGCATCCCAAGCACCATGTCCACAAACTATCCACAATCTCATCCTCCTCCTCTCCTAAAATGAAGTTCCCTGACAGAACTCCCTTCCAGAAAAGAGTCCCAAGTAGGACTGGCAGAATTCTTACCTGTGTCCAAGTCATTACTATTGGCAGCTTCACGCAACCTTTTCAGAGCTAGAGAGAAAAGAAAGAAATTACTGGAAAGCACGGAGGAAAACCGAGCCCTTTCCTACTGAAACATCCCACTCCAGCCCTGGTGCGGGGCCCGAACCACGCTGGTGCTGTCTCGGCTCACAGACGGGGAAGCAGGAGATCAAGATGCCAGGTAAGAAGCGCTCTCCTTGCCTCCTTCTGACGGGTACCCTCCCATGGCAGGCGCAAGGGAGCCTTCCCAAGCCGCCCACTGAGCAGATTCGACCTCCTTCCGGAGGTCCCGCACACAGGGAAGCCGAAGCTCTACCGGCTCCCCAAACCGGAGGCTCTCCATCCCGCTGAGGCCCGAGCGGCCGAAGGAAGCGCCATCCCCGGAAAGGGTGCTGTCGTGTCCCCCCGCTCACCGTGGGTCTCCTTGCCCGTAGGCCCCAGCCAGCGGTGGAGACGGGCGGCCCTACGCAGGCGGCGGGCAGAGATCTTGCCCGTGGGCTCCTCCCGCTGCCACAGGACGTGCAGGTAACCGAGGGGAGAGCCCGTCGCCGGCCCCAGCGTCAACCCGGCCCCAAGCGCCGGATCTGGCGCCGGCTCTGACGCCGGCTCCGGCTCCGACTCCGGCACCGCATCGGGCTCTGCTGCGGCCCCGCCGTCCCCTTCCATCTCCTCACGGGCCGAGCCGGGCCGGGGCGCAGCGCGGGGTGCGGGCCGGGGGGGGGAGGGTCGTCGCTATAGCAACGGGGCGGGACGTCTCAGTTCGACCAATCGAGGGCTCCGCACGGCAGGGATGTAGCCAATGGGAAGGCAGAGGGTGTGGGTAGAAGGAAGGCGAGTGGATAGAGGGGAAGCGGTGCCGAGGGAGATCTGACGGGCAGGTACGCTGCCCAATCAGGTGGGAGGGGCGGGCCATAAGCCCCAGAGTACCGAAGACAGGCAGTTGTTTCAACCAATGGGAGGGTGTAGTCTCACTCCGCCTTCCGCCCGGCTGTCTCCGCTCTTCCGGCCCGCTCCTCGCTGGTCCCGCGTTGCCGCCCGGAGGCCTTTCGGTGCCGCGCCGCGCCGCCGCCATGGCCTACCCGGGGGAGGACTACGACAACGATGTGCGAGTCGGGGGGCTCGGGGTGGCGGGAGGGGATCGGGGTGACTGTGTCCGTGCTGGCGCGGTGACTAGCTGCTGCCGTCTCTCCACAGGCCGCCTATGATCCCTATGCCTACTCCAACGACTATGATATGCACACGGGTGAGTGTGGTGGCCTCTGCGTGCCCTGAGCCTGCTGGGCCTGTAGGCCTCGGCCCCCTGCCTCACTGCGTATCTTTCCTTCCCCTCAGGAGACCCGAAGCAGGACCTGGCCTACGAGCGCCAGTATGAGCAGCAAACCTACCAGGTGATCCCCGAAGTGATCAAGAACTTCATTCAGTACTTTCACAAGACAGTATCGGATCTCATTGACCAGAAGGTGTACGAACTCCAGGCCAGCCGTGTGTCCAGTGATGTTATTGACCAGAAGGTGTACGAGATCCAGGACATCTATGAGAACAGGTACAAAGGGGGAATCACTGTTTTAAACTGTGATGAAAGTGCACACTGCTTTTAAAAAGGAAGGCTGACTACCTCCTGTGGTATTTGGGCTTTCTCTAAAATACAGTGTGAGGTTTGATTTGATTATTGCAGGAAAAAAAAAGCCCAAACTCTCAATATTTCCATGCCATTAGGCTGACAGGTGTATAGGTGAGTTGTGACTTGTCTGAAGGAAAATCCCAGTCCTGTGCCTAATGGGTGTGGAGGCAGCAAAAGTGACCCCAGTAGTGCTTGTTAGGCAGTTTGCAAAAAGCCATGAGGTTGTGTCTGTTCCCTGCATTTACTTCCTCCTGCTTGTAGCTGTGTCACCTTGACATAAAGGGAGTATGAAGGTAACACACACAACTGTTCCATACTTCAGGGATAAATTGAAGACTTTAATTGCTTAGTTTGTGATTCTCATTCTTTGACTTAACACTGGACTTACTAGAAGGAGGTGGGGCTACACTTTCTTGTCCAAGGCCTCTATATGGTGACCTCTAATTCCAGCACTGTTATACTGAGAAAGAGTTTATAATGCCACATGTGTGTCTATCTTTCAGCTGGACAAAGCTGACGGAAAGGTTTTTTAAGAATACCCCATGGCCAGAGGCTGAGGCCATTGCCCCTCAGGTTGGAAATGGTAAGTCTTTGGCTTTCTTTTTGCTTGTCAGAGAGAGAAGGAATGAAATAATTTGTTAAATTAGTGAGCAGGTGTCCAGTGTTGCTGCTGCCCAAGTTGCTCATCTTTGTTCACTCTGGCAACTCCTTCAGCAGACGCCTGGCAAGAAGTCAAACTCCATTTATTACTGTGGCAGGAGGAGCACCACTGGTGTATCCAAGAGATCCAGTTGCCTGGACCTTGTGGCTTGCTAATGTCTTGTTCTGTCATCTTTTTTCCAGATGCTGTTTTCCTCATCCTGTACAAGGAGCTGTATTATAGGCACATCTATGCCAAAGTCAGCGTGAGTGTTTATCCTATGTCTCCCTGTTGCTTGCATGCTGTGTTTTCCATGCCATCAAACTTGTCAATTCTTGCTGCCACCACAGCATCAGTGGTTCTGTGGTTTTTGCAAGGCAGGATTGGGTGGGTTTATGAGATCTAAGTCAGGTTGCAGTTAAGAAAGCTTAAAATTCTTGCCCTTTCTTTGTAGTAAGGGTTCACTAATTGCTGAAAAGCAAGAAAGACTTGACTGTCTTTCTGAGGCTCATTAGCTGTCTCCTCAGCTTGGTTGTGGTGAGTGTGCAGGTTCCCCAGGCAACCTGTATGAATCAGAAGACCTGGTCTGAGTTTTCAGGAGGCTATTATGTAGAAGTTTGTTACTGTAGTGCTTAGTGAGTTAGGGAAGAAGAAGGTGTTGGGGGGTAATTAAATTTTCTTTCTGATAGAGCTGTAATTACCAAAGCCTATAAATCAGTTGGTTTTGTGTGTTTCTTTGTAGCTTTTTGTTCTCCAAATTAACGGGTGGGTGAGAGGGGGTGTCACAAGAGGAAGGTGCATAATTTGTGATTAAAAAACCCGTGTGGGGTCAGAGTGCTTTGTGGAGAGGGACACAGGCACCATAAGGGATACAGGAGAAGGAAATGGAAAGAATAATGCTGTATAAAACAAAACAACCCCAGCTTTTTTCTTTTCTTCTTAAGCTAATTCGAAGTCAGTGAGAAAATCACAGTTGGTTTTGGTTCTTTAAAGAAGGAAGCTGAAGAGAGGCATCTCTTGCGAGTAAATAAATAACTGCAGTTTTGGTGTGGACCAGATGGGGGAGAAATGAGCACTTTAAAAAGGTTGCTGTGTTAACGCAGGTCTGGCTTTAACAGAAGAGACTGGTTTCTCAGGCTGTGCTATTAGTTGTTCTCAGACTGCCTTTGAGTTGCCTCCAGATGAAACAAGAAAGATCATTCTAGGAAGAGAGATTCTCTATTGTGTTTGCTGGTCTTTCAGAACATTTAGAAATACTGTCTACAAGTAGAATTGTTGATTTAGAAAGGCTTCTCATGAGGGCAGAAAGAAGGAAAGCTGTTGAAGGAAGCTCTTAAGTCTGGACAGCAGAGAGGAGGACAAGGAAGGTTAATGCATCCTATTCACAGGAGGTTTGATTGCTTGATTGCCCTGTACATGAAAAACCAGTCCTATTCTATGGGACAACAGTCATACAATATCAGGTTCTCTGAGTGGTGCTGGTTAGTTTCCTAGTTGAATATTGGCTCTAACATTTCTGAAATGGACCCTGTACTGCCCTGACTATTGACTGTCCTTCATATTCTGTTGTCCATAAACTCCCTCCTGCCTTGCTTGAAACTAAGCAGACTGTGCTGACTTCTCATTGCAGGGGGGACCTACGCTGGAGCAGAGATTTGAATCCTATTACAACTATTGCAATCTCTTCAACTACATCCTCAGTGAGTTGCTGCAGTTCCTTTCTGTTTTGTGAATATTGGAGAGGGAGAGTGGATGGAGAGGGCAGAACTGGAGAGGGTTAGAACTGCAGACCCAAGAGGGAGAAGTAGTCTACGAGCTTTCCATGTGTTTGAGTTTTTGTTGACTGAAGAGCACTTCACATCCATGCATTTTTCCAGTGCTTTCTGAAATACTGTAAAAAGTAAAACTTATTTAGCTTTATGCCTTGCTGAGAACTATTTCACTTGTCTTTTTATTAAAAAGCAAAATGAAGCTGTAAGCTAGAGAAAATTTGCAGTGTTTCACAACTGCTTACTGTTGTTGACTCCCCTTGGAACAAATCTTAGTATTTGTGATTCCCTGTCAGACTTCTTGTGGAGAAATGATCAGTTGGTGTAAAACCCTACAGTCTACGTGCAGCTTCTGAGTATCACTGCTACTGAACAGTCACACTGTAGAGGTTAACCCCATATGTGCTCTTATTCTTTAAAAGGGAAGGAGTTGAGGTAGCCAAAGCTACATATCACTACCCTTCTGGAAGTTTCATTCATCTGATGCTGCATCTCCCATTTCAGGGAAATTGTGTTCTTTCAATTGTCTATTCCTCCAGTTCTACCACTGTTCTTGCTCAAGATATTAAGCCTCTCTCATCTTACTTGCATTCTTCTGCAGATGCTGATGGCCCTGCTCCTCTGGAACTGCCTAACCAGTGGCTCTGGGATATCATTGATGAATTCATATACCAGGTATATGACTATAAGACTGGGCCATTTTGCAGTGGCATTGCCTCTATTAAGTGCTATATCTATTTTTCATCTCTTCCGTCTCTGTGATTTTCATAGCTTGGATACCATTGCATGTCAAAAAACTTCGGTGAGCATTGTTATTCCTGGGTCACCAGGTAGATAAAGTAGTTGTAAACGTACAGATTTTTAAGTTACAGGGAGGTTTTGGGGATGGCCTGGACTTCTATTGATATTTGTATTTCAGTTGCTGCTTAAGGGATTTTTTTAAACTAACCTTCATTTCTGTCTGATTTGCGCGAAGCAGCCTGACTGAAGTCTGCTATAATCGCGAAAACCTTCTGAAGATACTTGTTCAAGCTCATTTTATGTGTTCTTTGGTTTTACTTTAGTTTTGTATTTCCTAGTCTGGAGGGCCTTTGTGCTTGCACTGAAAGATTGCTGACCTGATTTGAATTAGTGGTCTAAGATCTTGATGTTAGAAAATGATTTTCCACTTAACCGTTCTGAGTGCAGCAATACAGATCTCAAATGCTGTTGGTTCTCCTCTATAGATTCCTTTCTCTGTAACTTTTTATTACAGAGCTGCCTGGAATTACTTAAGCGTTGCAGCCTTGCTGAGCTTGAGGATGAAAAACAACGTGTGCATATACAGAAAAAGATGTGCGTGTGTGCAGATACATCTTATGACTTCGTTGTTCTCTTTGCTACCTGTTCAGACAGCAAATCCTTCTCGGCTTCATTCTGTCTTCTGGCCTTTTCCCTCTATGCTGTATAATTTTTTCCCGAGGTGCTTTAAAGGTGGTATTATTTCCCATTTTGGTTGCCAGGTGATCTCAAATGAAACTTTTGCAGCTTAATGTAGTGCATTTGTGCGATCAACTTGTAAGCTTAGTGCACTTATCTGAACATCTCCAAAATAGCTTCTCATCATTGAATCTCTGCTTTTTCCTGTAGTTCCAGTCTTTCAGCCAGTACCGCTGCAAGACAGCCAAGAAGTCTGAAGAGGAAATTGATTTCCTTCGTTCCAACCCCAAGATCTGGAATGTCCACAGTGTCCTTAATGTGCTGCACTCCCTGGTAGACAAATCCAACATCAACCGGCAACTGGAGGTCTATACAAGTGGAGGTGAGCTAGCTGGGGGTTGCCAAGCAAGACCTCTGGCTGTGCTGCTTTTATTTTGCTTTTTATTTTATTTGGAGCACCTCCCATATGAAGGCAGGCTGAGAAAATTGGAGCTATTCAGCCTGGAGAAGAGAAGGCTGGGTGGAGACCTCATAGCAGCCTTCTAGTATCTGAAGGGGGCCTACAGGCATGCTGGAGGGGGACTCTTCATCAGGGACTGTAGCGATAAGATAAGGGGTGATGGGTTCAAACTTAAACAGGGAAAGCTCAGGTTAGATATTAGAAAGAAGTTCTTTACTGTGAGGGTGTGAGGCACTGGAACAGGTTGCCCAGAGAAGTGGTAAATGCTCCATCCCTGGCAGTGTTCAAGGCCAGGTTGGGCAGAGCCTTGGGTGACATGGTCTAGTGTGAGGTGTCCCTGCCCATGGCAGGGGAGTTGAAATTAGATGATCTTAAGTTTTTTTTTCCAACCAAACTATTCTATGATTCTGTGATTACACTTGAGGTCTTGCTCTCTTTGCTTGTAAACATAGAGATGTTAGAATGGGAGTTCACTTCCTTGGAAGAAGGCATCATAGTTCCTTTTCTCCCTAGGTGACCCTGAAAGTGTGGCTGGTGAATATGGTCGCCACTCCCTCTACAAGATGCTGGGCTATTTCAGCCTCGTTGGGCTCCTGCGTCTGCACTCTCTGCTGGGGGATTACTACCAAGCAATCAAGGTTCTGGAGAACATCGAGCTCAACAAGAAGGTAAACCAGTGTGTTTTAAACCCTCTGTTTTGGTTTTCTAAATGCCTCTGTTCAAACATGCTGGTGAAAGATTGCCATAATGAATCTTCCAGCTGAGGAGCCGTTTGTAGCTGTTGTTGTTGTCAGGAGTTTGTAGTTGAACACAGCTGGAGCTTTGGCATTAAATCAAGCCATATGATAATGCCTGATGCTGTTGCAGCACAAATGCCTAGATTTTTAGGAGGTTTGCTGTGTTGTGCAAGTCAGTATTGTTACAGGGAATATTATTTGAAGTGTTAAGTGGTAGCTGGCTGAACATATTGTCCCAGTCAGCGGCTTACTGTGTTTTTGACTCTTGTTCTTACTGTGCCCCCTCCCATCATGCATGTTTTTGCCCTAGAATTGGGTGCTACTTATTGTAACAGTGGCAAAAAAAAGTCCAGCTGCAGCACAGGCTTGGCCCAGGGCTTGGCACAGACCTATGTGTGTGCTGTCTGGCACAGGACGTGGAGTGAAACAGGGGAAAAGGGAACTGAGCAAAGCAGTGTTAGGCACATTGCAGGAGTCCTCTGCTTGCAGGAAGCTGAAACTGGAAAACATAGGAAATGGGATGATCTAATAAAAAGTGAGGAAACTGCTGCAGGGATGGGTGGGAGGTGAGGTATCCTGAATTAACCCACTCCTTCCTATATTTGGGATGGGAGTGAAAGCAGAGGTGACTGGATTCTGGGTAACGAGCAGTTTGTATCAAAGGTAGTTGTCTTCTCTAACACAGCATGTTCATCCTTCCTTCTCAGAGCATGTATTCCCGGGTGCCTGAATGCCAAGTAACCACGTATTACTACGTGGGCTTTGCATACCTGATGATGCGACGTTACCAGGATGCCATCCGTGTCTTTGCCAACATCCTCCTCTACATCCAGAGGACCAAGAGCATGTTTCAGAGGACAACCTACAAGTATGAGATGGTAAGAGATAGAATAAGTCTAGACTTCGCAAAAGAGATAGAATAAGTCTAGACTTCTTTCCTGCCTTTTCTGTCACTTGATAACTTACATCAGCCTTATTTTCCTGGACCATGCTGGTGGTGGTGCCTGGGGGTCCTTTGAACTGCTTTGCCATGTGTGGCAATATTTCCTCTTAGATGTGTTGCTAGTTCCTTTGGTTGTTCACCCTACAGCACCCTCTCTCTAGGCAGTGTTGTTAATGAGTATCATTGACAATAATATTCTTGTTGATGCTGCTTCAGCCTCAGTCCTGTTCCTAGTCCAGTCCTGCATTTCAGATTACAGCCACTCATATGTATTTCCATTGTCAGTCAGTCATTCACAGACTGTTTTACTTCAGCATAGCTGAAACAAAGCTCCTTTTTCTTTCAACCTAAGCTGTCTCTGGTGCCTATTTTACCCCTTGCTGCTGCTGTCTCCTTTTCACCCTTATGATTCATTTAATTTTGTTATAACCAAATCCTGTCGTTCTCAGTTCAAAAATTTCATATGTCTGTTTCAGCCACACAGCTGTCCATTTCATCCCACACTCTCACAAACCTTCCTTCTCAGTCTTTTCTTCACTGGCTTCTCTGATACCTTCCTTGCCAGGAGATGGTTGTTAAACTCTGCCTTCCCTTCCCCTGTGCCTCTCCTTCCCTTCTGCACTTCTTCGCACCAAAGCAAACGTGCTTCTGGCCATCCAGGTTCTGTATCGCTCTGGGTACATTCACGCTATCCAGCCCTCTTTTCCGTTGATAAGAGCCTTGATACGGCATTCATCTGTCTGCTTTGCCCAAAGGCATTGCTTCTTTGTGCTGACCCCATTGACCATTAGGACTACTAGTGGTCTGGGTAAAGGGTCTGTCTCTGAAAAAGGGTCTGTTTCTCTCTCCCATTTCCCTCTGGCACTGTAAAGCCTGAGCACATTGTTAACTTACAGGTTCTCCTCTCTATCTCAGATTAACAAGCAGAATGAGCAGATGCATGCACTGCTGGCCATTGCCCTCACCATGTACCCCATGCGCATAGATGAGAGCATCCACCTGCAGCTACGAGAGAAATATGGGGATAAAATGCTGCGCATGCAGAAGGGTGATGCACAAGTCTATGAGGAGCTCTTCAGTTACGCCTGCCCCAAGTTCCTCTCCCCTGTGGTGCCCAATTACGACAATGTGCACCCTAACTACCACAAGGAGCCCTTTCTGCAGCAGCTCAAGGTCTTCGCTGATGAGGTTCAGCAGCAGGCCCAGCTCTCTACCATCCGTAGCTTCCTCAAGCTCTACACCACCATGCCTGTGGCGAAGCTGGCTGGCTTCTTAGACCTTACAGAGCAGGAGTTTCGTATCCAACTGCTCGTCTTCAAGCATAAGATGAAGAACCTGGTATGGACCAGTGGCATATCTGCCCTGGATGGGGAGTTCCAGTCTGC
Source organism: Psittacula echo (assembly GCF_963264785.1). Taxonomy (NCBI): domain Eukaryota; kingdom Metazoa; phylum Chordata; class Aves; order Psittaciformes; family Psittacidae; genus Psittacula; species Psittacula echo. The sequence goes on along the minus strand of NC_137735.1, from coordinate 88,241,771 downwards.
CTCTGAGGTTGACTTCTATATTGACAAGGTTGGTATCTGCCCCTTGCTGGCTAGGAAATTCCTTCACCCGGGAAATTCTGGAAGTGGCAGCACCCAGTTTTGCTCCAGTCTGTGGGAAACATCCCTTCCTTTTATGCCATGTGAGGGGCTTGGCTGCCCACAGTGAATTCATAGCCATGCTTAATAGGAGTGTCAGTAGATGAACAGTGATGGGATGTCACAGGCATCTTTGGTAGTCATTGTACCCAGAAAACAAAGGTTCTAAATGACTTCCCCAGGACAGAGGGAACTGTTTGTCGGTGTTCATTTGTGACATTTGGGTCACCTCCCGAGATGTCATTGTGTTAAGTGGGACTGTCAGCTTTGTAGGTCTCCCCCATATCTTTACTTGACAAAGATTAACTTGGTCATGTTACAGGTCTGGTTTTCACTGGAGCAGCATTTAGCTCTGTCTGCTCTAGGAGGAATCTAAACACAGGGTATGGTCCTGTCACCATCCTGCCCTTGGAGCTCCAGGAAGCATAGCAAAAAGTCTTCTAGGACTTCATTTTCAAATAAAATAGCGGTAACCATCATGTTTCTTTCTAGGAGGGAGAACAGGTTGCTCCGTGTTTTAATAGTCTTTAGAGCAGACTTCTTCCTGCAAGGTCTCATGCTACGTCTCAGCCTACCTCTCCTGATAGACAGCATGACTCTTAGCTTCTGGTAAAGGAAAGCAGAGCATGAATCGTGGTTGGGGCTATCTCACTGCTGCAAAGAGAGGCTAAAACAGGCAGTGTGCAAGAATGTGGGAAGTGAATACAGTTGGGTTTGGTACCCATCCCAGGCAAAGGTATAGGGAAGGTCCCACATGGTTGCTGTGCGACTAACACAGTTCAGGTACACGTGGTGCTGAGCCAGGGCTGGAGTGAAGCCCGTTTGGTTGCTCCTCAAGTTTTGCAGTCCTCCTAACCTCATGCTGTTCCCTTCTCAGGACATGATCCATATTGCGGACACAAAGGTTGCTCGACGCTATGGGGACTTTTTCATCCGCCAGATCCACAAGTTTGAGGAGGTGAGGCCTGAGCAGGAGGGCTGTGTAGGAGGAGTGGGGTGAGCACTGGAAGTGTTGGGCTGTGCAGCCCTTGGAGGAGCCACACTTGTATGACGCAGCGGCGTGATGCCTTGCTGGAGTGAGTCCCAGTTCTGCAAGGCACTGGCAGAGGCAGGTGGTTTCAGCAGCAGCTGCTGGCCTGTGAAGAGTGGTTTTGTGTGAGAAGTGCTCCTTTGAGCCACAGGAGGGGTTTGCTGTCCAAGGGCACTGACTCCATTATCCCTAGAAAACTGTGGTGTTCCTATCAGTAACAGCCAACTTTGTATCCCTGCCTTCTTAACTATGGCTCTAGAAAGTGGCCTCAAAGATTTCTGGAGCACTGATGGCTTCAGTGTTGTGCTCAGCCAGGAGGTGACATTCTGTCACTGCTCCACAATCCTGACAAGCTGCTGCACACTGGAAACGTAGCAGCAAAAAAACTGAGATGTGGGGACGTCAGCAATACAGGATTGTGATACCACTGCTACAGGTTTGTATCCTTTCTTCTCCCCACATCCTCCTCTGCTGTTGTGGAGAGGAGAAGGCAGTTTTAATGGTTCCCTGTCTGCTTTGCACACTGCCTGCACTTGCACGAGAGTTTTTTGTCAGTGAGTTGGAGAGGAAGGAGTCGAGGCATTGGATAAAGGCTGCTGAAGGGAGCAGTAGTGTATATCAATCACTGTGTATCTTTCTGACCTTTGCTTTCTCTAATTCCAGCTGAATAGAACCCTGAAGAAGATGGGCCAGAGACCGTAGAACTTCTGTGAATGCAGTGATTGGCCTGAGCAGAGAAGTGGGTGGGAGAGATTTTTGTCTCTGTGGCAAGGGAGGGCAGCTCAGGGTTCTGGCATTTCTGGAATCTCCTCTGGCTGGAGGTTTCTTGTACTTAAATAAGTGGAATCATTTGGCTCAAGTTACCCTATAAAGGACAAGTCATCTAATAAATGAGTGGAATTTTCTTGGTGAACATTCAGTATCTGATGTACTCATTTATTTTTCCTCCATGGAAGAATATAATTGCATCTGGAGACACAGGCAGCTGCTGGTGGTGTGTGCTTTGGTCCATGCTGTTGCAGGTAGCAGTGGGGAGATCACTTTGCATGCTCATAAAGGCACTGTGCACAGCAAACAGGGAGGGCTCAGTACTGATTAACAGGGACAAAGCGAGCTGTTCTGCAGTGTTTCCACAGGATATGGAAAGAGATACAAGCTATCATTGTATCTTTTAGCTCTTGCGCCACACATGGAATAAACCAGAGTTGTATTTGCTTTCCTACGTGGTTACATTTTTGCCTTCCCGCCCTCCTTTTAGTTGCTATGAAATAGAAATGCTCCAAAGTGGATTGACATGGTTTTAGAGGAAGGGGGAGGATTTTTGTAAACATTAAACCAATATTAACTTTGGTCATTTAATGAGATTTCCTTGCTGGAGGTTGTGTTTTGTTTTAGCACAGGTGATGCCCAAGTCCTGGCCCTTAATTTAATGGAGTTCACTCTCTCCAGAAAACTCCCTGAGGGTGTTTCATTTATTAAACCCCTTTAAATGCTAATTTTCCCAGCTCTCCAGCCACTTTGGATTCTTCAGGGCAAACTTGCAGTGCCTTGAAATAGAAAACTAACCCAAGAAAGGGGAATCAAGGACCTGTAAATACTGGGGAAGAGAATGCAAAGAATGAGTTGCATCTCATCTGTCCTCCACACCCTCTCTCTCTTCTCCTTTTGCTAGCTTTAAATAATTTGGTGTTTGAGTGGTAGAAACAGGTGCGAGAGGAAAACCTGTGTGTGTAATAGGACAGCGACACAAAGTGTGCTTCACACACACCATCTGCCTCTTTGTACCTCTCCCTCTCATTCCTTTCCACTGAGAGAGGGGTCCTGGCAGGCTAGCTTGGCTTCGTATGTGATTCTGTTTAGAAATCAGGAATAATTAGCCTTTGTTGGATTATATGCCATGCCTGAATGAGGGTCAAGTTTCTAGTGCCCTAGATACAGCTCAGAACTAAACTGTTTCCTTCCCATCACGAAGTCATGTAACTCAAGCTGGCAGGGTACAAGCAGTGCAGAGTGAGATTAAATGGGCAGCTCCTATTGGCCTTCTGGCTGCTGCTGTTAGTGTTGTGCCTGCTAAGGATTTACTGCTTCCAGTTCTGAAGGGTTTGAGGCAACCATTTCATTAAGAAATTAAAAGAGCAAGATGCCACTGCATTGCACAGGAGCTGGGCTCATACCAAGCAAATCCACTCTTTTTTATTTTTAGGGCTGGCACTTTTGCTTGTGTGTATTTACCAACAGCAGCACAATGAGCATAGCTGTCAACAGCAACTCTCCTCCTACTTTCTTGTTATTGAAAGCCTAAATCTTCCCCAGAGCATGTGCTCAGCTATATGTGATATACAACAGGAAAACTGCTGGCAGGGCAGGATCTCCATGATCAGTTCCGGTTCACAGCATATAGCAAAGGAATCCAGTATGCTACTGGGATTTAGTCTGGTTTTAATCTAGGATTGGCATGTTGGAATTACAGACTTCTAATGCATATATGTATCATCTTAAACACTCCAGTGGTTACAAGCTGCTCCCAGCTATGTGAATATGCTGCTGCTTGTGTTTGTGTCTGCCAGAGCTTCTTCCAGAGGATGCAGAGACCATCTGCCCATCCGCCTGGCTCCATGCCTTGTCTGAGGGACCGCTGAAGGTTAACGGAGCGAGGCTGGCACTTGGTGGAACAGAGCCAGGAGGAGCTTGCAGCTCTCTCGCAAAGCAGAAATATGGGCTCGGCGAGCTGTGGTGCCTGGCACTGCTTGAAGCTCAAGGGGTGCAGGGTGTTCAGCAGCATCAACAGAGCCCCATCGCTGCTGGGCAGGCATGCTGCAGCCTTGCTGCAGCAGTAGGGTTTGGTTAGTGGAAATGTTCTCAGGAGGTTCTGGTCAAAACAGTTTTTATCAGAGGGAATCACAGCACAGGGTTATCTGCTCTGTGTCTGACCTAGAGTTGTGAAGGGGGCGAGTGTGATTATGCCGCCTGGAAAAGACAGTCAAGAAAATATCCCTGATCCAGCTGTCCCTTAAGATACATCAGGAAGACACTGTCGGGCAGGGCTGGGGGATGCTGAGCAGCCAGCTCGGTCATTACAAACCCAAGACAATGCTTCATTTCCTTTTTCCTACATAGTAGTTTTTCTTGTGATTTACACCACAGCTTATTTTGGGCACTGAAGGGGGAGGCTGCGGAAGCCATTCGGACAGAATTCGGTTTTCCCTTGTTAAAGCTCTGGGGCATGTAACAGTGCAATAGAGGAAGGGGAGTGCTAAGTGTGAGGTCTGATTGGAGAAGGAATACACATCCCATTAAAAATGAATAAATGGAAAAAGGGCACTCTTGCTGACTTGGCGCTGGCAGCAGTAAGCTTAACACCAGTGTGATGGATTGGTCTTTCAGAGGTAGCTATTGCCCACTTTTCCCTAAAAAACACAGTGTGCAGCAAAATGCAGTTTAATAGCATGCTTCCCCCTGCCCCTCAGACCATCACACTGAGCGTGCAAGCCAGCTCCTGGGACAATCCATCTCCTCCGTGTCGTGGGTTCCTGAGATTGTATTGCATTCTTCCTCCACTTCTTCAGGGCTTCCTGTGAAGTGCTGCTGGCAACTCCAAGTCTCCTCATCTTCAAAGCTCTTCCTGGCTCTGAGCCTACCCTAGGAGTCGCCTACACCGCACCCATACTCTGCTGCCGTGCCTTGTGTATCTAGGGCTGCTTGTGCTTGGAGTAGCCTTATGGATGAGCCTGAAGAAGATCCAGAAATGAGGTTGCCTGGTGCTTTTGTTCTTTAGCTGAAGTTAAACTTGAATTTAGTCCCAACTGTTTTCAGTTCCCTCTTGGAATCCTCAGGGACTGTGTGGAAAAAAACAGACTACAACTTTTGTTCAGGGCTTTTATCCGATAATTGAGCCTTCCTGAGCTGGGAAGAGCAGTGGAGCGAATACCTCTCCCCAGTCACCTGCCCTAACTTGGAAGCAGTAACTCCCCTAGGATTGCCGCTTCCTGGGGGACCGCTCCATCCCCTTCCCTCCCGGGCTTCTCCCCTCTGCTCAGGCTCTAACTCCGCCACCTCTTTCCCAGCCCTTCCCTCCTCTCAGGGGAGAGCCCACAGCGCTCCTCCCTTCCCGGTGGATAGGGGCAAGCATCGGGAATAGGAGCTGGCACCGGCTGCCGCGTGCCCCGGGACTCCAGACCACGCCCCCTCGACAAGCCCCGCCCACACCGGCACGCCCCGCCCACCGGCACCGCCCCGCCCCTGTGCTCCCGGTGGCGGCGGCGGCAGCGGTAGCGGCCGCCCCCATGTCGGGCCCGCGGGGTGCTCTGCAAGCTTGGTGCCGTCGGCAGTGCGAGGGGTACCGCGGCGTGGACATCCGCGACCTCAGCGCCTCCTTCCGCGACGGCCTGGCGTTCTGCGCCATCCTGCACCGGCACCGGCCCGACCTCCTGTGAGTGTGCAGCGACCGCGGTACAGGCCGCGCCGCGCCGCACCGGCCTGACCACGGACGTGGTGTAGCGGGTCCGGGCTCCGGCCCGCGATCTTTGGTGGCTGGAGGAGAGCTGGGGCTAGAGGAGCTGGGCCGGGGCTCCGTGGGCAGGGAGCTGGGCAGGCGAAGGCGCCCGTGGAAGTGGCTCCAGGCTGGCTGGCAGGGAGGGTCTCTCTCAGGCTCCATGTGCATGGACGTGGGGGGGTCAGGGTCAGGGAGCGCAGCAGGGGCTCTGTTGCTTCCCGAAGTCAGTCGGTACCGGGATGAAGCTTTCAGACCCGTCAAGGTCAAGGGTTAGCAGAGTCGTGTGGCTTAAGGCTGGGGAGAGTGTGGAGGTGGGCTAGGTCCATGCACCCAGCCGGGAGCGGTGCCTGCAGCTGGGTATGGGGTGTTTTGCCTCTGTGAGAGGTGGGCATTCTCACTTCCCAAGGACCAGAGGCTTGCCTGGCATGGGGATATTCCCAGCTGCCAGAGGCAGTCACTCTGAAGCATGCAGAGCCCTGGACCGGATTGCTTCTTGCGTTCCCTGCCAGCTTGTTTTCTGTGGATGCCGCAGTGAAAGCAGGAGGTAGCAAATACCAGCAGGGATATCGAGCCTTGCTAGCCTCCCCCAGCAAATGGCTCCGAGTTGAGTTTCCTCCATGAGCCCCCCTTTCGAAGGGTGGCTCTGAGGGGGAATGTGAGTTTCAGGAGGCAGCCGGTGCGTTTGGGATTGCTTGGGGGCATGGTGTCAGGCTGGAGAAACTGGCTGAGCTGCTGGAAGGAATCTGCCCCGACCTGCTGCCATAACCATGTGTGCCCCAGCGCTGCTGGGGACCCGCCTCCCGTCTGCTCCAGTCTTTGGTAGCCCTTGCAGTACAGGTAGGCATTGCTCCACTTTGCCTTGCCTCCGGTGTGCACGCACTCCTCGCCTGTCAGCAAAGGCTGGCGGTGTGTCCCCTGTCACGTTCTGCTCCAGGACTGCTGGCTCTTCCTCTGAGGTTGCCCAAACTGACCAAATCCTTCTTTCTGAGTTGCCCCTGGGGATGGCCTTTTGTCACAGCAGCAACCTCTAGCAGGCAGAGGGTTGACAGTGACTCTGCTGAGGAGCTGCAGTGTCCATGAGAGGGTAAAACTGGCCTGTGTCCTTACAAGCAGAAGCTGAACAGGTAGGGAACAGGTAGGCTAGGAACCAAACTGCTGTGTTTCAGGTGGCTGCCACAAAACCCTCAGTGAGGCATTCAGGAACCACCAAGAGCTGAACTGTATGGTGGCTTTGCATCGCTCTGGATCTTGAGGGAGCTGCATGCTCTTGTGTCCCAGCAGCTCCTGGGTTGGGGCTTGCTTTGACCAGCTGTTGGAGGGGAAGAGGCAAATTAAGGACAGGAGCACTTACAATTACTGTATTTCTGAATGATTTCTTTAATGTAAGTGGCACAGTAACTGGGAACTGAAAAGCTTTTCAGCAAAAGCTTACAATAAACACCACTAAAACCACCTGATGCTTTCACATTAATCATATTTACCGTCCCATTAGGCAGCAGCCGCTGCTCTTAGGTTGTCAGTGGGCTTAAATCTGCTCCTGGCAGATGTCCTAACCGATGTCCTGACTTCACAGGTCCTCTGCTATATTGTAAAGACAAAGCCCAGGGCCTTACAAGGACATGGCATGCTGTCGAGGGATTTTCAAAGGGTGGGCAGGAGTGCAGCATCGTTTCATCTGATTCCAGCTTCTTCAGCCTGTCCCAATTTGGAAGTGGGTAGATCAGATCAGAGGTAGTAAATCTGACTGCAGAGGAAAAGTGGTTGCCCTTCTTTTCTTCTAAAGTGCTTTCAGTCAGCCCGGTAATGGCACTTGGCAGAGGTCTGTGAGTACATTTCTGACCTGTGTGGTCTTCCTCTGGCCTGTGTGAGATGGCCATGCTGCCCGAAAGCAGCTGAGTACAGAACTTCAGCCTTCCTGCTTCCTGCTGCCTTTCCCTTGGGTTGCAGAGGAGAGCAGCTCGTATCCACAGAGGAACTGAGCTGGAGCTCTCTCCTCTACCTGTGTGGCACCGTTGATTCAGCACCCTGATCCTTCAGGCTTGCTTTTGCTGCTGTGGTGGCTGTTGGTGTGTCCCGGTTGTCTCACCCTGTCCGAGTGTCCCCAGTTGGCTGTGCTGGTACGTGACACGCTGGGGAAGAGGCTGTTGTGAAAGGCTATGTGAGTAAGTGAGGCTGAGGACAATTTTCTGTGTGACCCCTGATCTGGACACAATCGTCTTGGGATAAAGCATCTGGTATCAGAGGGATGCTCTCCTGGTGAGCTTCAGAGCAGTTCCTGCAGAGCTCTTGGAAACAGTAGAGCATTTGGGATTTCTTTGAAAGAAGTAGACTGGATGTGCTCAGTGTCTACTGAATCCAGCTAAAGGTGTCTTGAACTGACCACCAAGGATGAGGTGCATCCCCTGTGTGTTGAACCATGAAGCCGAACGTCGAGCTCTGCTCCTGTACACACCTCACTTGGATTCACTGCCTCACTCTTCTAATCAGGGAAATGGGAAACCTGGATTTATCCTCTGGCTGCACTGCTGGCTGTGTGATCTCAAGGCGAGACATTTAATCTCTTCTTTTTCCCTTGTCAGTTGAGCTGGGAGCATCCAGGCCAACCTGACAGTGGACTGTGGGGATTAATGTTTGTTTGCTCAGTGCTCCAGAAATCTGAAGCATTAAATGAGTGTTTACAAGGCATTTACTGCAGCTTAGTGAGGCAGAAATCATCTTTCAGCGTCCCAAGCAGTGCCACCTCCCCAGAGCTCAGGCAATGTTCTTGGCATTCAGGGGTGAGAAGTCTGAGAGAGCGTGGCACGTGCCTTTTGAGTGCTGAAAGAGATGGAGACTTGAGGAAAAGAGATGAGAGCCGTGCTGGTTTGTGTCCCTGGAGCTGTGAGTTCGGTTACAGACTGGATCACAAATCTCGTTTGTTCCTTCCCAAGTACTGCCTGCGTTTCCCTGCAAGACCTGGAAAGCTGAAGGGCCTATTATGCGGCGCTGCCGTTATTATTTATGTTTGAGGAATCCAGGAATTAGCTCTGGTTTTGGCTGTACCCTTCCCCCTTCCTTGGGTCTGCTGTGCTCACTGGCAGCTGCCAGAAACCCCAGAGTGCTTAGTGGCTCTGCATGTATCTAATTAGGTAAAAGCTTGGGATGTTATTTGCATGGAAATATTACTCCAGGATATGCTACAATGCTGGGCTTTGCTGAGTCAAGACAGTTGTTTAACTGGGACAGCCAGATTCTTGTCTATTCTTACATGCAATCCCTTGGACTGGTATGTTATCAGGAGAGGAGCCTGAGCGGGGCCGGATGAAAGGCTGCTGAGATCAGGGCAAGGAGATAATGTGACACATCCACATGTGGAGGGAAGGGGTACATCTGGGGTGACTTTCCCCCATGCCTGAGAAGCAATGCTCCTTGCATGTCGGTACAGGGAGCATGCCCAGAGCCTCAGGGATGTCCACGAGACAGAGCACCATGAGGGAGTGCTCACATCAGCAGTGATGGAGATCAGTGCAGTCCTGCTTGGCTTGTTTGGAGCAGGAGCTGGGAAATGCAGCAGAGAGGAACTGAATACACTGTGATCCCTCGGGCCTCATACTGATGGACTTCAGTATCTCGGGTAAAAGCTGGGAGTCTGCAATGCTGCGTTAGTGGAAAACTTCTATTCCCTTGCTGCTTGGTAACCCCCCCCTCCATTACCTTTTGAGCTTCACATCCTCTCTGCTGGCATCTGCTTTCCCAGGCAGAATTGCTTTGGTTTACTAAAACAGCTTTAGTTTGCTAGGGCAGAGTGGAATGGACATGATGTTTCATCTGTCAAAAAACACTCTTGGCCCAGGCCACCAAGGAGTATTCAAGCTTCCAGCTGTATCACTCCTGTGTGCTGAAAGTAAGGGTATTCAAAATGAAGGTCATGAACGTTTAGAAGGCAGTTGATGTATGACTTAGCTGTCATCGCTTCTCCTGTGTTCCCAAACTGGTATTTTCTTTAAAAGGTAAAAAAAACCCCACAACCAAACAAACAACATACAAAAAAATGCAGCAAGGTTAAAGGAGTTCTCTAGGGAATAAAAAATGACTTAGGGAAAAAAACCATCTCCCAGTGGAAACTAGTCATAAATGTAAAGAAGGCAGTAGTTTTAACATCAAAGCAAAGGCTGCAACTTGAAGCCTTTTCTCACCAGTGTGTAGAGAGGAAAAAGTTGTGGTATGTTGAAGAGGCTGCGTTCCGTGCATGCGTTTGCTTGAGCTGTCAGAAAAGCGCTTGACACAGAGTTGAACATCCAGCCCCTCTTCTGCCTGTCCACCGCATCTGCTCCCGCAGCAGCAGGCGGCTGCGGTTTCATCTGTCTGGGAGGAAACTGCACCAGCAGCCTCTTTGAATGGAGGAAGTGTAGTTTTATGCTGGTGCAGGCAGCTGGGAAATCTTCCTGAGCTCATCCTGGGCTTCCTCTGCAGTGCTGGGAAGGGCACATGAGGGGCTTCAAGAAGGGGCTGGTTGCGATGCCAGGGCACGCCGAGTTGGTGTTACAGGAAAAGGCAGTAAAATCCAAAGGGGGATGGAGCAAGAGAGGTTCCTGCAGCCCTTCTCTGCGGGTACATGGATGAGGATTCGTTGTCTCACACAGTTCCTGCTCACCACAGTTGGGGTGAGGGATACGTTCCCCCACTTGAATCTGAATCATCCCTCTGCATCAGTTTCTCTTTTGCATGTCTCTCTGGGCTGTTGCGGTGGCTTTGCCTGACCCAAAACCTTTCAGGGCTGTGTCCTTCTCTGTGAATCCAGCTTGCAGTCACACCAAGCTGCTGCATGAGGAGGTTTTTTTGGTAACAAAGCTGAGATCCTTGGCAGGAAAGGGCTGTAATCAGTTTAGCATGATGCTGTTTTCACACATTATACCCACGTGCACATGCAGAAGGCATAACTAACTCCTTCCTGTATTTCTCCCCCTCTATTGAAAACCTGCAGATTGCTTTAACCTGCTTCCCTTTGCTCCTCTGATGAAGGCAGCTGATCAATCCCTGTGGCCAGGCTGATTCGATTCACTGAAGACATCCAGGGGATCAAGTGATGCCACAACGTGCCCGGGTTGGGTACTTCTGGGGCTCTTCTCTGTGGAACCCCAAGCTGCCTTGCTGAAAAGGCTGTGGCCACAGGCAATTTGCTGTGTACTGAGAGTGTTATGGAGCAAGCAAGGACAGAGTGCAGTTGAGGACCTTTTGTGTCACCCCAAATCCTGGAGCGACCTCAAACCCCCTAAGGTGGTGCAGGGAGGTTTATCTAAGGAGCCTTGTAGGAGGGAGAGATCTAGCGCAGGCAGCTCTTTGTCTTGAGGTGGGGGAATCTGCTTCCCCGTCCTTCTCCTGCTGTTGTGCCTGAGGCCTTGGAGGGGCAAGTTTGGGGTGACATTGTGCACCCTTCACTGCAGCGGTGCATGATGCTCATCGGAATGTGGCCTTGGTATTTCTGCCGCTTTAATCGCGAGTGGGTAAAGAGAGGCCAGAATGACATTTTAATTTCCTGGTCACCACCCATTTGGGACTTGCTTTCTGTTTTTTCATTGCAATTCCCCTTTGGTTTCTTTATCCCTTTACAACCCGAAGATCTGCTTTGCCAAGGTTTTGTTTATCTAGGGTCTTACGTGTTGAGTTGTTGTAAGGTTGGCTGTCCTGAGAACCTGCGTGTGATGGCCTTGGGGCCCTTTTTCTCTGCATCTCATGTGACTTTTTTTGTGCTTTCTCATTTCAGAGACTTTGATTCTCTCTCCAAGGATGATGTCTATGAGAATAACCGCTTGGTAAGTCCCTGTTATGCAGTTCATGGAAGGAGGAAGAGACATGAGAATGACTTGATGGAGGTCATGGAGTGTGGGAGGACTTTGTGACAGTGGTGAGGGTGTAAGGGAAAAATCTGTACTTGTCAGTAACAGGCAAGAGCTTCTGTGGAAACATAAGGGAATGTGAAACATCAGCTTCCAGCCTGTACTGCAGAGAAGATAAGATGGTTATCCTCACAGTTGCCAAGACAACATCTCAGGTGAAGCTTAAATGGTGCAACATCTTCTTGACCTCAGCTGTTCCAGACTTGCAGGCAATGGAAGCAGGAAGCTAGTTTTACTCCAGGCATAAACAGAGGGGAAGGTCATGCTGGACCTCTGCTGGTCTGCAGTGTTCGCCTCCTGCTTAGGACAGCTGGAGCCAAGAGCACAAGCAGGTAGTGGGGAATGGGGAGATGCCCAGCTCCAAGGGCTAGCGGTAGCCTTGTTTGGTTTTCTTTTGCTGAAAGATCTAGTTGCTGCAGGCTCCATCTGATAGTCCATGGAGAGACTTGGGCCATCACCTTCTCAAGATGAATTGAGCTAGGTCATCTGAGGTTTTAGGATTAGGGCTCTCCTGCTGTGTCTTGGCCATGGCCTTTCCTAGACCAGTTGGCCCCCTTCAGCCATTAGCAGCTATCTTTTCCCATTCAAGAGCCACACAATGGTTTTCTTGTCCTGTTAGTAACCCCTAAGCTGGGGTCTCTCCTTGCTGCTTGCAGCCTCATGTTGAGCAAGTCCAGAGAACCAGCTTAAAACCAGGCTGTGCATAGCTGGGTGTCCACAGGGGACATTTTATATCCCCAGTTCCTGCAAATACCCATTTTCATTTATTTCTCTGTTCCTTTTCTTTAGATCCCACACCTTGCACAGCACCCTGTGCCCCAGAGACCAGGCACCTTCAGTCTTTATGCACACCCTGCACCTGGTACCTCACAATTCAGTGCCCACACTACTCCCATCCTCTCCTGACTTGCTTTCTCTTCAGTCCCTGCCGTAGTCTCACATATCCTCCCCCTTGGACATCAATGTGGATACACTGCCCTTGGCACTACAGCAGGATGGCCAGCATACAGCCAGTTATCCATGCACCACTAAACGGAGACCTCTCAAACACCTATTTTCCTCCTTCACACCTTCCTTTCAAGTACCCATGTATGCACTTGTAGGAGCTGTGTGCTTCTTATCACAATGTCCTTGTCATTTCTACTTGCTGAGACATAGAAAATTCCTGAAGTAGCCCTTCAAGCTGGGCAAGCAGCAGGCTGCTGGCTGTTGAGCCGGAGTGGCTGTGTTAACTGTGAGAGGGAAAGATGTGGCACCCCACAGCACAAAAGGATGGGCAGAGTCAGTGATTCTGTGGGGTGAGCATTTGGAATGGCTGGGGACACTCCTCAGTAGAGCTGGTGTTTGGCTGTGTCACCGCAAGTATCTGCCAGCCCTTCATAGTGCCAGCCAAGGCTCTGCTGGGCTATTGCATGAGGGCACTATCAGTGTGTGCCACTTTCATGGGTTGAAGAAGTATACTGATTTGGTGTTTTTTCCAGTGAAAACTGAGACTTCCTGAAAGTTACCCTCCCTATCCCAGTGCAGCAGCCAGATGCCAGGGCCTTTCAGATGGGCATTGCAGGGGCACAGGCAGCTGAAATGCCTTGCAGGAAAGGGCAGCTGCAGCAACTTATTCCCTTGCTTCTGTTGCCCCCTTTCCAGTCAAGCGGCATGTCTGGGATTCTTGGTCCCTGAGGGATGCCATAGGCTTATTACTTAACCTTCCTAGGGCCTTTACAATGTGATTTCTCTGTTATTTTTCTGAGAGCATCAGTTTTTCTTTCCTTAATGCCTCTCTCTGCTGCTCCTGCAGGCCTTTGAATTGGCAGAGCGGGAGCTGGGCATCCCAGCCCTGCTAGATCCCAATGACATGGTCTCCATGAAAGTCCCCGACTGCCTCAGCATCATGACTTACGTGTCTCAGTATTACAACCATTTCAACAACCCCAGCCAAGGTGAGTGTCCTACTCCTCTGGCTTCCAGTTTGCCCCTACTTGAGTACAAGAAACCTAGTATTACCTTGTGCTTCCTCCTTGCTGTGGCAAATGGGAGCTGTGTGTGTTTGTGAGGAAGGAGAGGAGCAGGTAGTACCTGCCTCTCCTGGATCTTGCTGGTGCCAGTGTGGAAAGCCTGGCACAGGGAGTAGAGTAGGGCGAGGTTTCACAAGAGCTGGGGAATGATTTAACAGCTCAGGCTGCGGAAGGCGGAATGCCTTGTTAATCCACCCTCTGCAATCCATTGGGTTGGGTCACCGCCCCTGGTGCTCATCAGACCCCTTTGTGATCTCCTTTAACCCACTAAAATGAGAGAAAGCTTGGTAGGCAACCCGCCTACCGCAGCCAAGTTTTATCACATCTGTAAGTGTGAAGCGACCGGAGGATAGAGGAAGAGAAACCAGGGTTGAGTGTGTCAGATTAGCTCATCTGCTCTTGCAACTGCAACCTGATTTGAGTCTTGCTCTGAGGCACCTCTTCCAGGGCAACCCTCCTGGATGGAGACGAGGGTTCCAGGTCTCCTCTGCTCTGCTTTCGAGCCACAGCATCAGATAAATCTCTTCCATGTGCATGTACTTCTTCAGGGATGCTGGCCTCCAGCCAAGGAGAGGGGGACTTGTGTGTGAATGCCAGCCCTGATGGGCAGGAGATGCTTGCAGACATGCTGACAGCCTGAAAGCCCTGGGGCCCATTGAGTCACAGCAACACATCAGCAGCTACCCGAGATGCTCTGGGCATTGCTTAGGGAGCTGGTTATGAGGAAGCCAAGCAGCATTTGATGTAAATAAAATCACAGTGAGAGGCTGGTATCCCTGGTCCACAGAAGGGGATCCACAGCAGGGCCAACCTCTCTGGCAGCCTCGCAGCCAACCCATTATTAGACTGTGTTTGTCTCTTCCACCTAAAATAGGCTCTGAAGTGTTGGGAGTGGCAAGTCCTGTCCTATGTCACAAGGCTCAATGATATTTTTCTTTCCCCCTCCCCTTCCCCCCCATGGGCGGTGTGAGTCACTGCTTCTCTCCGTGCCTGATCCTCCTTTGCCTTCTGCCTCCAGCCAGCGTCCCTCCACCTATGAAGCACCCAGCTGCTGACTCCTCTCCTCCTCTGCTGTCCCACAAGAAGCCGGAGGCTGCAGTTGAGAGTCCCCCAGGACCACAGGTACCTAATCTCTTGATTCAAAGCCAGTCTGAGGCAGTGGTGCTCCCTGCGCTGCGGGTGAGGAGATGAGAGCCTGTCGCAGTGGCATCGATCTTTGTAGGGGCTACCTGTGTATTTGGGGTGGGAGGGGTGTTTGGGATTTTGGTTCCTTGGAGGACCCAGCTGAGAGAGTGATTTCTCTCTAGAAATCAATGGACTGAAATCCATGGCAAATCAAGATTGCCTTGAGCCACTCGAGGGCACAAGTACCCTTCTCCCTATGGGTTGATGACTCTCTAGATGAGTAAAGAGCAGGAATTTGGGATTGGAAGAGCAGAAAAGATGGCTTTTTCTTTCTTGGCCCTTTATTTCAGGTTTTAGCAGATGTCTGGGGTGGCACATGTCTCAAAAAGAAGGGCTTCTGCTTGCAGGTCCCTGCTGCCACCTGGGGTTTAGATTGGTCCCTTTGGCAGTCGTTCAGCTCTAGATAGGGGCAAGGCACTTTTTGGAGTGGCCCTCTCTAATTTGGGAAGAGGCAGCCTGCGGGAGCCTGGATTCGGGGGCAGCTGTTCTTTGCGCTGTCAGACCCTGAGGTCAGACCCTGAACTGTGCCACAAACACACAGCAATGGCCTTGCATAGGAACAGCTGCTCTGGTGGAGCAGTGGGCTGGGGAGCAGCTTGTGGCTCCCATCCTGATCTCCCCATGCATTGTATGTCTCAGGACGATGCCCCCTCGGAGCCGCTGGAGCGGTCCCAGCGCACCACGCTCAGCAGTACCTGCACAGCCTGCCAGCAGCACGTCCATCTGGTCCAGCGCTACCTGGCTGAGGGCAAGCTCTACCACCGCCAGTGCTTTAGGTATGTCGTGACGAGGCTTGCAGGGGTTGGACACTCTTCTCAGCAGACTGGGGGGTCTGTGGCCACCCTGTCTTTGTGGGTGTCTGTGTCCCTGGGTAACATGGAGCATTAGAGACAGTGTGTGAGATGGTGCTAGAGAAGGTCTGTTTGCCTGCCAGCCCACTGTCCCAGTGGTCTGAGTGGGCCATTGTATCCAGCTCTGTTCTGCTTGCCTCCCCTGCTCTCTTGCACTTTCCCACTTCACTGACTTGAGATCCCAGCCGCTGGTGCTTCTCCCACTTTCATAAACCAGGATGGTCTTCCTCTTTACCACCTGCCTCCCACCACCACTTTCCAGTGAGGTCTAAGCTAGGGCCTTCTTCTACCTACACTCCACTTCCTCAACTGAATATACAGGCTCCTACGCTGCCTGGGATGGTGCTGAGCACTCAGAGGAGCATCTGAGGAACTGCAGATTGTTGCCAAACTGAGGAATGAGGGATTAGACGTCAGCAGCTCTGTGGTTACTCCCTAGGTGCAGGTCCTTACCTGCAGCACCCATGAAGTCATTTCACTTTGCTTTCCCTGCTCTGATGATGAAGGGATGAGATCTCTTATGTGGGCCATGGGACATGAATTGGCAAGTGGACAGCTGGCATCTGAGGACAGAAATACTGAGCTATTGGGAAGACACAGGATACCTGCCTAAGCCAGCCAGGGATGTGTCATAGAAACAATGTTGAAGGAGGGGAGCTGAGCTGAGGCCCATCAAGCTTTCCATCTGCAGCTGGGGCAAAAGCAGGAGCTTTGCAGGTGCAAATCACTCATGGCCAGGAATAGGAGAGGTGTCCTGTCTGCCTTGCACAGCTCATGGCCCTTCAGGCTGAGCAGCAAAATCCCTCTGTGCTTTTCTGCTCTTCTTGTTCCACACACACATCCCCACCCCTGCTGATTCATGGCTGCTGCTTGGTTGGAAATGTCCTGTGGCAGTGTTTTCTGTGGGTTGACAGAGATAAAACCAAAACAAACCTCTTTCTGCCCTTGTCTGAACTTGCCACCTCTTCATTTCATCATACCCCTTCTCTCTACAGCTCCTGTGTCCTCACAGTTCTGCTCTAGATTTCAAAGGAAATCCCAGTCAACTGGGCACCCAGAGCAGAATTCCTCACCAAAATTACCTGGTTGCAATATAGTCAGCTGCTGCAAACAGCAGGTATTCCGACAAGAAGGAACAAGCTTGGTTTTCATGGGAGTGCTTGATCAGCCCCTTACCCTTGGCTCCCTTTCATGGACGTTATCCGCCTTCATTCCCATGTGGAAAAGGGCTGACTTGGTTGCCAGCACTGAGTATTACACTTGCGCCTGGAGGGTTTCATTAGGGAGGATTCAAAGGCTGAGCAAGGAAAGAGTGGATGATCCGAGGAGGTGTGGCAGACAGTGAAGGACAGGAAGCTGTTTAGCCTGGCTTCAACGGGCGAGGCAGAGTGTAAGAATGGCCCTACTGCATTATCTCCTTATCCTTCCAGCCAAACCCCATAACCCTGGTGGGGTACATGCTCAGCATTGTGAATGTGAGACCAAGCCAGGACCCTTGCCCCCCGCAAGGCAGCCCCATAGCCTCCCTGTGTTGGTTCTGAACCAGCTGCTCTATAATTCCAGTTGATGCTCCCTGTTTCACGAATGGTTGATCCCTCTCCCCTTCCCAGGGCCACGTGATCTTGTAGTTCTGTCTCCAGGTTCAGCACCAGCTGCATCTTTTCCAGGAAAACTGTGGGTTTCTACTTTTCCAGGTCTGGAAACCATGCCATATCCCAATACCAACTGCTGCCCTTCCACATCTATTCAGTCCTTTCTGAGTTAAAGGAGGAACCCAAATGTGCACAGTATTTGAGTTGAGAACTCCCCATGGGTTCATACAGTGTCATGGTGTCATTTCTCTGTTCCTCTCCTTTCCTGAATGACTTCCTCAAGACTGCACTAGGATTTAGTACTTCGCAGCCCAGGAGCATTGCCTTCCCTGAGGGGCAGGATGGTGCCTCCCGTCTCATGGGGCTCTCTCTTCTCATTGCAGGTGTAAGGAGTGCTCCAGCACGCTGCTCCCCGGGTCATATAAGCCCGGGTCAGAGGCAGGGACTTTTGTCTGCACACAGCATCGTGGTAAACTGGCCATGAGCGGGAACGTGGAGAGGAGGCCCAGCCCAGACTTGCAGTTGCCAGAGCTAAGAACTGAAACTGGGGCTGGCAGTGTGGGTGAGGATGGCTTCCCCACAGGAGCAGAGGTGGGGAAAAGCAATGGTGACTCCCTGGAGAGCACGGCAGAGACCCATGTGCCTGCAGAGGGGCTAGCTAGCCCAGCGGAGAAGGACAGCACACCAGGCAAAGCAGAGACAGCGATGCCCCCTGCCCACGTCTCCCAGACTCCTCCCAGACCTCCCCTTCCCAACAAGCCTACAGCGCTCCCCCAGGACAAAGCCAGCTCGCTGGAAGGACGGCTCAGAGACACGCGGCCCACCCCTGCCCCAAGGAGGGGCACTGATGCCTCAGCCCTCTCCCCTCCTACCTCTCACCCTGTCCCTCGGCCCAGGTCCACTCTGCAGAGCGAGGGCAGCGAGTGTGTGCCTGGCATGGTGAATGGTAAGAGCACAGTAGTGGCAGAAGTTACCTTCACCTCTCTAGCAGCTGAGGTGTGATGAGTTTCAGTCCTCTGCAGCCTGACACCTTTTTGCTTCCACACGAATCTCAGGCTTAGACACCAGGCCTTTGATTGTCAGCCATCCCCATAGTGGGGAGAGCATGCTAGGTTTCATGCCTGCCTGCTGCCTTATGTTTGTCAGGGGGTGCTGCCAGTGTGGAGGAGAGGTGGCAGTCCTCGGGCAGTTTGCAGGTATGGGGACAGAGGGGCATGTCAATTCTCCAGGTGCAGCTCCTGGGGTAGGTTGGAGAGAAAAAGGCAAAGGGGATGTTTGGGGTTAACTTGACTGACTGCACTGATGGTGGGAGAAGCATCAGGAGTTCTTCAGAGAGTGGGAATCTCCTGTGAGGAGATGTGTAAGAGATGCCTCATTGACTTTACCTCTTTCTTCATGTCCTTTTGGTGTTGTGACACTCTGACCCTGTGTCTTTCTAGGTAGGGTACCTGAACCCAGCCCCCCTGTCCCAAAACCCCGAGGGAGACCCTGCTCCTCTGATCGGTACGTCCTTCTGTTCTCAGATGACATGCAAAAACCCTGTAGCAACTTGGGGCTATGGGAACACCTCAGCTGTGGTCCCCTCTCCCACTCTGTCATCCCCTGCTTTTATGAGGATGTAGGCTATGATCAAGTCCTTTCCCTGTCAGGCTGTCCGTGGTTGTCCCTACCTCCCAGAGTTGCTGTCTGTTAGGGTTTGTAGAGATTTTGGACCTTCGGATAGATGTTTCTGTGGCACATGCAGGCTGCCAAGGGCCTTCTTAAATGGTCCCGCTTGTGGGTGCTGAGAAGGGGACACTTTTCTGCCCTGTGGAGCTTTTGTCACGGGAAAGGTCCAATGCGGGGATGTTGTGAGTGCCTGGCTGCAACATTTACACCTTCTGGTCTCTTACCCAGGAGCACACTGGTGCTGGCTTCTTCCTGCCTGCTTTTGGGACAGAGGTTGCACAAGCACCCGCATTTGCAACAGCCAAGGAGCGGGTGCATGTGGCAAGTGATGGCAGCTTTCCCGATGAGCAATGATTCACTGAGCCATGGTGTGGGCTTGCTGTGGGCTGTGCCTGCCCAAAGGAGCAGCAGTGCTTCCAGCCATGGGAGTTAGCAAAGAGAAGTCCATCCCTGGGATGCTCAGATGATAACGTGACAAACAGCCTCTGAAATGTAGGAGGAGAGTGTGACCACAGAAGGAAGGTGTCTGATCTCAACTCCCACTCCATCCGCAGCCTGGGCAGCAGAATTGAGTGTAGGAAGTGTTGGGAAGGGGAGAACAGCTGTGCCCATAAAGCTCAGCCTCAGAGGCTGCTATTTGGAAGCCGAAACACCTGGCCTAGTGGGCAAGTCAGGCAAACTGTGCTTCCTTCAGGCCCATAGGTTACCCTGCAGAGAATGGGACCCTTTGTGTCTGGGGAAGACTAGGGCCACCCTTGGACAAGAAAGCTGCTTCTGCATGGGAGACATCGTGCTCCAGCCGTCCTTTCCTCTGAGGGCTAAGTCCCTCTCCTGTGCCTCGCCATTCCAGCTTGCCACCTTTGCTCCTTGCTACCTCAGTCTCTCTTTCTCTTCTGCCAGTGCTGGAGCTGCTGTCAGAGCCAAGGACCCACCATGGATGGCCTTGGTGCAGGCAGAGCCCAAGAAGAAGCCAGCTCCCCCTCCTCCCCCAGGCAGCAGCCATGAGAGCCCAAGTAGGGCTCCAGAGGAGGAGGATGGGGTGGGGAAAGCCAGGAGTGAGGAGAGCAGGCCTGATGCCGTAGAGCCCAAACCGTACAACCCCTTTGAGGAGGATGATGAGGAAGAAGAGGAGAGCGCTGCCACCCAAAAGAGCACACCTGAGCAGGAACAGAGCGAGGCTGCTGCCAGGCCTCTCCACCCCTGGTATGGCATCACTCCCACCAGCAGCCCAAAGACGAAGAAGCGGCCAGCTCCACGAGCTCCCAGTGCTTCCCCGCTAGGTGAGCTTCCCCCTGCTCCCTTATCCCTCCTCCACAGCCCCCTGTGCGGTCTCTTGGAGGCTCATCCTTTCCCAGGCACCTCTGCATCACCCTGGCAGGCCAGGCCTTTATGCAGTGGTGGTTGTGCTGGGACTTGTGTTAGCTCTCTACCCACTGGAACACCTCATTTGCAGACTAGGCCATTGTGCTGGATGGTCCCTTCCGTCTTCTCTGAAGACAGGCACTGGTTCCCTTTGCACTCCAGTACATACCACCCTCCTCTCCTGCCTGCCCACCCTGTTCCACCCTGAGCTCTCCCTTTGCTTTGCAGCCCACCACCCCATCTCCAGGCTGTCACATTCTGAGCCATCATCCTCCACCCCCTCTCCAGCCCTCAGCCTCGAAAGCATCAACTCCGAGAGTTCAGCCAAGGTGCTGGGTGACACCGATGAGGCCTTGGTGCCCAAAAGTTCCTCCGAGCCCACTGTCCATACGCCGACGGCCACCAAGACCTCTAGCACTGACACGCCGCTGGCCAGCGTCTCCTCCAGCGAGAGCCCTGCTGTCCCAGCCAGCCTCTCCACCAACTCCTCCCTCTCCTCCTCCAGCGAGCTGGCCAACATCAGCGGGGAGGTGCAGCCCGGCACCCTGCATGCCAGCAGGAGCGTTTCCATCGGCAGCTTAAAGACCAGCCCCAGCCGGCAGCCGCCAAAGCCTCCAGCCGGGGCTAGCCCTACACCCATCCTCTTGGCTTCAGATGGGGGTGCTGGAAGCCCTAAGACACCTGCCTCGCCCAAGCCGCAGCTGAAGGTGAGATGGTGACCTTCCTCTCATCCAAATCAGGGGGCTTTCCTTCCCTATCCGTCACCCAGCGGGGATCATGAGTCCAGGCTTGCCCCTTTGGTAGGTTTGGTTTGTGATGCCCTGAAAGCAAGCCTCAGGCATGTGCTTGCTAAATGGTGCCTCTGCTCATACTCCGCCTATCGGATGTACTAGAGAAGAGGCAGGATGTCATGTGTTCAGAGCAAATAGGAGGGGAACCATGAAGGAAAATGATTCAGCATGCTTCTTAGGGAGATGCTGGGAAACTGATGCCAAAAAGGAGCACTGCTGGTTTTTGCCCCATGGCTCAGCTGCTGATGGAGTGCTGTGTTCCTCTAGGAGGATGTGGGGCAGGACAAATCCTAGGGCTGCGCTGTCTGCTCAGTCCCAGCTGTTGGGATGCTACATTCCTTCCCTTCACTGGACTCTCACTTACCTACTTTTGTCCCCCCTCTCCAGTCTTCCTGTAAGGAGAACCCCTTCAACCGAAAGCCATCGCCTGCTGCCTCCCCCTCTGCAAAGAAACCTCCTAAGGGCTCCAAGCCAGCGCGTCCTCCTGCACCAGGTCATGGCTTCCCACTGATCAAACGCAAGGTAAAAGGGTTCTTGGGAACCAGGGTGAGAAGGCCAGCATTGTGCTATCTCCAGGGCCATAGCTGTGTGCGTGCACCCTGCTGAGGCAGGTATGGATAGGGTTGCAGCACGTGGCTGGGTAGGATGGTGTCTAGGCTAGACCCTGTTGAATGGCAACACCATGGTCTCCCTTTGATCCAGAGTGGGGTGGGGATCTCAAATCCATGCCTAGTTGGAGTTTTCTGTTGTCCCCCTGCCCTCGTTAGTGTTGATCAGCCTTTGGGTTACCACTGGAAACTGGATATGAGTGATAATGGCAGTCTCTGCCTTATGGTTTGGCAGGTGCAGACAGATCAGTACATCCCTGAGGAAGACATCTATGGGCAGATGGATGCCATTGAGCACCAGCTGGACCAGCTGGAGCACCGTGGGGTGGTCTTGGAGGAAAAACTTCGAAGTGCTGAGAATGGTATGTGGGGTGGGCTGTCTGTGGGTGTGGGGCAGGATGGACCCCTGGACTGCCCTCTGTCCAGCCAAGGAGACAGAGCAGTGACTTCCTCCCTGCTGATGCTGGGTTTGGAAGAGCAGAAGGGGCTGTGCTGGGCTCAAGGAATGGTTGCAGCCAGACCCTGGACATGGAGATGTTCCTAGGGTGTAACAGTGGGAGAAGAGATAAGGTCTCTCAGGGGCTCAGGAAGAGGCTTGGGTCAGGTTTGCTCTAGTGCCCCTCCACTGGCTGGACAGAGCCCAGCCTGTTGCAGGGTGGTGGGATCCTGCAGGGCTGGGGATGGCTCTGAATTGTCCTTTTGCTTGGCAGACAGCCCAGAGGACAGCCTGCTTGTGGACTGGTTCAAGCTCATCCATGAGAAGCACATGCTAGTGCGCCACGAATCAGAGCTCATCTACATGTAAGTGTGTGGGGAGGTAGATGTTCTTAGAGGGAACCCTGTCTCAGCCCTCCTGAAACTACTTCCAGGGCAGAGCCTGACACGGCCTCCTTGCCTGGAGAAGGGAGGGGAAGAGGGTAAGCAGAAAAATCTATCCAAACACGTTCAGAACCAACTCACTCGAAGTCACCAGAGCCCCTGCAGCATCATCTGCAGCCACTCCCTGGCTATATTGGAGAAGATCAGCATCTTATTGGCTCTTTCCAAGCTCACCCTGTACTTTGGGATGATGTTCTGCCTCTCTGGAGCCTGGCAGTTTCCCAACAGTGCCCCTTCCCTTGCAGCTTCAAGCAGCAGAATCTGGAGCAGCGGCAATCAGATGTGGAGTACGAACTGCGTTGCCTCCTCAACAAGCCAGGTAAAGCATCACTCTGGATACAGTTAATCTCCGTTTTACCCCTGGGCATCATCTCCCCCGTCTACGTGGGCCTCAGGTGAAGAAAGACAGATCTGTAGGGATGCCAGTGCGATCAGCTGCCTCTAGAGCCACTGTCCCACCTCATTGCATGTCCCAGGCTTGTGCAAGGACGTGCTTCTTTTATCCCCATGTGATGGCACCTGCAGTGCTCTCCCACATAACACTGCTAGCCCAGCCGGCTTTGCAACACGGCAGAGTAGCAGGGGACCATGCTAGGAGATCTCTGCCCCAGAGCTCTGAATTTCAGAGCTCCTTCAGTCATTTAATTGCCTGTTGTTCCTTGGGGTTTGGCTGGGTAGAGAAGGACTGGACTGATGAGGACCGAGGGAGGGAGAAGGTGCTGATGCAGGAGCTGGTGACCATCATTGAGCAGAGGAATGCCATTGTGAACTGCCTGGATGAGGACCGCCAGAGGTGAGTGAGGACTGGGGTGACTGAGGGAGGGGGAAGAAACACAGCCTGTCTGATTCAGTGCCATGTGAAGCAGCCTGTGAGGGTGTCCCGAGATGTCCCTGTTGCTGATGTCTTTCCCAGGCTTCCCAATCCTTGTCTGTTTGAATGCTTTGTGTGGGAAAGACAGGGCAGTATGTGCAGCACATCAGATTTATCCTGCTGGTAGGAAATGCTCACAAGACAGTGATGGATCTGCCCCTCCATGAGTTAGAAGTAGGAGGTTCTCTAGCCTCGAACAATAGAGCAGCTGTTTTCAGGCCTGAATTCCTGACCTCTTTCCCGTTCTTTCTTCCAGAGAAGAGGAGGAAGATAAAATGTTGGAAGCCATGATTAAAAGGAAAGGTAAGAAACATTGGATAAGATCTTTGGAGTGCTGTTTTCACTGCTGACCCCAGCAAGGGGCAGCACAAGGCGTTGATGAAACTGTGCAGGAGAGAATCTCTTCTGTGTAGACTCCGGAGCTGTTCCTGCAGGGCTGTTAAAATTTGGGGCACAGTTGTGCTGTGCACCCCTATTATCACAGCATGAAGTATGCATGCAGTGGAGGGCTTTCATTCATGGCTGTCTTGCCCCTGTTGTTGTGCGCGTGTGTGTACAACCATCAGCACCCTGCAGTAACAACCTCCCTTTGCAACCCCAGAATTCCACAAGGAAACAGAGACCGAGAGCAAGAAGAAAGGCAAATTCAAGCCCATGAAGGTGCTTAAACTGCTGGGCAACAAGCATGACTCCAAGAGCAAGTCGCCCAAGGAGAAAAGCTAGAGCAGGGGAACAGCAGCAGCAGCAGGAGGGATGTGCTGCCCCACTGCCCTGGCCTCCCTGCACCTAGCTGGGACTCCTGCCAGGAAGAGGGCTTGTCTCCCTACTCTCCCCTCGCCTCTCCCCGTGCTCCCTCCCCAGGCACTGGAGCTGCTGGCTTGGGGAGATGCCAGTCCTCTGCCTGGAGTGAGGGACTCTGACCAAAGCATTCCCTTTCCCAAGGCTGTGGAGGAGCATGACCATTCCCGCTCTGTGAAGCCTTGCTAAGGAGGCGAGGAGAAAATGGATTTGCTTCTCGGATACGTTACCCCGTTGTGTGTTCTTGTCATTAACTGAGAAGCAACCCAAGGAGTTTCGTGTTTGTGGGAAAACTTGCACTAACTGCTCCCTCCCTGTCCCTTCTCCCGCTCTAACTGTGACAGTTCCATGTGCCTCCGACCTCGGCCAGGAAAGGACTGGGCCTGCCTGTCCTTCCTTGCCTGCCTGCTTTTGTCCCCTTTCTGTCCTGTTTTTAACTTTGGGAGTAAACTCTGGCATTAGAGCCAGGATTCTTTGGGTTTTACTGGCCTAAACTTAACTGTTGGGAAAACAGTCCCACATCACAAGGCTCTAGAGCCACAGCCAAAAACATAACTGGTGCCCTATTTATTTTGAGCTGTCCCCTCCCTTGAGCACCAGAGCTGGGTGGGCTCCGTTACTGGGCTGAGAGGACCCAAGGGGATGGTGTACAGCTGCTAGGACATAGCTCACGCGCCCTACTCAGGACATCTTACCCCACACTGCTGCTAAACACCGCTGATGTTGCTGCCGTTGAAGCAAGGGAGGAACGTTCCTTTTCCAGGCAAGGGCAGAAAAGCTCAAGACAGTGCCAGCAAGGGGCACTAAGCTGGTGCTCCTGGCCACCAGTGCCACCCTTGAGTGGCTGGGGAGAGAGGCGCAGTCACAACTGACCTTTACCCAGCTTCATCTGTGTATGCTTTAGAAGTGTGCAGGGGTGGGCTGGTTGTTTTTTACACATCCTTTACTAGATGAATTCAAACTCACCTGAAAACTTTTTAAACCCCTTATTTTATTTGTCGTGTGTGTGTGTACATCAGAGGAGGGAATGGGGGGCAGTGTTCTTCCAACCATCCCTTCCTCCTTCCATTTTTGTTTCCCACCTTCTCCAAGGCGAGGAGTTATTTATTGAATTGTCAGACCAGTCTGAGTTAGGGTTTCATGGGTGCTTGGTTGATCAGGTGGTTCATCATGCCTTCTCCTTTGCAAACCAGACATAACAAGCCCCAAGCAATCTGCTGCAGTCCATTCTCAAAACACAACAGGCTTTAGCCAAAATGCTCTCAGAGCAGAGCAGTGCCTTGCAAGGTGGCTGCCATAGCATTCTGGAAAGGGATCCCTCACTGAGGAGGGATCCAGCCCCTCGTCTCTGCCAGCATAGCCCCCATGGCTGGGAGGTGGCAAGCTCAGCCCTGCACTGGTGATGCCATCCCACTCTTGCCATACCCCAGCAGGCTGATGAGGAACAGTAGGAGGGGAGATCCCAAAGCACAACTCTTCTCCAAGGAGAAACAAATCCACTTTAGAGCCTGCTGTCAGGTCACTGTTGCCAAAGGCCATCGGGATCGCTGCAGCCTGACACCCCTTGGCCCTGCGCCCGGTCAGGGGATTGATTTGGGAATTATACTGTACTAACTCCATGACTTCCATTCACCTGAACAGAAATAAAAGAAACATTGGATTGAAAAACTGGTTGCAGCTTAGGTTTCCGATTCCTTTGTACACTCGTGCTGTCCCGGGGACAGGGTGTGCTGCCTGGCTTTGGGAAGTGGCTGATGAATATTGCTAAGAGGCAGAGGATGGGATCTTAACGAAACTGGAAGGTGGATTTTATGCTGGGATTTACACAGAATAGCAGGGTATCATGTTCAGCCTGCCAGAGGGCAGAGGCGGGCTATGTATGAGGTGAGTAAACAGCCATTTCCAGGCTCTGTGGGAAGCGGGTGACTGTTCTGCATAGCATGCTCTCAGGAACAAAAACCCACAGCAAGCCTGCAGCAGCAAAGAAGAGCAGGCATGGGCTGAAGTCCCTTCTCCCTCCTCAGCTTTGTTCCAGATCAGCTGCCGGTGAGAAGTTCGCTAATGCACACAATCACACTGACCTGCAGCAATGCTAGAGGATAGTGTTTGCACAGGGCCACACGGCTGCATCTTCCTTCCCTGGAGCCATTCCCAGTTATGGGGACGGGAGCAGGTCATAATGTGGGTGGCAATATGTGTGTTAGCATTGTGCTGTTGCCAGAAACTTCCACCTCTGGGTGGATGGAAAGGAGTGACTTACTATCGATGGATTGCCATGCTCTGAGGCATTCCATAGGCGAAAGGAGGCTCAGCTTTGTCACATTTGGTAGCCACTGCTGTGTGTTTTCACCTCTTTAATATCGCTGAGCAATAAGGGATCATGTGCAAGGGCAGGATTTTATAATAGCTTTATTCTAGCACCGGTTATGTACAAATTGCTCCTGCCTTCTGGCTTTAGGCAGCAGGAGGTGCTGCCCCCTCTTTGGGCACAGGCACAGACCAGCCCTTGAGACTTGGATTCTAAGAGTCTGGGAAGAAGAGGTGGGAACAAATTGCACTTGTGTTTTCCCTTGGCCTAGTCATGGGGATCAGATTTGTTCCCACCAGGGAAGTCTTTTGTCATGATCTTTTCCATTTCCTCACTTCTCTTCTTGTCAAGGATCTCCATCTCACGCATTTTCTGCAAAGCACAAAGGGGAAGGGCTGAGCAGGGAGAAAGCTGGCAAGTTGTGGGGTTTTTTAATTCTTTTGCCAATCCCAAGAACAGAAGTTCTATTTCCCTGATTAAGTTACATGCAGAGATGGAAAGCAAGCCTGAAGACCTCTATCCTCCATCTCCAAATTCATGCCTGTCCTGTGCCATGAAAGGAGACAGTTTTCTTCCCACTTATCTACTCAGGTATTGGAGGACACTCTGCTTTAAGGTCTCTGACACTAGGGGTTCACATCTGTACTGTACAACCCATGCCACCAGGGCCCTCACATACCTGTGAGATTTCAGTAAGGATGATCCTTCGATACTTCTTGCCCTGTCCTAGAGCTTCCATCTCTGCCAGGAACTCCTTTCTTTCCTGAATTTCATTCACCACTGACAGATAAGAGAAAACACTGTGGAAACAGGATTCAGATGAAAGGCAAGAAAACATGTTTCTGCCTAGATCTGAACCCCCGATTTCCTAGCTCTGTTACAGCAGCAGTTGCACCAGGGGAAGGGTGATGCCTGCTGTAATGCCCATCTTGCTCATGTCATCAAAATACCTCAGTAGTCCCTTATGCAATGTAAAATGTCGCCCCTGCCCACCTTTTACTGCTCCTCATCTTGTAGGAGTGGGAACTTTCTAGTTTTCTTTGTACCAACAATTCTCTGTTACTTGTAGACAATTTAACCAGTCTGCGGATGGAGACAGAACCTGCCTAAAGCTGTTGAGGTTCATTAGTTGACACACATCACCCAATGATGGCAACCATCTCTGCCCTCAGGCCTAGCACAGGCACAGAACGTGAGCTGCTGTTTTGCAGCACAGACCTGCAGCCAGCTGGTCCAAACCTTGCTCAATACAAAGTGCATGGGTATTTCAGATGTGCCAAGGACGATGCTCATCCTGCAACAAGTTTTAGAGGATACAGGGCAGGCATGAAGCCAGCCACACTGGCTTCCCTGTGGCAGGGACTAAAGCACCCCTTCTGTGTTATCCTACTGTTGGCCACCTCTGTGCTGCCTTGGCTAGTGAAGGGCTGGCTGGGGTGTGCACACACATTGAAGATTCAGGCACAGAGAGATATTAGGCAAGGGTATCGCCATCCCAGAATACTCTGCAGCCAAAGTCCATCACTGCTTAAAATTCTGCTTGACATTTCAGTTGAACTGAAAGAAAAGAGCCCAAAGCACGGTCAGGCTGGTGAGCATCCTAGCCTATGCTGAATTACACTGGCTGGAAGGAGGACAGGCATTAATGGGCTTCCCACCCAGATCTCCTTGCACATCCCTTGGGAACTCCCTGGCAGCCCAGGGAGCTTGAACCTGCCAGCAAATCTCTTACAAGGTTTGCAAAGAGGTTTGCAGACCAAGGGAGCTTGAAACTACCAGCAGTGTAAGTTCTGCGAGGATGGCCAGGTCACAGCACCACAGCAGCAATTCCTTTCTCTTGGAAACTGGGCTTTGTGCCTCCTTCAGCAATGGGCTTCATGTTACCAGCCCCATGGCCTGCCAGCCCAGCCCTCGGAGGGAGCCCACTTCCCAGGCCTCCTGCCTGCCTTCCTCTAGGGAACAGTAAGACATACATTCTTCAAACCGATCAGGCTCAGGGATCTCCTCTTCCTTGGTCTGAACCACCACTGGCTTCACCTTGTGCTCCACCACATCCTTCCCTGTTGCTAAGATGTTTTGGAGCCTTTGCTTCTCCTTTTCCAAATCTCCTGTGAATGCCAAGAAGAAAATATTGATCATAGGCCTGTCTCCTCACAGAAGAGCCTGGCCACAGCACTTCCCTGCTAAGGAGACCAGAGGAAGCACTTATGTTAACGACAAACTGAACTGCACAAGCACTGCATGGGCATACAGAGCCAGCCGGACTGTCCTCAGAGGTTTGATTCAAATTTACAAGCTTGAAAATTGCACAGTGCTCCTGTCTTATGCAAGGAGTGTGTGAGTCATAGAATCATAGAAAAGTTTGGGTTGGAAGAGTCATAGAATCATAGAAAAGTTTGGGTTGGAAGGGACCTTAAAGCTCATCCAGTTCCAACCCCCTGCCATGGGCAGGGACACCTTCCACTAGACCAGGTTGCTCCAAGCCCCGTCTGACCTGACCTTGAACACTGCCAGGGATGGGGCAGCCACAGCTTCTCTGGACAACCTGTGCCAGGGCCTCACCACCCTCACAGGGAAGAATTTCTTCCTAATGTCTGATCTAAATCTACACTCCTTCAGTTTAAAACCATTCCCCATCATTACCTGTCACCCATCATCCAGCAGGCAGAAGTCAGCAAGCACTTACCATAGATCTTTCCTCAGAGATCCATTTCTAAAGTGTGAGAATGAACAGCAATTCAGATTCCTCCTGCCTCTGCTGAGACTGCTGGCAGGGGATGGATGGAAGGGGAAGGGAGGGACTGAGTGGCACCATTTATTTATTAGCCATGTTTACCGACTTACGCATTGCCCGTGGCTTGAACTTCTCTCTGGTGTAGGAATCTCCCGCCTGGCAAGTGCTGGCAGGTCGGAGATGGGGTTTAGCTGAAAGCCTGCTCCGCTGATGAGCAGGTGGGGAGGAAGCAGGCGCTGGCTCTTTGCTGGGTGTGGGGTGGCACTGGAGGGGCAGGGTATCTCCTCCTGGAGAATAAACCAAAACCAATATTAAGGATGGATGGATGGACGGACTGAAGGACAGCCCTGGGCTACTGCCAGCAGATTTGCCTGTTGATCCACTGCAGCACCACTAGTAAAGACCCTGGGTGCCACATACATCTCACCCTGGTTGCTGGTGAGCCCTGACACCACACTGGCTGTGGTCTCCAAGCCTCTCCATTGCACCATGTTCCTGGCTGACTGTGGGGACCCTTCACCCTGTGTGTTGGCAAGGGCCATGCTGTTGTTTTACAGCACGGGCCCATCCACCCAGGCAGTGGGCCAGTGCCTCAGTCTCAAGGTGAGCTCCAAAAGCTCCTCACCACAGCACAGCTGTAAGAGAGCCATCACTCACGTTCTACACACTCCATCAGGTATCGCTTCTGGAAATGTGTCAGCTTCGACTCCTCCATCATCGCTGGAAAACATGACATAGGGTGAAGATGGCAGCCCAGGCAGGGGCTGGGGAACCCACCCCCGGGCACTCCCCCTCACAGCCCAAACGAAGGGGCAGATATAGGTTTAGAAGACTCAAGGCGGCCTTGCCCCGTTCCCCCCCGCTCTCCCGGGGGACAGCGATGGGACTTCACTTCAGGGTGTGTGTAGGCCTCCTCCCCGCAGCGAGGGTAGGCCGGGGTACGGGTAGGCCGGGGTACGGGGAGGCCGAGCAGCCCGCTTCACCGTTACCTATGAGCAGCTCCCGGGTGCCCGGGCTGCACCGGGCTGCACCATCCCTCACCGCCGAGGTTCCGCCGCATCCCGGCATCCCTACGGGCCGTGCCGCCGTGGGCTCAGCCGTTAGGCCGCGGGCTCTAACGGCTCCGTAGCGACCAGCGGCTGCTCAGGAGGGAGCGGCGGCGAGGATGGAAGGCAGCAGGGACGGGAGCGGCGCCGTGCCACGTCGCCATGGCAACAGCGCCGCCAGAGCACGTCCGGAAATGTCGTGGCGAGCACCCGGATGTGGTTCCTACTTCCGCCGGGAGAGGAGGCTGAGGCAAGGCGAGATGTCCGATAACGAGGACAAGTGAGAGCGGGATCGGACGGGAGGGAAGGGAAAAGGGAAAGGAAAAGAGGCGAAGCAAGGCTGGGGGGAAAAAGGCTCGGTTCGACCCGGCCCATGATGTGCGTGTGTCTCCCGCAGCTTTGACGGGGACGACTTCGACGATGTGGAGGAGGATGAGGGCCTGGAGGACCTGGAGAACGCGGAGGAGGTGCGTGCCCCGCTCTGCCTGTCTGGGCGGTCGATCGGAGTCCTGGGGGTGTTGCTAGCGCCGTGGGGCAGCGGTGATAGGCGCAGTTGAGCTGCAGCGCTGGTGTGCTTCTCGCAGGAGGGACAGGAGAATGTGGAGATCCTGCCGTCCGGAGAGCGGCAGCAGGCGAACCAGAAGAGGATCACGACCCCCTACATGACCAAGTATGAGCGAGCCAGAGTGCTGGGCACACGTGCCCTCCAGATAGCGTGAGTATTTCCCTCTGTATCCTGAGCATCGCCACATCCTGAGCATCCTCTTTCCTTAAAACTTCCAGGTCTCATGTGGCCCCTCACATGAGCTTGCAGATTACAATCTTGATCACCACTGGAGCTCCTAGTTGCACTTGAAGGCTCTGTATCCCATCTTGGCTGAGAGTGTGGTACTTATGCCTAGGGACAGGGGTATTCACCAGCTGCAGTGAACTTTCCTATGTCATAGGCAAAATGCGTAGGGAATGTGACAAGCAGATCCTGGTTTCTGGCGTTCCTGAGGCAGCCAGTGTGGGCTGGAAAGCTCAGAACTGGTTTGCAACAGCCAGCGTTGGAGGGAGCGATGCTCCAGAACATCTGCAGTTGGTACCACAGAATTGGGAATGATATAAGCAACCGGAAACCTGTTTGAGTGCAGTTGCATTGCGACAAGCTGTGGTTTTTTTAAGTATTTGAATTGGTAAGGTCTCAATTATAATAGGTAACGTTTAAATCCTAGTCTAAGTGCTGCTAAGACTGGCTGCTCTCAACTTCATCCATTTATCTGCCTAGAATTATTTTAATAACGCATATCAGACAGTTTTGTTTTTTGAAAAACCAACTTATGAGCAGGATTATTAGCAGCAAGGTTTGTCTGAAAGCACATCTCTGAGTTTCATCTTGGTTATATGCACCCTCAATACGATGCTTCTCCTCTACATTATTTAGAAGCTCATAGGTGGTGATCAGATCTTTCCTTTGCTAAACTATTCTTTGCACAGTGTGCACTCTGTAAAGCTATTTCATGCACATTCTTTCAACTGGTGGAAGGCCAGAAAAATGTAGGAGATGAGATGGGCCCGTGCCATGTCTTTAATCCAGAACACTTTGGCCCCTCGTTCTGCTTCACCTACGTATTCTGCCTTCAGTGCTGAATTTTGGCCAGCAGCAGCTCCCAGTGGCCTTACCCACAAATAACGTGAACTTTCTTTGCTGCTGCTGGCTCGTGGGCAGATGTGGTCACCCATGTTTGCTTGGTTGTTACCACCCTCTGCAAAATGCTTAATCTTTGCTTCCTAAAAGTAGACTGCATCATAAATTCAGCTCCTCATTTCCTCCCAAACAAAGCCTTAGCTGTCCCTCTTCCCCCTCTGTGTGTTGATGATTGTTGATGTTCTAACTAATGATTACTGATGTTGTGTCCCAGGATGTGTGCCCCTGTGATGGTGGAGTTGGAAGGAGAGACAGACCCCTTGCTAATTGCCATGAAAGAACTCAAGTAAGTCCCAGACTTTGGTGGTGAGTGTATTGATTCCATAAAACCAGTGGTCTTCTCCTCATGCCAGCATTTAGCAGCTTATTCCAAGACAGCATTGATTTTGATAACAGTGTTGCTATTGATACACTTTGTTTTTGGGAGCACTATAGTTGCCTTCCCCTTTGTCACCTTGGGACTTCCCTGCAGCTGCTGTTTCCTGTCCTAGTTGCTCATGCAAAGCACTGATGATATGAGTGCTTTCACCTCTTTTACTTTGGAATTTAAGTGTTCTTTATTTCTGTGATGAGAACCCAAGGTCCTCATCTTTCTGGAATCAGTTTAATTCCCTGAAAGGAACTGATTTGAAGCAGCCATCTGAACAGACCTGTGTTCAAATGAAATACTGGCAAAAAATGAAATAAGGGTCGGGCTGATGGTGTGGAGACCCTCTTAAGAATGTTCTTTTCCCACACCTTTGTACATTTGTTTTATTGTGGGGAGGCACGTCCCCTGCTTACAGAAAGATAAATAATCCCTTCTGACTGTAGCAGAGGCAGCTTTTGGATCATGACTTACAGGCCCACCGTTCCAAAGCAGAGCTCCCAGGTGGCGTGCAGTTGTCCTGCATGATCAGTGACCTAGATCATGACATGCAAGGATCCTTCAAGCAGAGCAACTGGGCTCTGTTTGCTGATCAGGTCCCTGTTCTTGAACTATCCCTCTGCTCCCCCAGTGTCTCAGTGCATTGCAGTTGCTCTTGCAGATTTTACGTCTATTACAGCTCCCTTTATCATTGCCAAAACCTCCTCAGGTCACGTTCCTGATCTCTAAGCTCAGCCAGAGTTGTTTCTGGTCACTGTCTGATCATGAGCTCTAGCAGTGAGTCAGGGTATGACAAAAGTGGAGTGGCATCCTGTTCTGTGCCAAAATCCCATTGTAATTCTCAGCATGAGGGAACTACTTTGCTACTGGAAAAACAATGGCCCTGAATGTGATCACTAAAGAAATTGTATCACTTTTCAAGTCTGATATGGTTGAAACCTGATGCCCTGCTTAGATTCCAGACTGTCTGATTGCATTCTTCTGACTTAAGTCTATTTCCATTAAGTTTAACTCTATTTAGCTTTTTCTTGCTTTGTAATTGGAAGCACTGTTAGCAGATGCTGTGCCACCTCAGCTGTACCAGCTTTTGGTACCTTAATAGTCCCTAGTCCATGTATCCTTCTTAAAATGTAACTGATGCCCTCAGGGTGCAAAATAGTCTGTGAATACCAGTTTGTTGTGAACGTTCTCACAGTTCTGCTACTTTTGTAGCATCTTGTGGGGAAAAATCTTTCATCAAACAAAAAGTGGATTTGTTCAAGTCCCTTTATGATTTCCCCCTCTCCCCCCATATCTGCATTAGATGCTCGGTGCTGCCTCATAGTGGGTTCAGATCACAGGGCTCAACTCCTGCATTAGCAATAGAGGGCTGGCCTTCTGTAGGTCTTCAGTTGTTTTGAGTCTAACAGTGCTCAGTGCTTTGCACTTACGAAAGAGAGAAGGTTGCTGGGACTTTCCTCTGTTGTGTAATGCCAAATCACTGTTGCTACACAGATCTCTCAGTTAAACCTCATGAGTTTACTGAAGCCACTAAGCACCCCAGTTCCCATTGCCTGCTCAAGTTGTACAGTGCAGATGCTCTGGCATTTCTGTTCACATCTCTGTCCTCCCTTCAGAGCTCGCAAGATCCCCATAATCATTCGTCGTTACCTGCCAGACGGGAGCTACGAAGACTGGGGTGTGGACGAGTTAATTATCACAGACTGAGCAGCCTCCAGCTATTGTTTTGGTTCTTTCCTTCTCCAGAGATGCTTCTATTTTTGTTTATATCTATGTAAATAAATTATGACACCCCCCCCCCCATTTTAAGTTAAATGTGTTTGGGTTTTTTTCCTCACACCTTCATCTCAGTCTTACATGCGCAAGAGAAGACTTTCTTACTTCTCTCTGCCAGTTTGGTCATCACTCTTTGTTTCTGTGTCATGGGCTATGTTAGTAAGATTGGAAGCCAAGTGCAGCTTTTTTTTTTTCACCTGATAAGGTGCAGTCTTGAGCCTACCTGTTAGCTAGGCTCAGGACTGCAGTAACTATTTCCTCTTCCTCCAGCACCGCTCCTCCCTGGTTATAGGACCAACAGCCAGTTAAGCTCCTGCTGTACCAAAATGGTCTTGCAGGTACTTTGACTTCAGAAAGACTTCAGCCTTCCACCCCGTCCCTTCTTAAAACATGAGTGCTGAGACACCTCCGTTGCTTCCCTCTAGACAGTTGGGCCTTTGTGCCCTCAGCAGGTTGCTGTGGAAACCCCCAATTTCCTTTCTGGCTGGGGCTGGCTGTGGGGCTTCTCAGGAGTATCGTAGAGCAGCTCTCATCAAATCGCCTATTGTTTCCCTGCTCCTGCTGCTTATCAGAAGTGGGGATCCCCTTTCAGTGGCACTGCCCCAGCCGGAAGCGCGGTCGCCACTCACGGTCCCACCAGTTCAGCAGCTGTAGGTTGCTGCTGAGCTTGCTCCTTGTACAGCCCTTCTCTGACACGTGGTGGAACTGATGGTCCTGGGTGTGTGGGTGCTCTCCAGCCATCTCAGTTGTGCATACTCTGGTGCCACTTACAGTGGCACTACTGTAGTTATATCCTAGAGTTCCTTTAATCTGTAGTGTGATGGAAGATCAGTCATTTGTCCCCTTCAGGTGCCTGCATTCTCATCTCTGATGTGCGGAGGGGTTATATGCTTAAGTCAAGAGTTGGGTGGATGCATTACAATCTGAAAGGGCTTCCAGCCAGCCACTACCTAGGTTTCATTTCTTTATCTGTGTGCTCCAAGGTTCTCACTCTGCCTGAGGAAGATCTGAGCTCTTGGGCTAAGTCTTTCTCAATTATCATATTAAAAAGTGGTCTTGGAATTTCTGTTTTCTTTTTTAAGGAGGAGGAGGGGGAAGGTTCACCTCACCTATGCTTCCTGCTTTGCATTAATTCTTCTCTTTATGCTGTTTTGGGAAGAATGTTTCCAACTACTTTGTGTTAAAGCTTGTGCGTCTATACAAAGTGTGATTCTCCATACCGTGTATGTAGTAAGTGCCTGCACATGAGCATCCGTGTCCCAGAGGGAGTGTACATCCACCTGCCTGGGAGCTCGGCTCATATAACCAGCCATGAATGTCATTCTCTTACTGCTCTCTGTAAAAGAACAGTCCATCCTTCCTCTGTTGGTGTGCACAGGAGGGGCTGGTTTTGGAGGCAAAAATGCCAGAGCTGAATGGATCCCAGGTCAAAGGGAATGTGCAGATACTTGCAGGTGTGGGAAGGGGGTTGACTGGGAGGCACACAAATGCTTCCTGGTCCAGGCCATCCTTACCAAGAAAAGGTTAATTTGCAGCACTGTGGCCTTCAGCCTTCTCCCCCCACCCTCCCTGGAATCCTTTAATCACGTTGGTGCGGTGAAATTTCAGCCCTGAAATGGTGCCTTTGTGCAATCGTTTTGGCGTCTGCCATGGAGCGCGGGGGTCGTTTTCTTGTCCTTTTTTTCTTTTTTTTTAAATGACTTCTTTGTTCCCCCCCGCCTCCCCTCCCCAGCCTTGCATCTGTATCAGATACGATTAAAGGGATAGGGAAGGATGCTGGGCCAGCTCCTTCTGTGCTGCAAGAGGAGTGGTTAACCCCTCTGTTACCAGCAGCGATCTCAGTCCTGTCCTAGTTGTTAGGACACTCCTAGATGAGAGGAGGCATCCCCTTCCGTTAGAGAATGGTTGAGGCAGAGCTCACTCACTTCTTTCTTCATTTGCTTTTTGAAGAGCTGGAGAAGGCTACCTGTGTGGGGTTAAGACCTTTCTTTTCCTGCTCTTCTATTCATTGATACCATGTCCCTTCTCTCTCCCACCCTTGTGATCAGCTCTGCTACCTCTTAACTCCACCATGACTTCCCTTCTTTCCCACACATGCTCCTGACCTGCTCAGGGGTGCAGTATTTCCGTTCTGGACTCTTCCCACAGCCTGTGATTTGTGAGTAGAGATTTATCCTCCTCTCCAGTGAATGGCCACAGTCCTATTTTGCGTGGAGCGATTCAGCTGGCATCGCCCTCATTAGATGCGTTGAGCTATTCTGCTGTTGCTCTTGGCCCTATACAGGACTTCATTCAAATAGTGCTGTGAGTTTTAAAAAGCTTTGAACATGTTCCACAGTTCCTAGACATCCTGCTTACTCTACTCACCCAGAAAGCCTTCAGTGAACACAAACTCACTGGATGGATCACACACATCAGCATTGAAACTCTTTGCAATCAGTTTATGATTGTTGTGGAATCTGTGTGTTAATTGGAATCCTATCTTGCTACCATTGGCCTTGAGAGATGTTCTTAAGGAAACTAAAATCTGCTGTACATTTTCTTTCCAAATATCTTCAGATAACCTCCCAAGACTTTACACCAAGGATGTCTTCTTCAACAAGTAAGAAGGTGTATACATCTATTCTTGAATATACTGTGTGCGAGCATTTGTCTTTAGGTTCTCATTTGTGGAAGGCAAGAGGCCAGGGTATTGAGATTCTACAGAGAAATTAATGGTTGCTTCCAAAATGGATGAGTTTGCATTTGTGGGGAAGTTTGGGGTTTGGGAGTTTTGAAAGCATGCCATCTCCTGCCTGGTGATGAGGAAAGAAACAAGACAAGAAACCCCATGCTCCTGTTCTGCAGAGCATTAACAATGACACTAAGAAATTCTTGGGTTAAACACGTGCAAAACAGTGCTTTTCCTAATTGCTTGTGCTGAATCTTAGCTGAAGAACAGAAATGAGTGCTACTACATTTCTCACTGAAGAAATGACTGGAGCTGGGGTGTGAACAGAAGAGGAGTTTCATCTCCATGAAGGAGTCTGGTAAAGCAAGTCGGAGTTCTGCCTGTATCATTTTCATGACAGGCAGAGGGAGGCTGTGCACGGGATCCGTGTGGTGATGGTATCACCCGTCCATACAATTACCAGGGAAAAAAACAGAGGCTTGCATGAAAGAGGTCAAAAAATCCCAGACACATGAAAATGAAACTTTTAAGTTTATTATTCCATATGTTTAATGCAGAGTTAATGGTGCTAGGACAGCATAGAGACAGGGGAAAGGGAAGTGGGAGAGGAAGGTGCTACTTGCATAAATAAGGGGACAGGGCTGGAAGAGGTTACATGCGTACAAAGAGCAAACATTCTACATGATCTTTTCAGACACCACAAGTATAAGTCATCCATAGCTAAGGGAGGCAGGAAAGGCATCTGACAGTCATATCAGCAGAGGGGTACAGTGGTACAGATCACAGTCCACGTTTGGTCGGAGTATTTTGTCTTTCTAGACTGGAATATCCATTGGAAGGTCTCACAACATGTCTGTGTGATCAATTGCCAGGAGTCATCTTTTCCTGCAGCAGTTCACTCCCTGGCATGACAAACCACTCCAGTCCTGGAGGTGACAAAGAAGGAAGCAGGCTGTCCATAGGTGTTGGGCTGAAAACAAGAGCTTGATCTGACTGCAAGAGCTGGTGGCTTCCAGTTTGAAACCCAAAGGGGAAATCAAATTCCTTTGCACCTAAATAGGGTTTTCTTCTTTACACTCGTCCAAGATTAGATGGATATCTACCTTGCTTAAAGCCGCAGGAGTATCTTTCCACCCTCAGCATAGGTAGGAGGGAGTTGTTGACTGGAAGACATGATGAACAAACACCTGGGGATGCACAGCCCATCAGCCTGAGTTTGGAGTGGGGGTTCAAAGAGAGTGTTGGAAATTGACTTGGGGTGTTGGCAAGTGCATAGTAGTTTTCTTGGTGCCTCTTTGTTTCAGGCAGTGCACAGTCAGACATGGAAGAGCAAGGACAAAGTTTGTCTAGAGCTTGTTTGGGATACTGAAGAGATGAGAAAAGACTGAAATGCCAGAAATGCCAGACATAAATGAGCAATATAGAGTAATTGTAAAAAAGAAGAATTTGCCCACAGCACCTTAGTGATTCACTGGTCCTTCCCCACTTCTGCACCTCCATACATGAACACGCTGGCTGTGGTATGAGTAACACTAGGGTTCCTGAGTCCTATGTGTTGTTCAGGCAAGCCTTAAAATTTCCATGCAGGAAAGAGTGTGGGATTAAACAGAGACAAGATGGAGAGAAGAGGTGGGAATTAAAACTAGGATGCAGCTGTGGAAATCAGCAGGGAAGCAAGCATAGGTTGGTCTTCCAACAAAGTTCAAGATTCATGCATGTGTGAATCTTAGGCAGGACTGCTGCACAACACTGATCACAAGGAAGCTGGCCATGCCATCCTCCCCACTACTCCTTGCATAACAAGTTCACCACGACTGAGCAACCACCCTTCACCCGCAGCAGGTGAGAAAGTGTTGGCCATTGTGGCCTGTTGGAAACACTTGCTAACTCCCTGGAGCAGTCTGGGGAGGGGATGGAAAGGACAGTCTCTCTCATCGTACAGTCCAGGGTGCCCACAGCGAAACCCACCATGGACCAGTCACTCCATGTCTAGAATCCTCCTCATCTAGAAGGCCAATAAGGTGTTGCAAGCCAGTCATGTGGCCTGCGTGCATGAAATTGGTACAGGGCGAAAGGACGAAAAACCTTCCTCTAGGCGGGTGAGCCAGCGATAGCCGGGGTCAAGAAAGGCACTTCTGTATACTCAGTGGGTTCTGGTGGCTGGATGGCACTGAGTGACCTCGGAGTTCGGAGGCTCTTCTGCCTGTGCTGATTCTTCGGAGCCTTTCCGTCGCTGCTTCGGTCACTGTTCCCCATTCCCTATGGTCTGGAGAGAGTCGTATACACTGGCTGTTCCCAATGTGTGGGGCTATGGGACTGTGGCACGGAGGGTGCAGGGTCAGAGATGGCAGTGTAAAGGGGACGTTGGGAAGGTCCCATATAGGAGAAGGCCGAGTAGAGGCCAGAGGCTTGGGTGGAATGGCTATAGTAGGGTCCCGAGGGCTGGTGGTCCGGGTAGTCAAACTGTGGCCTGGAGATGGAGGGGAAGGCCGAGCCGTAGTGGGGCAGACTCAGGGATGTATAAGCTATCTGGGAGGTGGAGGGCTGGTCGGTGTAATGACCTCCAGGAGCAGACCCCTCCGTTTTCACCTGGGCCTTGGAGTCCACCACCGATGAGGTGGCAGTGGACAAGGAGACTCCGTGCTGCTTGGAGATCCAGGCAGAGTGTCCGCTGGCTGCAGCCAGGGCGCTTCCGAGGCCGTAGCCAGCAGCCGCCGCTGCTGCGTAGCCCCCAACATGGCCTGGGTGGCCGGCATGTCCGTTGGGCGGTAGGTACTGGTCGAATTCATTGACATCAAAGGTCTCCATGTTGGACATCACTTCGTGGCTGATCTCTCCGATGTCCACATTGCCAAAGTCAATGTGTGGCTTTCCCCCTTCCCCCAGGGAACGCCCTTCTCGCTTGGAGTCGGCTTTGCCTGCCTGCAGCTCAGTCTTAGGGGTAGTAGGAGGTGTTGGGGGCCCATGGCTCTGACCTGCAACTTGAAAAACATTTTGAGGAGGAAAGAGAGAGAAGAGGTGAGTTACTGCTTTAGGCCTGGCTTTATACACAGCCCTGCTCCACACCTCCCAGTATGCCAGCAACCACTAGACTGGAGACTTCAGTGGAGGGAGAGAAGCAGCCAGCTAAAACCAAATCTTTTTCTATAATCTTATGGAAAGAAATAGGAGAGTGCAGCAATACCTTGCCTGACCAGAGGAATGCAAGTGCCCGTGAAACTCAAGCACGTCCCTATACCGCTGGCTCCAGCAGTTTGTTGGGTCACAAGCAAGGTGTGAGCCACATTGCTGAGGCTTTCACCTTGATGACTTGTCTGTTGTGAGCCTCTAAGTAGGCTGTAACCTGTCAGTAGGATTACAGAGAGCTGAGACTCACCTGAGGAGTGATCCGGATGACCATCGGACATGGGCGACCCTTCGCCAGGGTGCCTGTGATCCAGGTGGGCGTTCTTGTAGTGGGCCTGAATGGCAGCAGCCCCACCAGCCTCCCCCTCCACTTGGCCTTCACCCTCACCCTGCGTGGCCTTGCCGTTTTTCCGCCGGCGGGGCTGGTACTTGTAATCGGGATGGTCCTTCTTGTGCTGCATCCGCAGCCGCTCCGCCTCCTCGATAAAGGGCCGCTTGTCGCTTTCGTTCAGCAGCCTGCAGAGGCCAAGGTGGTAAAGAAGAGGGGAAGGAGAGGGGCAGGTATGTCAGCAGCCCCCCCACACCTATCCACAGCATCGTGGGGCACAGTGTGTAAATCCAGATGTCAGGGTGTTGCCCCATTGAGGGTATTTCACAGAACAACAGGGAAAGCTTGGAAGTGTTTTCAGTGGAGATGGCAATATTTTCCTCCTCCTTGTTAATTATTAAGCCCTGACACTGGTTAGTGCCAGCACTGGGTCCCCCTGCCCCAGCTGCGTGATGCTTCTCACCTCAGTAAGTTCAACACCCAATCTTAAATTGCTCAAAAGCAAAGCGCAGCCTTTCATAGCTCTGTAAAATAAGGCTGGAAGATCTGTTTTGAAGGACTTTGGGCAAATTAAGAGCAGTTGGGATCATCCCTCAGACTAAGGCAGTGTGGCACACCCTTCCTACCTCTGGTCCTGCCTCCCGCGTGTCTCCTGCTCTTCCCTAGGCTGTATATATTGCAGTTTAACCTCCCACTCCTCCATAGGCTCTGCTTGAAGTTTGAGGCTCTGCTGAGCACAAGTGGCAGCAAGTGGTGTTGGCTTCCCAGTACCCATGTTGCTGCATGGAGCTTGCTGGGCCTTTGAGCATCTTGCAATATCCTAAGAGGAAACTGAAGAAAACTTCAGAGCAGGAAACTAGTGCATTCTGCTGCTCCTGGAGCTTCTGCTCACCATAGACATGGGTAATGCAAAAGGATGAACCACGGAGGACCAGCCCTTCTTGAATTTAGCCAAGCAGTTGTAAAACATTTAGCCGCTAGATTGCTAGCCTTATAAAAATAGATGAGCTTTGGTCTCTGGATGAAAAGCACTGCAGAAACATAAGCTCCTTCTCTCTATTCCTGCCAGGTCATGGGCTGCTCTAGTTAAAATGGGCTTTCCATGGAAATGGTGAAATATGCGGGCAGGATGGCTCAGAGCACTTGAAGATGAGATCAGCCTCATTATTCAAGCCTCTAGCAGCGTCTTAGCTTTAAGCACTTCAGTTTCATGTTATGATTTTGCCCCTCAAATACTCTTGTGACTCAAGGTCATCCTGCTTCCAATCAGAAACCAGTGCTCTCGGAAGGGACCAATCTTCCCATGACTTGCAACTCCAACAGCCGTTAGGAATGGCAGGGCTCCCAAATGGCAAAAAACCTTCCATTTATGGGATGTCTATGCCTTTTTCTCTCCAACAAAAGAACTGCCTGGCAGTGGGGTTGCGCTAGCACCTCCATGTCCCTGAAGCCCTTGGCACTAAAATGTGACCAACTTGGTTAAGCTGTAGGCGCTGAGGAAAAAGGCCTGAACTGGCCTGAAAGAACACAAAGGGGAGGCATGGCTCAAGGAGCATATAGGGTTGCCAGCAAGTGCTGGGTTGGTTCCTAAGCACTCCCTTTCCCCCTGCTCCTTGTGCATCCCCTCGGCTGGCAGCCAGAGGTGTATGGCACGGGCTGGAGCCCATTACAATGCTGACCTGGATTCAGTCCAGGCAGCCTGAGCAGGTTGTGGCCACACACCACATGCCTCCACTGCCTTAATCCCAGAGATTAAAGCAATTGAGCCGCTGAGAATCCAATACCAGCTTTCCTGTCTCCCTCCTGCCACCATACACTATGCTCAGACATCCCAGAGTGCTCTAATCCTGCAGCCTGTGCTGCTCCAGACAGCCTTCCAAAGGGACATCATGGCTAACCCTTGTAGGCGTTGTGGACTGGAAGGCAACTTTGCCTTGGCAAAACCTTCATCCCTGCAGAATGCCTCATCTTCACAGGAGATGGAGAATACAGGCAAAACCTGCAGCCTTGCAACCCAGGACACTTCAAGGCTTCCTGCATGCCCAACCTGAATGGTGCTAAACCTAATAAGATGCTGTGGTTGGGCATGTAAGGTCTCTCTCTATGTGGGCACTTCTTGGAGCAAGAGGGCTGTAGGCCACAGGCAGTGACACCAGCAGGACAGTGACAAGTCCACTCCCCACACCCTTACCTTCTTTCCAAAGCTGCCTGCTCCCTCCTCTCCCCCGGCTGGGATCAGAGCTCAAATCGGCTTTAGCAAAGTGAAACTGGTGCAAGCAGGCAAAGGCCAGGAGATTTGGGGGGATTTGGATTTCACCTGCTTCCTGCCCTCCCCCTCCTGCTCCCCACACCCCACAGGCTATAATGCAAAGGAATCTCGCACGAGCAGAGAAGTTACGGATCACAGAGCAAAGCCCTTCATGGGGTTTAACCGAGCCCTCACCACCCTCCCCGACACCGAGTGCTCACACCAGAGTTGAGGGGAGAGGGGCAACCATCCAGTGCCCTGCTCCGGGAGGAGAAAGAAGGGCTAAAATCTGTCTGCCCACCTCTTGTAGCCTCCCCTGCTGCTGCCTGGCATTGCCCGGTGACCGGCACGGCAGCCAGAGACCTGACCGTGTGCCGGGACTCAGCTGCCAATGAGTCAGTGTGGTGATGGGGTAAGGCATCAGAGTTGAGACAAGGCAAGGGCTGGCTGTGAGCAGAAGGTAGCCAGGTGGGCTCTCCTGCATGTCCGTGGCCCTGGATTTTGTGGATGTGACCTTATTCCTTGGGTGCTGCCATCCTCAAGCAAATAGCCCTCCATTGGGTCCCCTTGCTCCTGCCTGCTGAGCCTTCCTTCTCTTTTTCCTGTGCCTCTCTTGTTTTCGGCCCTGGAGGTGGTGCTGGCTGGCATCTTGGCTGAGAGTCATGCCGACATTTTCAGGAGCCAGCCTCCATTTGAGAGCTGCTCCCTGTCCCACCCCGGGGAAGGAAAGCAGCCAAGGAGAGATTTTGTGACTACCGAGCACAGAAACCATCCTTTTTGGTCAATGTTTGGTTTGTCGACTGCACCCCTCACACACCCTAAGCTGGAACAGACTGGGGGAGATGTATGGGGCCATAAGGCCCCTGGCGCTGCACTTGGGGGTAGCGTGGCCATCAGGACATGTCCTACAGCCTTTCCCAATGGGGACTGAAGCCCATGGAGGACATGGCGGTGGCACAGAACCGAAGCAAATGCCGGGCTTCAATAAAAAGCTGGGCCATTGCAGCCCATTTTGCAGAGGAGCAAATGGGGCAACACTGGGGTTATCGGTCAGTCTGATGCTGCCTTTCAAGATTTCCCAGCCTCTGCTGTCCCCACCCAGTGCCGATCGCTGCTGATGTGCTTGGTTTAATGGTGATCTGCAGGCAGACTCCATGCTCACCAGCACTCGTCCCTCTGCGTAACGTGTCCTTTACCTGTGTAAGCCCAGAGCAGCTGTGTGGAAATGTGAGTTGTCTGCATTTTCCAAAGCATCTAGCAGTGTAGGGTTTGGGTGGCTGCCTTGTGAGGGTGAGGATGTGCAAACATCCAGGGCCCTTTGCAGGGACCCTTCTCATCAGATATTTGGGACTAAGCCATCCAGAGCAAAACCTATCTGCTTGCAGTTGTACCAGTGTGTAGGAGCTGTACCTTAGGGGACAGCACAGATGTGGGCAGTGGGAACCTCAGTGCAGACCCAACTGTGGCTGGAAGACCACAGATCTGCTATCCTGGTAACCTTTGGACCACCTCCCCTGGAGTTCTGTTGGTTGATATTTTCCCCCAGCCTCACAGAAAGACACACGCACATGGTCCTACCCCAGCCAGACGCTGACTGCACCCGTAAGCCAGCTTACTGTGCTGCATGGTCCCCATCGGGGCTGGCACAGCTCAGAGAGCCACAGCCTGCACTAGGGACACTCGGGGAGGAGACGTGTTCAAGCAAAGCAGCTGCATGGCAAACTCTGCAGCATGCAACAACCCCAGGCATTAGCCCACAAGCTTCTCTGCCTGACCCATGTTCCTTGAGAAACACCAGGGGATCAAGACTGTTGTCCGGCAGCACTGTCCCCCTGCTCTGAGTCCCATGCATCCAGTAGTGGTAGCTATGCCCTGGGAGCAGGGAGGCAGTCAGGTGCATGAATGTGGCCGCGGGCTGGGATCTGTATCTCCCTGCGCTCTGAATGCAATATACCTAAGGAGAGCTTCACTGCTCTGCTGTATTTTCAAGGGAAATACAATGTTTGGAGCAAGG
This sequence comes from Psittacula echo, assembly GCF_963264785.1. NCBI lineage: Eukaryota > Metazoa > Chordata > Aves > Psittaciformes > Psittacidae > Psittacula > Psittacula echo. Next base: position 88,197,352 of record NC_137735.1, on the reverse strand, counting down.
CCGTTGCTCTAAAATCTGGCAATATTTTGCAATAAGGGAGCAATACCTTAAAATAACTCTTTGGGAATGAAAAGGTTGGGTTCCCCCTGCACACGTACCCCTTCCAGCACAGCTTCACAGTCCAGAGGCAGGCAGCAGAGTGGTAAAGGGAAGGGAAGGCAATGGGGAACAAAGTGGGAAAGAGCAACAGATGAGACATCTGCAATCACACCATGCCTTCCGCTTCACAAAGAAATCCCTTTGCTGGAGTTACACTTGAAGTTGGTGGGTTGGGGTAAATGGGCAGAGGGAGAAGTTAGACCCCAGTTCCTTGTGAACAAGGAGGTTTGGAATCAGGAGACCTCAGCATCACCTGTTGGATGGGGTGTGTGTTTTGCTTCTGCTTGGAAAAATGTGTCTTGGCCCACCCCAGGTTGAGGGCTTCCTCCGGGAAATGCTGTCAGGGCAGGAGGGAGAATGAGGGGGCCCGTTTGTGCCGCTTGGTGCAATGCGAGGACAGGGACGGTGCTGGGGACTTGCAGCAGAAAGCGTTTGTAACAGGTTGGTGGGGTTATCAGCAGAGACCACCACAAGGGACAGAAGTGGCACAGCCAGCATGACGCACTTGGCTTGGGCACGATGGGTCCTCTGCACACCCAGGGGCCGGCTGCGATCAGTGCGGGCAGCCTGTTGGTCTGTGGAGGAAGAAGGAGCGGGCTGGGGAGGGTACGTAAAAGATCCAGGGATGAAAATGGGCAGAACAAACTGGTGGGGCCAGAAGGACGAGCATGGGTGTGCCAGCAAGAGGGGAGCGCATCTCACTGGGTGCAAAGGGAGATGGTTTCAGCCGACACGTTGCAAGAGAGCCTGCTGAGGCTGGGACTTTTGCAGGTCTCTTCCTGGTAACCCTCAGCCCGACTTTCTAGCAGGGTCTGTCCTTGTCCATCTCGCTGCACCTGCATTGCCTGCCTGGGACTGTCCTGGGAAGAACTGATGGGGTCTCTGACTGCCTGGCTCCCTTCCCCTGACCTTCCTCCTCCACCATAACTTGGTTTCCTGCTTGCTCTGTGGTGCTGTGCAGAAAATAACCCCAGCATTGGGACCCAACTTCAAATAGGCTTGAGGCAGCCACCAACGTGTTAAGTTGGATGGGGCTCAGCCTGGTTCCTTCTAGTGCATGACTTGGCCCAACAGAGAAGGTGAGCCAAGAAAACAAGATCTCCCCTGGCAGTCAGGCAGGAGAGGACCCAGACGAGAGCATCCTGGTCAGGAACAATAGGGGAAGTTAGTGGGAAACACATGGAAAGGGCTGCTACCCAGGATGGCGGTGAGCTGTGCTGGGGAAACCTCCGTACATTCAACCACCACTCGCCCCGTCACCACCAAGGAGCCCCTGCTAAGTCTCCATCCTTCCACCTACCACATTATCTCTCTGGGACACCCCCAAACCTCAACCCTTGCGCTCCCGTTCCGCCAGCCCGCTCTTACCTCCAGAGCTTCCCCAAGGTCTTACTGAGCTCGGCGTTGTGGAGGTGCGGGTACTGGTCAGCCAGTTTCCTCCGGGCAGCCTGTGCCCAGACCATGAAGGCATTCATGGGCCGCTTGACGTGGGGTTTGCTCTTGTTACTTCCATTGACCCGGACGGGCATGGGTACCAGAGTCCAGTCATAGCCGCTCAGCACCTGGCTGACTGCCTCGCGGATGCACACCGGGAACTTGTCGTCGTCCGCCTCCGAGTCTTGCTGTTCCTTCTTGACCTTCCCCATGTCCCCATTCCCGGAGCCGGTGAGGTGCGGGGAGTTGTCCGACGCCATGGAGGGTCCTGGTGAGAGGCAGTGGTGGTCTTCAGAGCCCACGGGGCTCATCTCCACCTCTGAAAGGTCTTGGTCGTCAGCCATCGTTGCACTCGAACCCTTCTTCCTCTTCCTTCTTGATGTCCTTCTTCCCACTAGGGAGGGGAGGGAGGAAGACAAAAACAAAGGAAAGAAAGAGAGGGGGAGAAAGAGAGAAAAGGAGAAGCAACCACCAAATGTGAAAGGGACTCCAGGGTCCCTGGAGAGCTGGCCAACCAGGCAGGGGCCACTCAATAAAAGCGCAAGCAAAGCAATTGCTGTGCACACCGCAGAACCCGTGATCCATGGGGGTTGGGATGAGTTGGGGCCCCTGATTAATTGGGATATCGCTCCCTATCTCTGCATCGTGTGGAGCTGACGTGCAGAGGGGCCTGCGACAGCGGCATAAGAAGGGTTGGGGACCTGAGAAGAGAGTAGCACGGACCATCCTGCCCGGGCGCAGCTCCCCACAGGGAGTGGGATAGGGGGAGAGCTACAAAACTTGTGTGGGGAATTGCCCCTTTTTTGTGACGGTGTGCAGTGAAATGCCAGCGCAGTGTCCAGGGAGAGCGCCAGCACTGTGTCCATAAACCAGAAGGGATCGATTTCGGAGGAGCTGAGCGGGCAGCAGCACCGGGCAGGAAAACAGCCCAGGCTCCAAATCCGCACCTGGAGTGCCTGATCCCGGCTGCGGGGACACCCCATCCCTCACCCTCCTCTTGCAGCTCATAAACCGAAGGCTTAAAATACACCTACATTGCACACACACCTCCCCCCATCTATGTGTGTGTCTGCATGTACATATTCACATTCGTATATGTATTTACAGGTACAAACACAAACCAGGTTTAACTTTGAGACAAGCCTGGGTTATGGGTTGCCTGCCCCACACACTCCTCCTCTCTCCTTCTGTCTGCAGTCACCTCTAAAAGTCCCTGCTGCCGTGCAGCAAGTTCCCCCCGTGGAGAAAGAAACACTCTAAGAATAAAAGGCCTCTCTATCCCCCCCCATCCAGAAATAAAGGAAAAAAGAAGAAAGAAATTAGGAAAAGATAAAAAGAAGGGATAGAGAAGCGTGCCTCTGGCTTAGCCGGCAAACAGCAGAGCAAGGGCTGCTGTCCATCCCTCCAGTTCCAGAGGGTGACACAGACCCTCACTGCGGCTACTGGATAAAGTAGAAGTAGGGGGGATAGAAGCAGGAGCGAAGGTGTGCGCCTTTGCGAGCGGGCTCAGGTAGGGACTTACGTTGCTGGCCGGGGTGCCGGGCAGGTCCTGCGAGGGCTGTGATTTGTATTCCAATGGCCCCCTTGTTCTCCCTGCCAGCCCCGGTGGCGTCGGGGCGCGCGGCGCGGGGAGGCTCTCAGGCAAGTGCCATTCCTAGAGGGAGCTTGGTTTTTACTAATACCCCGGCTGGATGCCTCTCGCTGGCTTTGCTGCTTAGCACCGGGGGAGGGAAGGGCGGAAGGTGGAGCCAAGCGCTCCTCACAGCCAGAGCACACTCGGTGGGGGACGGCGGGGAGGGGAGGCAGGCAGCCCCCAACCCCACCTCGGCCGTCAGCTTGTTCCCCGCTTGCCCCTGGTGCCGGCTTCTTCATGAGAACTGCTTGTGTCAGGCAGCATGTCCACCCAAGGGATGGTGCTGGAGGATCCAGCCCCAGCGCGCTGAGTGGTGGGGTGCTGGAAGGGGTCTGGGGTGGTTTGGGGAGATGGGTGTGCACCCCAGGACTGGGGTCCTTCTCCCTCCCTTCTCCTTCCGCCTGCTCCTGAGGGGTCTGGTGTGCCCCCATGTGCCAAATGAGGCCTTGGTCCCTGTCGCAGAGTCTCACAGGGACCCCGCTGTGCTGCAACAGGTTGGCCAAGGACCCTGGGGTCAAGATGCTGCCAAAATGGCATCCTCATTCACACCTTAGTGTGCAGGTTGGGGAAGGGGATGAAGGAGCCTGAGGATGGAGGACATCAGGTCCAGGGAAAATACTGTGCTGCTGGACAGTGGATATCAGTTTGAACCTTGTTTTGCACCCAAGGGATGGGCTCATCAGGTGTTCGTTTCAGCAGGGTCTTGCCAAGGCTTTGCTTCCTCCAACATGTTGAATTGCTTCTGAAGGCAAATGTGGGGGTCTTGCATGAGGAAAGGGAGGTCTCTGGATAAGAAGGACTCACACTCACTCATCCTTGCTGTTGTGCACTGGGACATGTAGGGGATCTCAGCACTCAGTGGGTTAGGATGTCATCACGTCTTCCATTTTCTAGCTCAGTTTCCTTCCCAGATGCCTCTGGTAGTTGGCTTCTTCACTTTCCTGTATGACCAGGGCTGGTACAGACCAATACCAACCCTGTAACCATGAGAGGTCACACACAAGGAATCTGATGATCCTCCTGGGTCCTCCTCAGTGAGCAATGGGATAAACCCAGCTCCTCGCTGGAGAGCCAACCTCAAGATGTTTCAGTGCTAAAGCAGAAAACGTAACGAGATGAATGGATGTGACCCCAGGAACCAGCTTCAAGGGATTTCAAGAGTGTTTTCAGCTCCTGTGGCTGGTACTTACTCTCCAGAAACTTCGTGTTAGAAAGACCCACCGGACAGACATGAAGCGTAGGGGAATCAACCCAGAGAACGGTGCTGAGCACTGAGCTAAAGCCCTTACAGCAAATCTTTGGGGCTGGCTGCTGCCCTTGCAGACCTGGCGGACGGCATAGGACCATTTCCCTGCCCATCTGCTGTTGTCTGGAGTAACTAAAGCTATGAAGCCATGGAATGTCTGAAGGGAAAACCTCGCTAGAGCCCAGTGAGAAGGTTTTACTGAAGAGAGCAGAGAGGGAATGGCTGCATTCCATCAGCGTCCAGCAGGCAGAGGTGCTTAAAGGTTGCGCTTTGATGGAGAAGATCCCCATCAGGAGATAAAGGAGCCCCATAGGGCACTGAGAGGAGCTTCCCAGCCTACTCAGTCATACTCCAATGGAGCAGCCTCTTGGCAGACTGCAGGGAGAACAAGACAATGCTTGACCCCAGCGGCACAGTGAGTGGTGGGGCTCACATCTTCCTGCTTGCCCACAGGGTCTGGGTGAGCAGAGGAGTCTGACCCACCACTCCCAATGGGGGCAAGAATGGGATCAAACCCAGGAGGGATTTCAGCAACCCACATGGCTCTGGACTGGTGTTTGTCCCACTGCTCATCATCCCCATCAGGGGCTGCTGCCAACTGCCAGGCAGGAGCCAGGTCCTGTTCATGCCATGTTGGAAGAGCTGCAGACAAGGACATCCTCAACAGCCCCTGTACCAGCTACGCAGCCTCTGCAATTTGCAGTCTCAGTCTCCTCACATTTAAATGGCAAGGAAGGGTTTTTCCCTTCAGTCTGCCTTTCTCCAGTTCTTGCTTCGTGTCTCCTTTGCTTTTTGCCTCCTTTCTGCACTCTCTTTCCCTGTAGTGCCTTTTTCCCTGTTTTCCATTCCCTCTCACAGCACTGATTACTTGTATATCCTTTTCCAAGTCTCTTCTCTCCACGTGTCATCGCTTCTCTTGTGCAGCGAAGAGGTCGATGCAGGAGAGAGTGTTGTGGTGAATGCACCTCTACTGCAGCAGGAAGAGGCGTGATGCTTTCTCCTCAGTTGAGGTGAGGAGACAGACAGAGGGGAAGGAGAAGAGACCACCCCTGATTCAGGAATCACTGCGGTGGCATGTCTGTTCCTTCAGTGGCCCCTGGGAGTCCTTTATAGAGACCAGGACCCTCCAAGAGCCACCGCTGGCCATGTCAGCTAACACTGCAGAAGTGGCCTTTCTAAATGCAAGTCTTCCTAATGACTGGTCCCGGGGGCAATACTGGTATAAAAGGTTTCCGGCCCTTCTCTTCAACATATGTTTCTATGGATGAGGTGCTCCAGGTTCATCAAAAGGGACAGTCCTTTGCAGATGAAGAATCTACCAGTGAAGGTGGTTCACGAGCCGGAGGCCTTGCTAAGCCACAAATTCCCTGTGACACGTCAGTGAAGTGAGTTCTTTGGACCTTAGTATGCAATTTCTCCACCATAAACCCATGTTGTGAGGGGTGAAAGTGTGCGGGAAGTGGAAACAGCCCACCACGTGAGGTGCCCCTGCATCCGCACTGCTCAAAGGGCAATAGGAAAGGTGCCCTGCCTGTTACATCATTGCAACGACAGGCAGGGTTTCAATGAGGGGACCATATTGGTGGGACACCTTCACCACCATGGTGGGAACACTGATGTTGCTGGGGAGGGATTTTGCTGGATGGAATCCATCCCCTGCGTGTATGGTAAGGAGTAAGAGAGGGGAGAGCCTGTCTGCAGCAGGATCCCCAGCATGAGAGCCAGGGCCAGCTTTTGTCCCCTGCCCAGCCCGGGGGCACAGCACTGGTATTGTCCCAGCACTGCCTGGGAAAATGGGAGGGGATCCCTGTGAAATCTTTCCATACAGTAAACCAGCGTCAGAGCAGGGGAGCGAGGGGGGAACGGCACAGGCAGTCGAAAACACACGCACACCCCCCCCACAGGCAGACAATACCCGCAGTGTGCTGAGGGAAAGGGAGACCCATGAATTGGGAGTTTGATAAGGATTTTCTCCCGCGCGTGCCCGCTCTCTCAACGGCCCCTTCAGTTTTCCCAACACCCCCCTCCCCCCCTTTTCCCTCTCCGTCTTTCTTGTTTGGGCCTCAAACAGTGCGCCGTCTTTGTTCGGGATACAGGTGAACGGCAATCATGTGATTCACACACACAAAACCAGGCTTTTTAAGAGCGTCCAGCTTGCTCCAGACCCAAAGACGGGAGAGGACACCCAGGCCAGGAGGAGCTGAGCCCCTGGGATGGACGAGCAGGCACCGCAGCCTCTGTGCAAAGTCTCCTTCCCGTGGAGGTGGGCATGCAAGGCAATGAGGGGCAGGAGGGGTGGAGGGGGGCAAGGTTCGGGATTTGGGGGCTGGAGGGGTCTTACGCAGGCCTACTTGCCTGCGTTGGGCAGGCTGGTGGGGGCTCGCGCTGGCCATGATGCTTTGGGAAGGACCATCCCAACATCATGCCGGAGAGGGAGGTGCAGAAGTCTCCTCTTGTCTCCTTGATGGGGAGGGGAGATGGATTTCCATGCCCTCAGCCCTTCCTCGTTCCCATGTGGGATTTGCATCTTCACCAGCGTGAGGCTGGAAGGGAGGGTTCGGTGAGGAAGAGGAGGGTGGCCAGCCTTCCTGATGGGAAGGGGGAATGTCTCCCTGCCCGAGTTGTGATGCAGGGAGAGCTGAAGGGATTTGCTCAGTCCCATGGTGGCCTAGGAGCGAGAAAGGGAGAGGACAGGGCAACGCAGGCAGTCATGGGAAGGTTGGCAGGGACAGTTGACCCTTACTGGAAGTCCTGCTGCCCTGGCCAGAACTAGCGTATCCAACATCCCCAGTGAGGACTGCATGCCCCCTTTGGTGTGGAGATGCCATAAGGCCCTATTACACTTGATCGGCACGACCATAACATAGCTGGGAAGCTGGTTACTCAGTCCTGGGGGGAAACGGAGGCTTGCGAGGTATGGCCACGTGACCGTCTGAATCATCCACGTAGCAAGTCAGGAAAGAACTGGAAAAGTAGCAAGGTTTCGAAAGATTATTCTCTTCATTTGAAGATCGCCTGCGTGTGATGCTCCAAGGAAAAGAGGGGAGGAGTAAAGGGAGAGGCCACCATAATGCTCGGAAAACCTATGGATCTGCAGCTGGTTTCACTCATGAGACATCATGGGACATGACTGATAGCAGCCCGTGAGAGGTCAGGACCAGGACGTACCCTTTGCTGGAGCACCCAAGCCCAGCCCTGTCTCCACCACTTCCTCATGCCCTTCTCTTCAAATTCCTCATCGATCCAATGTCATGACCGCCCTTCCAGGCTCCCAGCCTGTAGCTTGCTCTCATGATCAGGAGGAGCAGAGAGTGCCCAGAGCCCATATTCGTGTTACTCTCCATGATTCTGTGGCAGCTGTGATCTCCAAAGAACCCTTCAATTTGCCTTGTGCTATAGGCATCCTTCCAACAAGGAGACGGGCACAGGGACCATTGCCAGGCTCTGGGCTTCATCACCCCTCACTGGTTTTGACTGATGCTCCCAGTAGTGGTCCTGCACTTTGCCAGATGTGAACTGGATGCCCATGAGGCAGCATAAAGAGAAAGTGTTGTGGGGTCATTCAGGGAAAGCAAAGAGTTGGGTTTGGCAGCACCACACCATGTCCATGGGGTTACAGGACAGTCATCTGCATCAAGTGTACAGGACTTCTTGTCATGGGATACCAGGGAAAACAAAAGGCAGGCGATGCCTGGAGTCCTTTACTGCGTGACCAGTGTGATTGTCAACCCAGTGTCCTGCATGGGGCAGCTAAAGAAACCTTGCAGTGGCTGCCCTCCTCCGGGGTTATCATCCCCATGTGCGACACAGTGATGCTGATCAGCACGTGGCCCTGTGCTCCTATCACCCCAGCATGGAATGGGAGTCCTTGGGAAGCCGTTTTGGGATGGGGACTGGGACGTGGTTGCACAGTCCCACCTGCCCCTGGAGCAAGAGAAACCTCATTCCCTCTCCAAGGGAGGCATGGTGAGGGATGCACGTGCAGGAAACCGCAGCACTTCTGCCTCTGGTGTGCATGCCTTGATGCAGCCAAGCAGGAGATGTTGTTCAGCAGCATTCTGTGCTCTTAAAGCAGTGCGTTATGGTGCCAGCTGCTTTGGAGAGGAGGTGTAGGGAAAACCTGGTGGAAAGGAGAGAGAAGAACCACTGCTGAGCATTGCAAAGACCCCAAGGCAGCTCCTGTCCTGTCTTCTTGGACAGCCCAGTGTTTCGTGGGCATGGTGAGGACTTGTGATGGCTAAATGGGACAATTTTCCTGCATTACTCGGGTCTGGGAAGATCAAAGAGGAATGGGGCAAGCATATCTGTCTGCTACCTCCTTTGATGGGTGGCACGAGCCTCCCTGGCCATTAACCCCACCGTCTCCTGCCGGAGAGGCCAGGTCTACTTCCAGAAACAGGACCCCAAAAAGTGAGCACTGAAGGGGTGGGAAGCTGGGGGAGAAGGGGATGGATGGGGTTTGCCTTCTCTCACATGGAGTCTGGCATATCCTGTGTGATGTAATGGAGGGTGCTCTTGGTCTGCATGACAGAGGAGAGATGCCCAGAGGGGAGAGGAAGGGAATTGTACAAGGCTGGGCAGAACAACCAGAAAAGGGGACCCTCCCGATTGGACCTGTGGCTGTAGCAGCACCGAGTGACCCCAGTGGGTGGCTGAAGCTGACCCGGGTGATCTTCACCCTCTGCCAGTTCTCTGGCTGCAGGGAGGCTCCTGGGGAGCCGGGGGAAGGGTTAAGTCAGGAAGGCTTCAGCCCGCTGCCTTGGCCCCTGTAATTCCTCCAGAGAGTAGGACTGGGAGAACAAGGAGCCCTTTCTGTTCACAGGAATTAATAGCAAAGAGTCATCTGGGGTGTCATTCAAGCCCTGATCAGCTCCCGGAGGAATGCAAGGGAGAGCAAGTGAGGGAGCACAGCCTGAGGCCGAGGCACCAAAGCCAGGGCAGGAGCAGTTCGGCTGGTAACCAGTGTTACCAGCTGGCATTTGGGGAGCAGGACCCCTTCACCCCAGCCTCCATGTCCCCTCTGCCCTGTGCAGGGGGCTCACCATGACACCCATTCTCAAAGGGCTGCCACCAGCTCCTAAGCTTGTCCCTTGTTACCCATCACTTTGTATTGGGAAGGGGGGAGATGTCCCAGCCCATCACCACCACTGCACCTGGAGGGATGGGCCAGGCAACCAGGCGCCAGCACAACCCCACTGCGCTCACTGTGGACATGAAGTCCAGCAGACACCCCCTCTGCAGCCTCCAGCCTGTGATGACCGTGGGGTTTGTGCTCCAAAGCAAGCTTGCCCATGGAGAGGATCTCCAGGGAGCCCTCAAACATGGCAGGGGACATAGGGTAGTAGCTCAGGGGAGCACAAAGCTCAGTGCTGAAGCCTTTGCTGCTGGATCATCTTGCCCAGGCTAACTCAGTCATTGCAATTTCAGGAGAAAAAGATCAGGTCAAGGAGTTACCACGCTAGTGTTCCATGGTGTTGCTTCATGGCCACACAGGAAGGCTTGAAAGTGCTGCGTGGTGACACTGCAGTGTTGCCTGTAACAGCACCAGCCCCAGTGAGACAAGCAGAGATTTTGGCTACATCTCTACTAGCCGAGAAGAAGACCTTGAAGTGGTCCATCCTGTTCCATGGCCTCCTCTCTGCCTGCATCACGAAAGGCCCACATAACTACGCCTGGTAGCACAAGATGACCCAAGGCTCTGGTGATGCAACATGTTCAACCCTAGCATATGGACTACGGCGTCTTCAGGTCTGCCACATGGGGTGTGATCTGAGCTCACCAGCCTGATGGTGAGTGCCGTTCAGGCAGACACATCTGCGTGAGATGCAAACGGAGCCATGCTGGAGTGCACGAGTTGCTTTTGCTGGCCAAAATGCATCTCACCAAAGTTTCCCTTCCTCCCCACACACACCAGGTCAGCCCAAAACCAGCTGTAAGCACTAGGGCTGCATCTCAGCGTCCTCCGAGAGATGCACAGTGATGCCGGGATGGATTCCTCTGTCCCCTCCCCGGTCCCGGTACCACCGCCACAATAAGTGCGCCTTGTCGTAGAGGGGTTAATAAATGATGCAAGAAAGGAGCTCTTTAATGCACAGTGACCTTTGGCCTTTCATAAATCACAGTGTTGGGCTGCAAGTGAGTGGAGGGCGCGAGGCAGCGGGGGGAGAGGACGGGAGGGGGTCCCTGCAGCTGCGCCACGGAGTTGACATTGTTCCCACCATCACTAAAGTGCAACAAATCCCTCTATTGTGTTCCTGGTTTATCTGGTTCCTCTTGTTTATTAGCAGAGGTTGTTTGGCGCTGGCTCCAGCCCTGGGCGGGTGGAAAGAGTGTTGGCACGCACCAGAGGAGGGGAGGGAGGGAGTGGGGGGGATCGGGATGGGAGGACGAGAGCAGTTCATCAATGGCTGTATTGTCCCATCTTTTTTGTTGCTCCTGTAATGATATGTTCGAAAAAAGGGGATTAAATAAAAAAAAAAGAAGAGGCGGGAGGGAGGGGGGAGACGAGAGAGGGAGAGAAAGACAAACGGCACAGAAGGACTTGGTAAGAATGGCCAGTCTGGGCCTGCAGCGGATGCTGTCGCAGCTGGGGAGGACGGATGGGTCGGGATGGAGCCGCGACGGGGCTGCTCTGTGCCTTTATGCTGCTTATTCAGGTCGGGAGTCGTGAGCCCCAGTGGCTCGTGATGGGCCCACTCTATTCATGGCCAGCAGGGACCACGTGCCACAGGAGCAAGGGGGTGGGGATGGCAGGGAAGGGGAAGGAAAGCTGTTCTTCACCTCCTTCGGGTCTGAACCTGCCTTTGTATGGAAGAGGCGGCTGGGGAGCACAGCATCTTCTCAAAGCACTGGCAGCATCCTTCATCCCACTTGGTCATCATCCCCCAGCCTACCCACCCATCATAAGAAGTATCAGTGCCCCTTCCCAGATTCCCAGTTTCTTGCACCCAGATCTTGCTTACACTTGCATTTTTTCTCCTGGAGCTGCCTGTGGACACGTGCCCATGGAGAGCTCCACTGGTTTTCCTAGGGAGCAGCAGGACAGTGCTGGAAGATGATGGCACTTCGATTGCCACTTTGCCTAAAGCCAGATGACAGCACAGGTAAAACTGACACAGCCACAGCAGCTTTGCTCATGCTCTGCCTTTTGCTACCCATGGAGCTGAATGGATGCAAACACCCCTAAGAGGTGCACATCCCACCATAGACAGCCTTTCTGAGATCAGAGTGAAATTTATTGAGATAAGAGTAGTATTCTATCTGGGATGCTCAAGCACATCTTCTAGTTCATCTCAGGATGAACTGGTTTTAACCCAACCACGCCGACCATTTCAGCTCCAGTGTGTCCATCACCTCAGGGTTGTCACATAGGGGCACCGCACATGCACAGGAGCTCAGAGATTGAAACATTCTGCTGAACTTTAAATAGCAGGTTTTATTTGGTGGTTATTAGGCTCTTGTGTCTGACCTCTCATCTTTCAACCTGGGGCAAGTTTTAAATGTAAAATGCCGGTCTGAAATAAAATGTCAGGAACTCCCTTTGAAAATGTCCATTCATAACATTTTGGCATTTAGAAAACAGAATAAATCAGGAAGATTGTCTCGAAATGAAATGGTTTAATATTTTAAATGTCCCCTTCCCACACTCACTTTCCAGCCAGCAGTACTTGTTGAATTTGGCCTGGATCTGCAACTAGTTTCATTCCGCTGAAGACCCGTTTCTTGGCAAATCATTTGCCAATAAATGCTTCCCCCATACCAATCATTCCCACTTTTGGATGATGCCACATCTTTCCCATCTCTGGGAGGTGTCAGGGTCTCCACAAGGTGCTGGAATGTGCTTGGATTCTTTGTTCCCCCAAGTGCCATCTTGCCTCCTGTGATCTCAGGACCCATGGCAGGCCTGCCATCAACCTGTGCCACCCGTTCCTTGAGAGTCAGGCGTGAAGCCCAGCACTGGCACAGCTCTAGCTTTGTGGCCTTAAAAACTAGAGGCTTAAACTCATGTAATGTGGTCACACATGTTTGTGTGGCTGCTGCTTAGGGTGTTTCTAAAGGGACATGTGAGGAGCTGGGCTGTGAAGGTCTGAGGCTGTAGAAGTGAAAGGGGGGGGTTGGAATGGGACAGGCTCTCCCTTACTGCAGGGATGCATGGCAATCCTTTTCACCTGAGTGGAAAACGAAGTGTGTCAAAACTGAGAAATATTGCTGACTTGATTAAAGGTAATGTTTTTCGGGCCCTCTTTTCCCATGTAAACATAAAATGAGAGTGTGAACCACCCCAGTGGCCACACAGAAATGAGTGTTCAGCTCCGCACTCTCTCCTTTGCCTATCACACCCCTTCTCCAGCACAAGTCTGATCAGCTTCTCCACTATAGGAAGTTCCCAGACTTAATTCTGTCTTCCCTCAGTCAGATATCCAACAGGTACCTCCATACCCAATGTCCTCCAAAGCATCTTCATGTAACCTCTGAAAAGAAAGAATGAATAATTCCTACCAGCAGTCAGGATCACTACTTGTTCAGATGAAACAGCCAGTTTCAACCTGTCCTTCCTTTTCCTCCAGTCCAGTGCGAGGGGACTTCGTAGGACTCCTGGATTACAAATATGAAGAGTTATAAGGTTTTCCTTGGAAAAATCTGGTCACACAATGAATTTAGCAACTGGAAACAGAGTAAAGTTTGCTTGTGCCAGTTTGAACTGGTGGCACCATTAACCCTACACCTGAACTGGATAGTCAAAGGGACGTATCAAGGCCAAATCCTCTTCTGAGACTGTCATCTCTCTTTTTTTAACTCTTAGGTAGTCTAAGTTTTGCCTAACCAAAGGCTACCTACCAGTCTCATCATCCCTCACAGCAGGCGGCACTGGTGACTTTGAAGGAGATGCTTTTGTCTGCACAGAGTAGGCCATGTCACATCACAGAAAGGACAGAGCTCTGCAACCTGGATATACAGAAGGCAAGTGCATCCCTGAATGTCCTCAAAGACAAAGACTAGCCTGAGCTGCTTCCCCAGACAGCAGTATCTGGATCACACCATAGATGATCCCAAGAGTAGTAATGAGGATCGGTCAGGCTGTGCCTGCAAAGCACTGTTGTTTGCAGCAGGCAGCACCTCTCCTTCCACATCAACAGATAATGGAAGAGAAAATAAATTCCCATCATGCACATCATGAACACGAGGAGGACATCTCATCCCAGCCAGTGTGGGAGACACTCCTCGGACACTGAGGTCTCCGCTGTGCTCACGGTGGGCCTGACTCTGCTTTCAGTGGCATCCCCTGGGGCAGGGACAGGACAGTGGCACTCACCATGAACTTCCCTGTCTGAGCAGTTAACAAGAATTTTACCATTAGGTTTTGCTTTCTGAACCCCAGGGAATTTCAAGGAATCACTTGTCCGCCAGCAATGGTCTGGGAGTTTTTAAATGACTATCAACATTAGGCTGGACATTCCTAACAAGCCCAGATGAAGTTCCTAATCAAGAGGTACATTTGGGACATTTTAAACCCAAGTGCCACATCTTGGGAACAGCACAGCCCCTGCACCTCCACAGAGAGATGCACCCTGTGCATTTTGCTCTGAAGCAGAGGGGTCACAATCCATTGCCCCCTGGGATGCAGGACACGGTGACTAGAGGAGCATGGCACTGCTTGCTGAGCATCCCAGCCCAGATGGGCACCAGGACTCTCCAGCACTGCCGGCTGCACAAGTGCACTGCCTGGAGCACAGCTGCCTCCTGTCCCCTCTGTTCCCTTTTCTCCCTACCCCCCAGAAGACACAACATCCATGGTCCCTTGGCCACCAACGTGGCCCCTCCATCAGGGGTCCCCTGCTCACTGGTCAGCTCTGTTTGAATCAAGGCATGAGAATCTGTCCCTCATCCACACAATCATCTTGCCTTTTCCCCCACAGCCATCAAAATCCTCCTTCCCTGCCTCCCTCTTTCTCCTTCCCGCCGCCTCCCCCTTCTCTCCCTGGAACTTCCCTGCAGCTGCAGAGCTGGCCAGACAATCGGGTGTTTTAGAGAAATACATTTTTGGGCTAATTTGCCATGCATAAGTGTTTCTCTTACCCTTTAAAGGCAGGGAACAAAGAGCACATTCTCCGGGAGCTCTGCCCTGTTGTGAGCAGCCCTGCAGCTGTACAGCGCTGTGCTACCCTCCGCTCTCCTGCTCCACTCTCTGCTAGCTGTGTAAGGAGATGGGGCTCTGCTTCTCCCTGGGACAACACCATCTCCTACCCATCACTACACGTTTCTGGTTTATAGAAGCAGAGGCAGAACAAGTGGGGAGGGAAGGGATTTGGCATCACTGCCACCTAGACTGACTTGCCAGGTCATCCACGTACAGTATTTTATGTTGAGACATTGTTTATTGGGAAACAGTCTGAATTTCTCTTTATTTGAGGCTTAATCCTGCATCCAAGTATTTATGTTACCACTTCAGTAAGTCACACTGGCAATGCATTACACACACTATTCTAGATTGCATGAAACTTTGCACTATCAAGGCAACCTAGTCATTAATAAAATCTCATGTGTGAGGTTTTCAGGTCCTATTAGCTCACTTCAAACACTAGTAGCCACCCTTCATTCGGGAATGTCTCAGAGCATTTTCCCTTTTAAGGCTTCTTCAGGAAGAAGATGCAGATGTTCTGGCATGAACTGCTCACAGGTTGTAAAAGAAGGAGATGGCCCAGAGCTGTTGGACACTGAGGAACTAAAGATTTTTGTCAGCCTTTTGGGGACCCCATTTCAGCACTTGCATTTTCCTACCCATGGAAAGCTGGTCCAGCAAATGGTTTCCTAAATGGTGCAACAGGCTCTGGTAAAAGCAGAACGAGGCTTTTAAACCAGTGAAGTCACTTGCAGCACTGTATCCAGGCAAACTCTTCCCATCAGCCCACTCCCATCCACCATGAATATTAACTCAGTCCAAAGCAGTCCTGTTTTCATCTTCAAGTCCAACACAGTGTAAGGCAGATAATCCCGTCAGGTCTAGCCTACCCAGAACATGCCCATCTCAAGATGCCATCTCAAACCTGCATTCAGATTGCACTCAGTCCATGTAAGTTTAGCTTGGTCAGATCAAAGCCAGTGTAACTCAGGCCAAGCCAGCCATACCCAGGCCATTCTGAGCAAACCAAAGCCATGCGCCATTCAGGGACTAGTATAGTCCAGCCTGTCCAGTTGTGCTCAAAGTCTAACTCAGTAAGGGGGTAAAACAGGATGTGCCAGCTGCAAGGCAACAGAAGCTCAGCTCTGAGACACTTGAACTGTGTCTTCAGGTAGAAATGTCTGTATCTCACAGAGGCCATCATGGCTTTAAGAGTTTGTGGCACTTGATCTCAAACAGGTTAACAGCCTTGGTCCCCCTGAAGCACCCTGCACATCATACCCGTACAGATGCACCCATTCTTCAGTTCTCTCTCACATGTTGTGCCCTATTGTTTTGCCTCCAGCAGATCCTCTTGACTCGAATCCAGATGGATCTCTTGCAAAAATAAAATAAATTAAAAAATAGAGACTTTGTTTTGAAATTATTCCATCTCTTTTAATAGATAGGAAAATAGGGAGAAGAGAGAAGAGTGAGGGAAGGGCTTGGGGAAACATGTAATGCAGGAAAAGTTGAAGGTCTTATGGACTGGAGACTAAGATTCTGAGCATCTAAGCTAGGAAAGGCCAGTCTGGAAGAAATGATAGCTGGAGGAATATACAGTAGAAGAAGGTGTAGGTGGCAACACCACCCAAGTGGTAGGACAGTGGGACAGGTCGAGCCTCACCTGGCACAGCCCACTATATCCCGGAGTTCCTTCCTCATTGAGCAAGGTTGGTAGCCATATGGATGTAAGAACTCAGTGACAATAGGAGTCTGTTAATGGAGCCAAGGCTCAAAGACATGTATTTGTTGATGGTGTGGTGGCACTTGTTCTACACAGAACACCACCTGATCTTAGCTCAGCTGAGATCTTAATGCTCTAAGACTCCTGCCTTGCTGTGCTACTGTGAATGAATTGTATGAGGGAGCAGTGGAGAACTTTGAGTTTCTTAGTTTTCAAACTGCATTTCAAACTCCAGGACTTCCTCTTCTGACTTTACAAGTGACTCCAGCAAGTGCTAGTCAGGTATTAAAACCATAGTGCCAAGAAAAAGTCAATTTCAGATGGAATTGGAGCTGCTATAGTGACAATCCCACTGAGCAATGGGTTTAATTGTATTTAGCATCTCCCTGTAGGAGACTGAACTTGAACATCACTGTGTGATGTGCCCTGGCAGGGCTGCAGGGCACATCACACGGCACAGGTGGTCTGAGTGGCACAGGCAGATTGGAAGCCAAGAACAAGTGCCAACACAAACATCCAAAAGCCCCAGAAGCAGCAAAATTCAGCTCCAGCCTTTGTGGTTACCATCTCCGTAAGCCAGAAAAAGGGAGATGATAGAAAGGAGAGGAACGGGAGGGAGAAGTTTGGAGAATGGGGGAGGGCTGGAAGCCTGAAGGCTTCTGTGGCCACATGATTTTCCTGTTTTTTTTCAAAGCACTACTCTAACACACACGCACAAGTCCCATGTGATTGCTTACTTATGAAAGCACAGTCGTAATGTTGTGTGCATCTCACATCCGCTCAGCAGCCCACCTGACTGTGGGTTCCATGGGCCCCCCCTGCACCCTCCCCATCTCTGCCATTCAGCCAAGGGGGATGGGTGACCCATGATGGGTGGACTCTGCTCCTGTCCTGGTGAGGTGGGGAAGCACAGAGGAGGCTCATCTTCCGTTTTCCAAACGTTCTTTGCTTCCCCTTTTCCTGGCCCTGTGAGAGGAGGCTCCAGATGCAAGGTGTTGTCCTCTCTGTACTGTCATGGGGAGAAAAAGCTTTGATTTCATATCTGACTGTCTCCCTTCTTTTAATTTGCAGAGCACCTGGAAGCAAGCTCAGGTACAAACTGACATGGTGCATGCTGATGTCCCACTTTTGTTCTTCAGATAGGTGCAGCTTCTCTTCCCTTGGGTAGAACTTTTTCTCTTACCATCATCACGGAAGTCCTCTTTCACCCAAAGGTTCACTCGACAAAAGAGGAAGCCTCCTTAGAAAGGGCAGGGAGGAGGGTAAGGGAGAGTGTTCACAGTGAAATAAAGCTGGTTGTTTCTTTGGGAGTGGAGACTTTCACCTACTTTCAATTCATTTGTAGAGAGAACCCCTAATCAAATAAAATTGTTCTTCTCAGTCAAAGGGAGGTCTGAGATGTGAGCAAGAGACATGCAAGTGTGTGAGAACAGAGTTTTTGAAGTCCAGCAGTAGGAACTGAATTAACAGAGGTTGTGATGGGACAAGATAATGCTGCAGTAAAAAATATCTTATGGTTGGTGTTTTCTTTTCTCTCTCCACAGCCAGAGGCACCAATGTCTCTAGATAAAAATGTCTGTGGAAAAGATTCATCACCTCATATGCTGCAAAAAAACCCTCCAGTGATCTCTGCCAAAACCAAAACTCCTATGAAAAAAGGACATCTGACATTTTAAGACTTTGGTATGGTCAAACCACCGAACGTCATTCCTACCTCGTCTTCCCAGACAATAAATCCTTGGCTTAAATTGCCCAAGAGCCAACATCTCTATCTCACCACACAGATTACGCCTCCCATGGCCATGCCTCTTTCCTGCACGCTCAGTAAATCGCCTGCATGAAGGGTTAATTCAACCAGGGCTTTTTACTCCAAGTTGTTTTCCAAGTAGCTGAGAGAATAGGTCTCTTGTTACAAACATGGCTTCTGGGCATTTGGTGATGCTTTCCCTTTTCTTTCTCTCTGTACCACAAAAGAATCTTTTGTTCTCTTGTCCCTCTGTCTCATTTACTCTCCCCCACCCTGCTCTGCCTCTTCCCTCCATTGGCTGCCAAGTGACTAAGGAATGGCAAAAAATGACCATAGCGCAGTCATGGCAAATATTTCTTCAGCTATTATCTGATAGAGACCTTGAGCATCTATGTGAAGGGCCCTCTGCCTTCCCTCGGGCTTCTCCTAGAGATGGGGAAAAATGAGTCAGACACAACAGGGCAGGATATAAGTCGAATCAGCCCAACATGCTAATGGAAATGTCTTGCAAATGGAGTCACGGTGCCTGTTTCGGGAAAATCAAATGATAGGGACCCAGAACTGGCAGGACTCCAGTGGCAGCTTCAATGGGTCTAGATTTTTATAGGAACTCTGCATTTATTAAAAAACACATGGGAGGCACAAAAAAGTCGCTTTCTTGCCTCCACATTTACTGATTCAGCTGTTTGTAAGCTGGAGCAGACACTCTTTTGTTGGATGGGTTGTTGATGTCTTTACTTTCTCCACACGATTGACGTAAATCTTGTTGTGCGTGATCTCCTACCACAAAAAAGCTGCGGCAAATCCCCGTGGGACATCATGTCTTCCCACACCCCGTTAAAATTATATGTCAGGCATTCCCACAGGCATCCTTCTAGCTATAGTCTTCTCCTTGAACATACTGCTTCACTGACTCAGTTTACACGTACGTACATAGATATGTAAAAGTTCACATGACACTAAAGTCACTGCAACTTCCACAATGACCTTTCTGAAACAGAAACAATTCCCCAGCCAAATTCCCACCTCCCTACCTTTTAGAGCATTTGGATATATCCGTCACTGATACTGTCTTCTGAAAGAAAACAAATTCTTTGGTCTCACCTGAAGCAAATCTTGCTGTTTCTGCCTTTCTGCTCATCTTCTTCTCTAGTGACCCTTTTTACTCTTCTGACTACCCTTTGTCCCAAGTCCATCTCAGTCTGTGTTGTGCCTCAGGTGAACATGGCGTAAGCTTCCTGGCTCCATCTGCCAAGCTTTCTGCACTCTTCTCCCATCCAGTGCCTCAACTGTTTCGAAAGGCCCTTAAAACAATCTTCAAATTGCAGCCTTAGTGACTTCCCGCACACATGCACACAAAGCCGTGGATGTAAGGCGTTATCTGCAGAAATTTTATTCCTGTAGAGAAGGGGAATGGACTATACAGATAAAAGAGCCATTATATTCCCACATTAGAAGGCTTTCTTGTCTGGTGGATTTTAACCAAGCTGGTTAAACCATCATGAAAACGGTGCACTGACCAACTCCTTATATGAGTATGACTGTGCCCACAATGAAGATTTGTGTAAGTCAACCATATCTGTTTTGAAACTGGATGCAGAGCAGCTTTCATTGTAAAGCATCAAACCCATCTAATATGTAACAATTAAGGAATATGTAATAATCCTTTTCCTGCGTCCTGGTTTGATAGCATCTAAATGAATCCCAGCACAGACACAGAGATCCTCAGTGCAATCCCAGCTGGGCTTCACTGCTTCCACAGTGGCTCTATCATACAGGGTGCTCATCAGAAGTGTACAGTCAGCCTTAAATCAGCATCTACTGATCACCTCCATCACAAAGGACAACCGAAGCACCCCGAGATGAAGAATGATACCCCAGAGACTCAATAGTTCAAATGTGCATCTAATGCTACAAACACAAACCTCCGCACCAAGCAGTGCCCCTGATAAAGCAATGCACTGCTGGATTCTCTTAGAAACCCCCATTTAGAAATGGCGAAAAAAGGAAAAGGATTTGCTTCTCCCTAGATCCAATTCCTCTTCACAGGGTGGGATCCCACAGTCCTGCAGTGGAGACTAATCTAGTCAAAGGCACTACACTGCCTGCAGAGCCCCATCAGGATCGTCTTTGCACTCTGTGGAGACCAAGATGTCAGCTGTTGAAGTCCCTTTGGAAAAAAGCATCTACCACCATCTCTTTCACAGATGAGAAGCCCAAGGATGGATTATGGATTCTTACTTGGATAATTCTGGATGAATCAAGAAAAGAGAGAAGGGATAGCTGGATGGCTAAATAAAGCCAATGAGATCACATGTTCCGCCTTTTTATCTGCTTTTCTCTTTCTGCTTTTGGACAATAAAGCTTCCTTTGATACAGAAGAGGGACGTAGGGAGTGCAGGGAGAGGGGGTGCCAGAGTCACCCCAATGGCCCCTGGTCACTTATCCACGCTCCTTAATGTGATGTTCCCACTGACAGAGACAGAAAAAGACAGTGATCTCATGATTCCACAGACGATTCATGCAAACAACCTTGGGAGATGAGGGGTGAAGGGGACAGGAAGAGGGGTAAAGAATGATTGAGGAAAGGAGAAAAAAGGGAGAGGAAAGGGTACGAGTGACAGAGAGAGGGGATATGGGAAGCAGGACCTTGGAGGGCAACTGTGGATGGCATTAGAAACTGAAGGTCAGAATCCAAAAGAGGATGTGTAGAGGGATTGTAGGGAAAAGGAGAAGAAAGAGGAGTCTTGAGACCAAGGGTAACAGGCCTGGTGGAAGAAGGTTAGGTGTGACATTGTATGGCAGGACTGAGGGCAGGGTGAGGGATAAGAGTTGACTGAGTTATCGAGTATGTAGGAAAGGGAGGCTGGACTCAGAGACAGTGTGGCGGGATGAGGAACAAGGACTTGATATGAGTGTGCGAAGGAAAGGAGGGAGAAGCACCTATGGGGTTGGGGTACGACTTACTGAAACTTGTTACTTTGAGGTTCTGCTTATACAAACCAGGTCACCAAATCTGCCAAGAGAATAATCTTGGTTTCTCACACCCCCAGAGCAAAGAGATGCTAGGAATGTGATAGGGAGAAAGATTTATTACCTGAGGCATTCAGCCATGTCCAAGGGAGGCAGTGATGAGGCAGTGGGGCTGAAGACAGGCAGCCTGGTTTCAACTTTGCCTGGGCTGATCTCTATGCAGGAGACCTTCACACCTGCACAGAGGAGCACTGCATGTGTATTCTACCTCACCTGCCAGCAGCCTTCTCCTTAAGCCTTCTTCCTTTCCTTCCCTTCCCTCCTACCCTTTTGTTCTTCCTTCCCTTCTTCCCTCACTCCCTTCATCCTTCTTTACTGCCTCCCCACAGTAAGACGAGCTCAGCACAGTCTGAAGGAGATTACCACCTTCTTCCCCATCCCACCCCAGCAGCCCTCGTCCCTAGACAGTGAAGCAGCCAGGGCCCAGCAGGAGGTTTTTGAGCCCAGAGGGCTCCTGTTAGACCAGGAACAAGGAGGGGATGAAGGACTGGAGGAACAACTGGAAGAAAGTGTCTCCCATTACAAACTGCCATCTCCATATCTCATGACTCTCTGACACTGGTCTGTCCTGGGGGCTCATCACATTTCCCCCCTCCTCTGTCTGCTCCATGGCAGCTAATCAGTGACCCACTGACAGTCTCTGTCCATCACTCGTCTCTGCACGCAATGGGGTAATTAAACCCTGACCCTCCACTCCTTTTATCCATTTCCTCTGCACAGTCACTCCCCGAAACAGGAGAGGTGAGGGCGTGCTGTGGAGGCTCCTGCCCCAGCCTCCAGCTGTAATGAAGATGTAAAGCACATGAAAGATCCACTGAGAGAAGAAAGATGCTCAGGGGGCAGCCAAAGAGGTATTGAGTACTACAAATCTTCCCACATGCTTATATTGAGCTCTGCTGACCTACCTCCATCAGGGACCTTTGTAAACCTTCAGCTCTTTATCATCACACCCACAGGTTGTCTAGCATCTTTTCCCTGCCCTCTCATATCGACAGTAAACCCACTCCTCCTCTATGTGTCCTTAGGGCAGTTCCAGATGGGGGTGCCTAGCTCAGGTAAAAACAAAGCCTTCCAGGAGCCTCAATACATCCATCTCTGGGCTTGCTCCCCTACACTACCACCCAGCTTGGTTGATGTGCCCCAACCAAAGCTTCTGGTGTGAACCCATCACCTCCACTGGAGCTAAGCACAGTGCCTCAGCCCTGGCACATGAAGGTTTCCTCATTAAACACCTGCAAAAGGGCAGAGGGAGCTCTTGGTAGCAGAGCGCACCCCACGGAGCACAGCGGATGAATGCAGGAGCTGGCTGGGACCTGGTGATACTGCTTTTGCCTGCATGTTGGGACAATGAAGGATGCATCAAGTGACAGACCGGAGTTCACAAATTGCAAGGAAGTTCTTTTTATATTTGTCCTTTTTCTTTTTTTTTTTTTTTTTTTTTTCCCTGGCTTTCTGGCACTCCACAGAATTTATTACACAGATTGATAAAGAGCCAGAAATGATGCTGAGCAACTCAGACTCTGCTTCCTGCTCCCTACCCCAAGTGGGGAAGCTGCCTCCCTCCCACTCATGAGCAAGAAGGGCTGGGGCCACCCGGGGAAGGGCATGACGGGTAAAGCAATGCCCCCTGAACAATTAAGCACTGTCCCAGGCACTGCACACCCTTGTCCCGGGAACAAAAGAGTCACACACAAGAGACCTGACTGTGAAGCCTCCATCCGCTTTCATCACTGACCCCCGGGGCAGGCAGGGCACAAGGTCAGCCCACTTAAACTCCAAACTCAGCCAGAAATAGAGCTGGGAAGTGGGCAAGGGTGGCCAAGTGCAGGGGTCCCCAACCATTTGAGGGGTTCTTTGACTGAGCCATTTCATTTCATCAAAGACACATTTTTTTCTGGAAGGAAAATGGAGAGCAGTGGGTGTGAAGGGAGTAAGGGGGAGGCAGAGTGTTCACCGTGAATTATGACCACTCTCAACAAGAGTCTTTTACATTATGGAGGTGAGGAGAGGATGGGGTAATTGGGCATGTTAGACCCATGCATAATGAGGGCAAATCTCTGCCTCTTTCCCACCCTCCACTCTGCCACTGCTCAGGAGATGTGGTCCTGATCGATATTCCACTGTGGAGCTCAACACCCTGAGGGCTTAACCCAAGGACTATGAGCTTTGATACTACCTCTCCAGACTGGAAGTCCTCTTGGGATGGGCCATAGCCTGTGGACATGCCCCTCGTGTGAAAAGGCTGAAAGTTGCCTTAAAAATTAAAGCCAAGCCAGGGCTCATGCTTTCCACCTGCAGGGGCTCAGAAAACCCACCAGGCTTTAAGTTGCTTTTTTTTCAGGCTGTAAATGCTGCCTTTGCATGTATTACTTTCATACAGGTGCAAGCTGCACCTTCTAGGGGACAGCACTAAGGAGTATATTAGTGGTAGGTAAGAACAGATGCTCCTGAGACCTATCTCCTCAACTAGGAAGAGAAATTTGTGGGGACAAAGTCAAGGGGGAATCAAATGTGTTTGGTGCATATAATCAGTTTAAACTTAAACAGGGGAGATTTAAGTTAGATATAATGAAGAAGTTCTTTACTGTGAGGGTGGTGAAGCACTGGAACAGATGCCCAAGGAAGCTGTGGCTGCTCCATCCCTTGGCAGCATTCAAGGCCAGGTTGGACACGGACTTGATCAACCTGGTCTAGTGGAAGGTATCCCTTCCCATAGCAGGGGGTGGGAACTAGATGATCTTAAGGTCCTTTCCAACCCAATCCATTCTATGATTCTCTGTGGGCTACAGTGCATTGACCATGGAATATTGTCCATTTCACTAGGCTTCTTCCCTCTAGATAAGCTTCTTATAATCCTGAATGTAGGATATTTCAAAGGACAATTAAAACACACACTGGTGGGGGGAGGGAAGGAGGGGAGAGGGAAGTACAAAAGAAAAAAATAATGCAGAAAACCCCTGCTTTTCACATCAAAAATGTGAAATTTCACTAAGTCAGCCTGAATTCCAAAAGACAGTAATACTGTGTTCTTTGAAACTCTATAGGGCAAATGTTCAGTGCTTGGTGCCCCCACGGGGAAGGATATCTCCACCGTGTCCAAATGCATTGAAGGTTCATCTCATTCTGGGAAGAGTTTGAATACAGCACTGATACGATGTACAGGTTGGGAAATAAGCAGTCACGTCATTTGTAGCTATGTTTTCAATGTTTCTCACCTCTTCCTCTGTGAGTTGGTAGCCCCAGGATACAAGTGTTAACAGCAAACACCCACCCTTATGTATGATAAACCACCCCTGTGTATGACTGTTCTCTACTCCACCTCAGTGGGGCTGCCACCACCTCCATCTCCCACCTATACCATCTAAAGGTCCCTGCTGGGGTTTGGGGCACCCAGCAGAAGTGGAGCAGCAACACGGAAGGCAGGCTGTGGAGTGGTGGGCAGGGAATACAGTCCCATACTTAGCCACTGGAAGTTCTCCCAAACCCAGACAACACAGCTGGAGAGACAGGAGTCAAGGAGAATGTTGTCAGCTCAGCGTTAGTTGACTCTGACAACAGCAGCAGAAAAGCAGCCAGAAATACAAGATTTAGCAGAGAGCCAGTACAGAGAGACGCACCTGAGTGCCAAGAAGCTAACCAGTCATGCAACGTGTGATCTGCTCACAGATTCCTTATTACATGTGATGAAAGACAAGCAGGAGGCAGTTAAACTCGCAAGGCCTCGGCTGCCTTTGCAGGGGTTGTCTATTTGGGGGTGGAAAAGTGTCTGCACTTGCAGACTGAGCCCTCTTGATCCAAGCTGTGTTGGTAGACTGAAAGCAGTGAGCCCAGGATAAAGCTGTGTTTCAAATTGTTGATGCAATGATTAATCAGACCTATCCTTGAAAATTAACAGCTTCCCGGGATTATTACTTTTTTTTTTTTTTTTTGCAGGTTGGCTAGCCTTATTTTTTTGAATTTTAGATAACCATTTTTGTCAGTAATTCATGATTTCTTCCTTTGGGAGGAGGTGATTGGCTGGATTTCCAATGCTGAGACAGACATGGCTTTAGGGCACACACAGATTCATTCTCTATCTCACACAAAGAGAATCCAATCAATCTGGGACGTGTTAGTGCAACTGTACACAAAAGGCAGGGTCAGCACATGCATACAAAGGCCAATGCTTCAGGGAAGATACTGAAGGACACACACATGGAGCAGCACAAATGCAAGGCACATCAGACCTATACGTTTGGGCCTTGTCAGTGTCAGCAGGCCTGGGGGGTTTTTATCATCTCAGGCCAGTTCTGCCTCTTGTCTTTCTCTCTAATGGTAGGAGCTGCTAGGAAAGTAGTCATTCACTGCCTGTTCTTCTCCCCTGCAGCTCTAGTAGCAGAAGTGGACACAGGAGCAATGAGGTCCTGGGGCTTGTTTTAATGTTGCCCAGCCATGCACAAGGGCCTGAGCAATCCCCTTGGGCACAGCCAGCTGATTTATGTTATGTAAGTGTTCTCCTAGACATGGAGAAAACTTCCCGCCTCGCCTTGCAGTAAAATAGGAGAAATATCCCACCGTTGCAAACCCAGGCCACCTGAATCGAGGCTCCCTTCCTGCAGCAGAAGTTCTCAGCAGCGGCCACACGGTGGAGCTCCCCCTTAGAAGTGAAGCCCAGCTCACTGGCCTGGTGGTCACCTCCTCCGGGTGATCCTGCAAAGCTCACGGGCACGAAGCAGGAGACAGCACATGGACTGTGTGTGGGACTCCCAGGCCCTCTAACTCAGTACATGGAGCATTCTGCCTTGGCACGGGACAGACAGCAGGCTCGATTTCTGCCTCTGCTGGAGATCTGCTGTTTGACATTGGCTTTATCAGCTCTTGTCTGTATCAGCTGTCAGCTCTGGGGAGGGTTCTGTAGGGTTTCCTCAGTGTTTGGCAGTGTCCAGCTAGCCAGGGGCTGGACTTCAGAGGGGGCTGCACTGTAACTGTATCACAAATATCTTAACCCCTAGTTGTCTATGGCAAAGGTATATGCTCTAAGGAGGACAGGGGGAGAGATCTTTTAAAATGCATTCCAAATTAAGTATTCGAAGAAGAAGAAAGTTATGGACAATTGTTTTAATCCAATAATTTGAAAGAGATCCAAGAATTACACAGGAAAATGTTTCCAGGTGTTGCAGGACCACAGCATTGCAGAATCTGTCCAGTTAAATTTTCACTGTCTCTAAGGATGGATATTCCCCATTTCTTTGGGCTGTTGTAACAGTGCTTACCCACCCTCAGAGTGATGGTTTTATTCCTTTTATTGCACCAGAATTTCATGCTGCAACGTGCAACCCTTGCCTCTTGCCTTTTGCTGTGCGAAAGTCCCAGGAAGAGCCTGGCTCTGTCTTCTCTGTATCATCCTCAGTCACAGACAGGTGATGTTGCACTGCTGAGCCCCAGTGAGCTCTTCACATGCAGAGATCAGGGCCTGGATCATCAATTCTGGTGCTTCACCAATGTAAAACCTCTGTCAGCATAGAGGGTCAGGATGTCAGTCTCTTCAGAGAGCTCCCACCTGAAGGACTGCATTTCTCATTCGGCTTCCCTTCATAAATAAATAACCTCTTAGACCCAGCATTTCAAAGCAGTTTTTAACAACACGCTCTTACTCCAGCATTGTGGGTAGCTTCAGTCAGTGTTTTGATGCATACAGTTCATGGGGCTGCATGCTGCGAACACTAACCACCCTCTCAGTCAGCAAGTGAAGTCATTGTCATTTGCCAGTCCTTATTCCTGGTCACGAAGGAGTTTTCAGTTCAAAGAGTGCAATTTGCTTTCTTTTTTCCCTTTTTTTAATCTGTGTCAGTAAGCCAGATTTGGCAGCTGGATAACTGCTCTGAAGCAGCAGCTCAAGAGATGACACATAATGCAACAGGCGATCACATTCTTCTGGGAAATCAAAGCATTCTCCCAGTGATGGTGCTATATTGATGGAGGCATACATCTGAACACCTAACCACAACCCCATCATACACACGGCAAAGGAGAAAACCACGCAGAAGCCTGGTGATCCTGCCATACCCATCACAGCACAGTGGGTTTGCATACAGCTGTGCTGACTGGCTTCCAATTCACTGCTTCCACAGGTCACCGCTGGCCTGCCAGCAGTAGAGGCGATTGTGCCAACTGGTTTCAAAGCTCTTTGTGTCCCCGCTGTCAACTGAATCATCAGTCTGGGACGTGTTCATATTCACAAATGTCTTTATGAATAAATGCTCCCTTCCATGGGTACTGGGCATATTTGTGCAGGGTACATCACCTTCCCTAAGCAACAGCTCTGTATTCTTCCAAGTACTAAGCGTAACAGAGCGTCTTTTCCTTGAGGTGGCACACTTTGGATGCCCCTCCTGGTGACTGAACAGCTGACAGCTCACCAAGATCCACCAGTAAGAGCTGCAGGACAAGCCACGGCACTCCTGTTTCATGCTGTGCCACAAAACCTGTTCAAGTCAGTGCTTCCCATCCACGTTTTCAGCTGCTGCCACCGTTTCAGCTCCCCCTCTGCCACCTACTGACACAAAGGCTCTGCCTCACAGTTCCCTGCGTTTGGACTCTTCATCAGGGAATGTAGCAATAGGACAAGAGGTAATGGGTTCAAACTGAAACAGAGGAAGTTCAGGTTAGATATAAGGAAGTTCTTTACTGTAAGGGTGGTGAGGTGCTGAACAGGTTGCCCAAAGACGTGATAAATGCTCCATCCCTGGCAGTGGTCAAGGCCAGGTTGGACAGAGCCTTGGTTGTTATAGTCTAGCGTGAGTTGCCCCTGCTCATGGTGACAGAGGGGTTGGAACTGGATGATCTTAAGGTCCTTTCCAACCCAAACCATTCTGTGATTCTGTAAGTATCTCAGAAACCTAAAGCAGAGTTGGACGTAGCCCAAAACCTGAGCTGGAGGCTGCAGGCGCAGCTCCACCATAGTGCCCAGCCTTCCTTCTCTGCACTGTTGTGGCCTCCAGGGGACACACGACAGATCCGGAGGACACTTCCTCCGAGGAGCAGCTCCCTGAACCAGCCGCACGAGAGAGGGGTGTCTGGCAGGAGAGAGGCCAGCCCCTTCCTTCCCTTGTCCCCTTCCCCTTACCGCCTTCCCTCACACCACAGTAACACCGCCGCCATTCCTCGCCGCTCCCAAGATGGCGACAGGAGCGGGCTGGCCCCGCCCCCGCGGGTCTTCGTCTCCATGGCAACGCGGCGCACGCGGAGGGGGCGGGGCTACACCGGGCTCTTCCGGCCTGGCCCCGGCGGTGACGTGTCGGCGGGGTGACAGCGCCGTGCTGCAGGTGGCGGTGGGGCCCCTTGCCGGGCGGCCACTTCCGGTGAGCACGGGGACCCCTTCTCATCACAAGCATCCGTCTCAGGGCCGAGCCCCGCCGTTGTACCGGCGGCGGTGTCGGTGATCTTCATCCCCACACCGGCCCCTGTCAGGGAGACACCCCCTAAGCGGTCGCGCCAGTGCCCGGTGTACCCTCCCCCTCCGCTCTGAGGGCTGAGGTGTCGGGCCTCCGGGAGACCCCGCTGCCGCCCACCGGCCCGGCCCGGTGAGAGGTGCGAGGCCGCTGGCAGGAGGGGTGCGGTGTGGCGGGGTGGTGCCGGTGGAGCCCTCGCCCGTTGGCGGCCGGTGGGGTTGGGTGCGGTGGTAACTGCCTCCGGAGGCCGCTGCAACGTTGTGGGACAGCGTCACCGGGGCTTTGGTGCTGCCGAAGCATGTGTGAAGCCAAAGCATGTCTGCTGATTACTGCCCAAATTAGATAGGAAATGAAATGGGGGTTAGGGGGACGGGGAGGGGGGAGGGGTTATAGAATCGTAGAATGGTTTGGGTTGGAAGGGGCCTTAAAGCTCATCCAGTTCCAACCCCCTGCCAGGAGCAGGTTCACCTCACACTAGACCAGGTTTCCCCAAGCCACATCCACCATTGCTTGTTGGCACCAACATGCCACTCACACTACCAAAAAGCCTGTGAGAAAAACACATCTCCATAATAGTGCTAAGGCACACAGACATACCCTTCTGAATGGGATGGCAGATGGGTTTTAAGCACAGCCACTTACAGATGAGGCTTTTTGTGAGAACAACTTGGGAAAAGCTTTGTGTAGCCTCCCGAGATAAGAGGAGAACGCCAAAAAGTAGAATGTCAAATAGACTTCATAACTTGCTGTGAAGTCAAGAACAAAATGGAGATGTGTAATGATGAAGGGGATAAAACTGTAAATATCTTTAGCAGCTGTGGTGCAGGTAGAGTGTGTGGAGAAGCAGCTTCCAGAAGGGATCACATTTTGTTCTGTGCTTTGGAAACACTGTGCGGAAAGTACATATGTGCGTTTTTAACCAGGCGTCATTCAAACTTGAGGACTTTCTCTTGTCTTGTTCAGAGCGGAGAATCAGAGACACTTGACATGTTTTTCAGCTTTGGTACAAGAACAGAGGCCATGGTGTGACATGGAAAAAAAGAAAAACGAAGAAGGGCGCTGGCAAGGGTGATGGTTGATTCTCTGCAATTCTCTATTGAGGTCACTGGTTTACTGGGTTTTATTCTGTTCTTTTTTCCCAGGGAGTTTGGAATAAGCAGTTTCAGACAAAGAGGCTCTGCTTAACCGAAACAATGTTTGCAGATTTGGACTATGATATTGAGGAAGATAAGCTGTGAGTATTTTGCTTGTCTTTACCTGTTCTTTGTTAACACTAGAAATAGCTTTGCAGCCAAGACCTTATGGCAGTGTATAAATTTACCTGCTCCTGATGCTGTGTGCTGAAGATTTGCTGTTCAGTCCTGATTTCTTGCTTCCCCTGGAGACTGGGGATGGGCATTGCTGTGCTGCTGAGCAAAGGAGAACATGTTCTGTTGCTCTGGGGTAACTATTCTGTATTCCTGATTACAAAGCAGTGCAGAAAAACCTTCTGGAAATTAGTGACCTTAGCCAGGGAAAAAATATCTGTAATGGAGGATAGGAGGCAAGAAGAAGTGGACAGAAACTCGGAACTTCTTAGGTCTGTAAGGAGAACACCACTGGCATTCCCTGAGCAAGTAAAAGGTTTGATGAGATTAGCAATGAATTTAACCTGTAGCACTTATCTTGCATTTCATTTATGCTGTGCAAGGTTTCCTCTCACTCCAGCACTATGGCCCATGCTGATAGACTTTATGGCAGAGATAAAGTTTTCAGTTTGTATCAACCAGAGCTATTTCATACACATGCAGCTCTGCCTACCATGTTCAGTTACTCATTTCCCTCTCTGTCATTACAGGGGGATTCCCACTGTACCTGGGACAGTGACCCTGAAGAAGGACTCTCAGAACCTGATTGGGATCAGCATTGGGGGAGGAGCACAGTACTGCCCCTGTCTCTACATTGTCCAGGTGGGCACTCAGGGAGGAAGAATAAACCATCTGTGTAAAACAGTTTCCATCTCAGAGATGGAAAGCATAGAGAGTCCCATATGATTTGTTTTCCTCAAAGTGGGAGACATCATCTCACTTTCCAGTGAGTAAGATTTCCTTGCCCTAGCACCTAATGGATACATAAGAGACTTCTGAAATTATCCTCCTTGGAGAGCATGTTAGAATTCACAGGGGAACAGTGTGACTTTCTCAACATGAAGAAATCGTATGCTTGATGACATATGTCTTGGAGGCAAGAACTTCCTCAGGGAACTATATTATCAGCCTGCCCCTTCACTAAGAAAGGGAAAAAACTGCAGCTTCACCATGCACAAAATACAGCTGAGTTAAATAGGAGGAATGTAATCGTCTGGGTTTTTGTTCACTAGCCCTGTATTCACCTTCCTCTTCCTCTTGATTCCAGACTACTTGTGCTCTTTCTTCTCTCCACCAGGTATTTGATAACACTCCTGCAGCCTTAGATGGCACTGTAGCAGCTGGTGATGAAATCACAGGAGTGAATGGGAAGTCCGTCAAGGGGAAAACCAAGGTGGAGGTGGCCAAGATGATACAGATGGTAAAGGTGAGAGGTAGGAGGGGGCCAAGGGAGCTTCTGGGTCATAGTTTACAGTTTATTGTCCATTGGTAAAAGAATCCACTGCTGCTTGCTTCCAGCACAGCAGTTTGGGATTTGCTCTTTCTACAGGGAGAAGTGACAATACACTACAACAAACTTCAGGCCGACCCAAAGCAGGGCAAGTCTTTGGATATTGGTAAGACTGGTTTCTTTCTCCTTATAGTGTTAAAATTACATGGATGGGTGAAAGACTGGTCCAAGCTAAAACCAGAGTCAAACTTTGGTTCCATTCTTCCTCTTAAATCAGTCATTTTCAAGTGGATGCTGTCAAAGAGAATTACAGGTTTAGAAAAAAATCCTTGCCTTGCTTCTTGAAATAGCCTTGAAAGGTGAGGCGTGACTTGTTGCAGGAGGCTTGTTGCAAGAGGCTTGTTTCTTTGTGTTTAGCATGGATGGTGAAACTCAACCAGGTAATAATTTTATTTATTTTTAATACCTGTAAGTCATGCTGACTATTGAGATTTTCACAGAAATGAGGTATGCAGAAATGTGTCTATCAGAAAGTTCTGGTTGCAGTTTCTCAGCTTGGAAGACAATGATGAAACACACCTATCTGCACTGAGTTTTGTACAACCATAAACTCTATAGGAGAGGAGAGAGGCTTATTTCTAAAACAAAGCATGTATTTTGAAGTAAGCCTACACAGCTGTCTCCTTTATATGGTCACATTTCTCACTTTCCTAAAAATAAATGTATCTATTCTTTTTGCTTTCATGTATTTTTATGGTGATTAAGGTGCTAATGAATTGCAAGGGTTCAGGAAAATCATGAGGAATGAGATGGATTTCTGGGGAAACAGAAGTATGGTGAAAATGTGGCATTTTCCAGAGATGCTGGACACTGGCTTCAGCTGAACTCTTAGGAGCTGCAGGCACTTGGCACCCCTGCAAGTTTGCCTCTCAATAAATGCAGCTAAGTCATCTGATTCTGAAGAGGTTGTAACTGTCTCTAGTAATTTGCAGGATATAACCACCAGGGACAGAAATTTATTCCATCTGGAGGTGACAAAAGGGTTTAACTGAGATCGAAAAGATAAAAGCAAACAAAGGGATAACTTTGATCCATAAATTCTGTATGTCTTGCTTTTAGCCTTGTCTCCTGACTTCAGTTAGGTAAAACAGCAAGTAGCATAAGCAAAGTTTAGTTCCAAGTATCATGATAGGTGATTTATAGCAAAGTTATTGACGGGAATAATCTTCCAGCAGAAGTGCTGGAGCTTTATTGATTGGACTATATAGGATGTGATAGCAGAACTGATAGGCAAGATAGAAGATGTGCTATACACAGCTGGATTGAAAATCTAGTTCTTATGAAATGTCGGAGATTAACCGGAGTCAAGAGAAAGACTCAATATGAGTTATGCAACTTGCTTGAGTTTATTGCCAAAAACTGCCTTATTTATACAAGCAACAACAAATCACGCGGCTCTATCTTACCTATTATTGGTTAGTACCTACTGTCCATGCGCCTAACTCTATACAATGATTGGCTAAGCTAACTTCTTCACGAGGGTCTCTGCGTCAGCAGGGTACATTCCTTGCGGTAAGCTAGTTCCCAGCGAAGCGTTCCTTGGCAAAATTTCCTCCGTCAACTCCCCTCATCGGCGGCCATCAAGGACGGTTCAAGGTCATACAGCTACTTCGGTTAGTTTTGCTCCGGGGTTGTGCAGCCCATCATATGAGTCCAGGCTAGGGCTGTCAAGGCCTAGATATGGACCATATGGACTATGTCCTTGGTCTTTTAGCCACTGTTCTACATCTATGTAGGTGGGTTTTGTTTTTTTCTTGCTTGCTACCTCAATAGTGAGTTAAGTTCAGTTTATTCAGTGCCTGAGAAACCAGTGAAGTATGTTCATGAGCTTTTCATGCCAATGGAAAAGACTCTTATCCTGGTTTGCAACTCTCTTTTGGCCTTTAGTATTGAAGAAGGTAAAGCACCGACTGGTAGAGAATATGAGCTCAGGGACAGCGGATGCCCTGGGCTTAAGCCGAGCCATACTTTGCAACGGTAAGTATTGTCCAGGAGGACATTTTCTTAAGGAAACACTTACTCTCTTGTGCTTACCTACTCTTTATTGTTACTTGCATGGTCCACATGATTCCTTCATAATTCTTCCCTTCTGCTTTGCCTCACTGTTGTGATTGCCAATGCCCATCCCGATATATCCTGTCAGTGGGGCCATTTATGCTAGCTAGGGTCAAATTAATTTAAAGTGAGGAACCACTTAGTGATTGCAAATAGGTGGTGACCCCACACTGTAAAATAAGTTTGCAGTTGGTTTAAAAGCTTCCCATGCTGGGCCAGGAGACAGGCATTAAAAGGTGAGGGAAATTTGAACCAGAGGCATGAAACTGTTTTTCCAGTTGATCAGGTCTTAACCATGCAATGGATTTGACTGTTCTAATTCTGTATTCTGATTCTTGTTTCCAATTAGATGGACTAGTGAAGAGGTTAGAGGAGCTGGAGAGGACTGCAGAGTTGTACAAAGGTAAACTGCGTCTTTCGTCAGACACCAGAGGGGGGAGAGGGATACCTCCATTATGTTGCAGTGAAATGATTCGAATCCTTTTTTCTGGCTTCTATCACAGGCTTGACAGAGCACACCAAAAGTCTTCTCAGGGCTTTCTTTGAATTATCCCAGACGCACAGAGGTAAAGAATCCTGAGTGAAAGGAGCAGAAATCTTTGGCTTTAGTTTTCAGGAGTTTTAGCCAGTACTTAGATGTATGGTTCCCTTGCTCAAAGAAAACTAAGTGTTGTGGAAATGAGCTGGGAAGGGCTGCTCTCTTGGCATTGGCGGTCTTACACATGGGACATGCAAATAATGCCTTGTAGACCTCTGGTCTTTAGGAGGCAAGATTCTTCTCCAGGGTCAGTTTCTTTCATGTGTTTCTATTTATTACCCTCATCCAGCATTTGGAGATGTTTTCTCTGTCATTGGCGTACGGGAGCCGCAACCAGCTGCCAGTGAAGCCTTTGTGAAATTTGCTGATGCCCATCGCAACATTGAGAAGTTTGGGATTCACCTTCTAAAAACAATTAAGCCGGTAAAGAATTTAACTATAGGAGTACAGGGTCTGGAGAAGAGGGGAACCTAGAAAGACAGAAGCCTGTCTTTGAAGGTGTGATCTTAAAGATCATTCATTGTGGGAAAAGCTGTCTCTGCTTTCCTTCAATGAACTCTCTTCATAAAGAACCTAAGAGGTAGTGTAGTGAATATATCAGTCTTGTCCCTTTGACTTTTGCACGTGGGTATATTCCTCTCCTTTTCTTTTGAGGATGAGGGGATAGTTTGATCAGAGTAGTCTTTAGAGCCCTTTCCCTGATATTGGTACCCATACTTAAAAGATGTCACTAAATGTAAAAGTTTAGATAAACAGTCCAGGAACAACTTAAGGACTTCGATCAGTATATGTAAATTGGAGTCTCCAGGGGATCTGTCCACTTATTTTAGCAAAGAGAGGATTAGATGTTGATTTGAGCGCCATTTTCAGTGTCGTATTGAATGGACAGCACTGGGTAGTGGGCCTTTGAATCAGGGAGGGTGGTTTCCAGGACCAGTTGAAACAAGATGAGTTGAAAGAAGGTGAATTCAGGCTGGCAGTGAGGCATGCATTTCTGAGACTTGAACGACTTGCCTGTGACAGTAATGGATGCTCTGTGATAATTCTGAGTCAAGATCAAACATTTTCTTTCAGATGTGCTCTAGTTCAAAAGAGGGTTGACTCGAGGCAGTCTCATGACCTGTGCTGATTAGAAGGTTGTACTTGATAAAATGTAGTCATGCTTTTTGGTCATACATTCAGCAACAGGATATTTCCCTTGCAGATGCTTACTGACTTGAATACGTATCTGAATAAAGCCATTCCTGACACAAGGCTGACTATCAAAAAATACCTGGATGTCAAGTTTGAATATTTGGTGAGCCGCTTGCTTGCTTTTTAAATGCTGGTCGAAATTAAGTTTCGTGGAATCATAGCCTGATCTCTTGGAGTCCCCCAAAAAGCTCTCCAGTCCCCATTTTTCCGATAGTTTTAGATTGTTTTTCATTAGCTAAAGTAAGCAACTGTCAAGGCATAATTGCTTTTATTTAGAGCATGCCTTTTATTTTTTCTCTTCTCTTCTACTCGCCCTTTGTTTTCTGCACCCAAAAAGCATGGGGTTTTTTAAGTGCATCTGTTCTATAACTGTAGGAATCTTATTTTCTTTTACCAGTTGAGAGAAGTATTTGGAGCTGCAGCCCTAAGGCAAATGAATATGGCAGCATCTCTTCCCGCATCAGTCCTTCCCACAATTCGTCTTTTTTTTTCCCTTTTTCCCTCCTTATTTACTCCCTTCTCATACTTTTCTGATATTGTGATTTCCCAAACAGTAGATGAACACAGGATTTTTCTCTTGCTAGGTTATACTTATCTAAAGTATTTGCTCCTGTAATAGAAATATTAAGCAGCTTCTTTCTCCCCCACCGTTTTCTCTCATCTTTCTCCAAACAGATTTTCTTTCCACTAGGGATGTTTAATATACTCTGATCCCACTGTGCTTTCCCCAGTGCTCCTAGCTGTAGCATTGAAGGAAGACTTGAAATGGTACAACTGTATGGCTATGGGTGATGATGAAATCACTTCTCATTTTTAATATTTCCTTCTGTTTTAAATTCTGTGAAGTCTTACTGCCTGAAAGTCAAAGAGATGGATGATGAAGAGTACAGCTGCATTGTGAGTACCACCACTGTGACAATGACAACTGCATACTCTCTTTCTGCAGCTTCCCCATACACACTGCCCTGTAATTGTAAAATAGCTCCTGTGCCTGTTTGCATGAAACTGGTGAATGCATCCTAATAATTACATGCATTTGTTCTTAATGTTTTAGAAACTGGAGATCCTTAAGTGCTATCTGGGCAACACTGTCATGACTCACTAGTGCTGTGGAATAGTGGAGGGACCAGACATCTTCTCTGCAGCTTGTTTGCTTAGTGGTTGCCTATCTCAGTGTTTAAGTAATATCAGCGTATGTAAGGAGGATTAAGGTGTTGTCTTCACAGATTCCATTTGTGTGTAGTGTACAGCTTATAATTAATTCTGGACTTGTTTCTGAGAAATGGAGGTTGAGCTTCTTCGCAGCAAAATGCATGTGAATCCTACATTTGTAGTTGAAGAAAATTGACTAAAGGATCTCTGTTAACAATAGGGGATTTAGGGGCTTATGACTGTAATCCTTAACAGCTCTGTTTAAGATAGCTAAAGGTATCCCCTACATGAAGGGGTTTTGGAACTAGATGATCTTAAGGTTATTCCAACCCTAACCATTCTATGACTCTCTGAGTGTATGATTCTATGTCCAGATGCTCTGCATTAAAGTAAGATCTTGTTTTATCCCAGGTATTTATCTCAGAGCAGGGATTTGATTGTTTGCAATGCCTAGTTCCCAGTGCCAGGATGGAATAAAACTTTCCTAAGATAACATTTAATTATATCTTTCCTTGTAAATGGGAAGGAAAGAATCCCAGTCTTGCCCAGCAGAGTCACATCTCTGGTTCTGGAGCATGCAGCGTGCATTATCAAGCCATAGTCTGTAACATGTATTTTTATGTAGTTATGTTTACTGGTGCAAGAGAAGAATGCTGTTCTGCTGACAGACCTAACCCCTTTCTCTCAGGACAATGTATTGGTCCCTCCCTACTGTTTTCTAGTGTTGTGTCTGGATGGTTGTAGATACCACAGGGTTCTCTGTGTAGATGTATAGTATGTTACACAATCCATATAGAATCATAGAATAGTTTGGGGTGGAAGGAACTTTCAAAGGTCATCTAGTCCAACTCCCCTGCACTGAGCAGGGGAAGCTTGCAGAGGAGGGCAGAATTTTATGTCTGATTGATATAAATTAATATATCCCTCAGCTCTTGGACTCTTTTGTTCACAGTGCTTGTCTTAATAGTTCAGATAAGAAGCCATCCCACTTTTCCAGGCTGAGTTGAAAGGTGCTGGTCCTTTTCGCTTTGCGTAGTAGTGATGTTTTACTGTACTGTGGCTGGTGCGTATTTGGCCTTCAAAGTGGCCCCACTGACTGCCAGTTGTTGACGTGGCTCAGTGTTCCTCATGTTTCGTGCTTCCTGACTGCAGTTGCAGTGAGCCTGAGAGGGCTGTAATAACCCAAAATCACTGTGAGTCCACAACAGCCAACAAACTTTGCATACAAGGTGTCCCTGCCCATGGCAGGGGTGTTGGAACCAGATGATCTTTAAAGTCCCTTCCAACCCAAACCATTGTATGATTTTGTGAGACAAGCACTGCTGTGGGAGTCTCTAAAATGGTGCTGTGTTTTTGGCAGGCTCTGGGTGAACCCCTTTACCGAGTCAGCACTGGGAACTATGAATACCGCCTTATCCTGCGCTGCCGGCAGGAGGCTCGCACGCGCTTTGCCAAGATGAGGAAGGATGTGCTAGAGAAAATAGAGCTCCTGGACCAGAAACATGGTGAGTACCACTGTTGTGACCATCCCCTGAAAAGGTCAGGCAAACGTGGCTTTGGCCTTCATGCCTCTCCTTCATCTCAGCTCAGAAGTCTTTACTGAAGAACCCTTTTGTGGCTGTGCCTGAGACATCCGCTCTCAGAGGACAAAAGGGATTAATGCTTAGGAAACTGTATCTAATGCTGTGAGGGAGGCTTGATCACAGCCTTCTCTCTGTCTGGGAAGGGGGTTTTCACTGACCTGACTTGTTCCCAACGTGTCACCACTACAGTGCAGGACATCGTGTTCCAGCTCCAGCGTTTTGTCTCCACCATGTCCAAGTACTATGACGACTGCTATGCCGTGCTCCGAGATGCAGACGTCTTTCCCATTGAGGTGGACCTTGCCCGTACTACTCTCAGCTACGGGCAGAAGGACACATACACGGACGGTGCAGAAGAAGAAGAAGGAGGAGGAGAAAGCAAGAGAGAGGGTAGTGGGAAGGAACAGGCAAATGGTGAAAAGCTCATTGATGATGCCTGAGTGGCCAGAGGAAAGACTTTGCAGACTGTTATAAATGTCTGTTTCACATAGCGGTTCATCCTCTGTGATTTCTGTGTATGTCCAGCCTGGAATTCCTCCTCTGCTTTGGGTGGGGGTAGCTGGTTGGATCAGGACCAACCTCTGCTTTCTCCTCTCTTCCTTTGCTTGTTTGCCTGGGTATTCCTTTTACTCCTAGAGATTCCTGCTGCCCAACTTGAATACTGAGGTGTGGGGAGGAAAATCCCCTCCTGCACTGCCATATGGCTGTGTGCAGGCAAGACACTGCCGAGCATATAGGGCAGCAACCACTCCCTTCTGGCACATGGAGGCCAGTTAAACATCTGGAGATGGCTACAAATGGCATGAAGAGCCCCTTTCTGTCCTCCCCTTGTGGTAGGGGAAGCTGTTGGCACCAGCATTGTTTTCTTCATCCCACTGCTCACTGTCTCCAAGCTTCCCATTCTCTGGCCTGTTTTGAGCTACTTCTGTCTCTTCTGTCCATCCCCATGGGCTGCAGGATTGATTTCTATAGGATGATCACTGTTTTTAAGAAATAGAAGTCTCAACTGATGTCTAGAAGTGGTGGTAGTACATGTGATTGGATCACCGTCCATCCAAGGAGCTGGAGGAAGCCCTCAAAGCAGGGGCTGATGGGAGTATGTGTCTGGTATGCAGAGCTGCAGAGGTAGAAAATCTCTTCCTCTGGCTTCCATCCTCTTCAAAGTAACTGATCTCCTGCACAGCTGGCACTGTCTGCATACTCCATAGCTGCAGCCCAGAGCTAGAATCCTGTAGGATGTGGCTCTGCCCTTCCCTGTGGGAAGGAGGGACCTGGCTCAGGAAAGAGCCCCCCTAGTCAGCAGAGATGCTGAGGTAAGAGTGCTTGTCTGTGGCAGACAGGTTCCTGGGAATGACAAAAGCTGGCAAAGCTGCACCCATTTCCTTTCTATCATTCTCTTTTCCATCTCTCCTTCATTACTGTATGGCTCTTCAGCTAGAGAGGAGAGACAGGAAGCCTCGTGGAGAGAGGAAGGCATGGCCTGTAGGCAGAGGCTTTGAGATTTTCTAGTGCAAAGCATGAATAGCATGCTGCTTCCCGCTCTCCTCTCTCCACAGCCATTTGTGCTGTCCTGGGCCAGCCAGCACCAGTGGCTGACATCCCATTCCCAGCACAAGTGAAGGAGGGGAAGGAAAATTGAGGTAAGTGAGGCTGCGTCTTTCCTCCTTCCTTTTCTCTTCTTCCTTTATCCCTGTGGGCTGATCCCAGATACTGATGGCACTTTCACTTTTGGCAGACAGCACGACTGCCAGGAGCAGTATGCTTCTCAGAGGCAAGGGTTTTGACTTCTGTCATTACATTCTAGTGGTAGTGAGAGAAGTTATTTGAGGACATTAATTTATGATCGAGATGTTTGTTTTTCTTTGTTATTTCTCTTCGATTTGTCTTTGGAGCTTCGTCATCTCTGTGGGTGCCTGGAAGAAAGCCATTCACGGTTAAGCTGCTCTGGAAGATTTCAATGGATTCTGTTGTACTGACCGTTGTCTCTAATAAAGAAAAATGTGACATTTCATTTCCTGTCCTTTATGGGTTTTCTTTAGAGGTTTATTTGCACATCCCCTATTGGTTTTAATCTCAAAATACAGTGATGAGAAGATGGGTGTCATGTGCTGGCCATTTATTTTTCTTGCTCATACTGGTGGATAACCTCTGTGCCAAGCTATGGTTGTCACTGCAGCTCATGTTTGCAAAGGAGAAAGCTTATAAATGCTGTAGCAAGGCCAGTCCTCCATGTAAGACCAGTGTGGCTTCCCAGGGGAGCACCAAATCACCGGTTGCCTCAGTTCTGCTGGGTGGCATCCTTGCATACCTCCAAGGCCAGCTTCTCCACACAGCTCAGCTGTTGCATCACAAGCTTGAGCTGATGCTTAAGACCCTGATCCTCTTTCAGAGCTGTTTGTTATGCCATAATACAGAGCAGTTCAGAGGGACAGAGAAAACTGGCTTGAAAGCTGACAATGTGGAGTGGAAGGCAGCTTGGCCATGTTTTTTGCAACCTGACTGGTGGAGGAAGAGGTCTGGGGATCTTACAGCACTGTCTGTAGCAACATCTTGTACCCTGAGGGCTTTTATGTGGTTTGTGAAAAGATTTCAGAGCAGGAGGCTTAGTGGGGAATGTTGACTGGTGACAAGGAAACAGAGGGGACCTCGTTCCCATGACCTGCCTGGCTGACAAGGGCCTTGGACCACTGGGAAGATGTGAGCTGCCACTTGGAGGGGGTGCTGGTGACCAAAGGAAACCCGGCCTGGGGGACAGGAGTTTGGGGTTGCTGGGAAAGTGCTGCAGAGCAACTTGGTTGAGCAGAGCACAGACAGTGATATTACCTTGTGGGGAGGGGGGAATAAGCTTGTGGAGCAGTGAATGAACGCCTGCAGTGCTCCATCACTCTTGCTGCTCCTTCTCTTTCTCCCAGAGCTTTGCAGCTGCGCTTTGTCATGAGGCTTAGTCTGATTTGGGATGTTTCTAAGTGGATTTGAGTAGGAAGAAGCCCAAAGTCACGGCTGTAACTGATCCACAGTCAGGGCTGACAATGGTGATGGGGCAAGGCACAGCCCCATGGGGTTTACCTGCTCCCTGCCAATTGCATAGAATCATTGACTGGTTTGGGTTGGAAGGGACCTTACAGATAATCCAGTTCCAGTGTCCAGTTCTTACGTCTCTTTAAACTGACGTTCTTCAGCAGCTTTATTTTGCTTGTCACTTAACTGCTCTTTGCTTAGGAACATCTAGGATGGAACTTTTTCCTTCATGTCCCTGCTCTCCTGCTGGTTCAAATGGCTTTGCGGGTGCTGCAGGCTTCACCCACTATCTGTTAACTTGTAGTCAGTCTGGTTTGGAATGAAACACCTATTTTGATGGTCCCATGAGCTGCCTTCCCTGTATCCCTCTGCTTAGTTTTTGATCCCCCGCTATAGTCACAGGTTCCCCCAGGGCCTCTGAGGTGAAGCAGTTCAGGAAACCGGAAGAAAGGGCTTTGGCCAGGGTTGTTTATAAAAGATCCAGTCCTAAAGCAGATTAGGAGTGGTTTAGGCATGCCAGGGAAGGTTGTCTGCTGAATCTGGAAATCCACCGCTGCAGCAGGGGTGAGGGAGTCATGCCTGCCTTACCATGTGCTCCAACACCCTCATCAATGGCACTGGGGGCTCTGGATTGTCCTTCTGCCTTACCTTTGATTCCTTTACGTAAGGGGTTTTTCTCTGAGAGGAAAACATACATGGGCCTGGTGCCATTCCTGGTGAGTGGATAATTGCCTGGGACACGGTTATTTACCTGCCCTGAAACCCCCACCTCCCATAGAGGCCAAGTTGTTCCTTCACACATCAACAGCACTCACTTCAGGCTAGATACTAATAGCTTGCTGCTATTCCTGTCGGCGAGGCTCCGTCTCCTGGCTGCTCACCCAAAGGCATTAATCTTTTTAGACGCCTTCTTCCTGCACTGCAGCAGCAGCCTCTACCCAGCACTTCCCCACTTGGAAAACCAGAATCGTGTGTCACTGCCTCAACTTTACCACCCACAAAAGATGCTCCAGAGGGAGGTATCCCACCACTTTGGCAGTGCCCAACGGAGGCACTGCAGGGAATGCAGTGTCTACGCCCATGCTGGCTGCAGCTGGAAGTGGCCCATATGATAGCTATGAATTATACCACCTCCTAAACCTAGTTCCAGCTGGCCTGGCCCTATCCTGACTGTGGAAGTGAGGCGGAGGAAACACTGACACCAAACCAAAGCGTACCAGATCTGATTACAAAGAGTCTCTAATTGTTTGTGTTCTGTATTATGACAATGCAAAAGGAGAAGGAGAGTCCTTGGCAACCTCTTCAAAAGACTTTCTCTGGGGCTGGTTTGAAAGTGAGGAAAGAAGATGACTTTTTGTTTTCTTTTTGGTGTTTGGGCTGCTCTGAGCCTGAGTTGCACCAGCGTGGGTGCAGGATGCAAGTAGACCTATCACTGGTAGGTATGTGGACGTATGTACATAAGGACCAGATATTCTCATACCTCTCTCTCTTACCTCTGTGTTTGTCTGCACTTTCTCCTCTTTATCTCCCACCTACCCTGCCAAGCTGAGGTGCATGCAAACAAGGCCAGATTTATCCATCCCTGTTCCTCTGCCCTGGCTAAAAGCTGTCCCTCTCCACCGTCTGGTCAGCATCACAGCCGTCTCGCGCCAACACCTCCCCGTCCCCAGCGGGACACTCGCCTCCCTCCCTGCCCTGCTCCTCTGCCACATGGTTGGCCTCCTCGCTGGCTGTCACCACGGCATTGTCAGTGCTGTGGGCTGGCTGGTGGTTGTCACTGCTGTGCTCCTCGGCCTCCTGCACATCGGACTCTGCTTCCTCAGTGTCACTCCCACCACCCGCGGGAGGGCTCTTCTCCGGGGAACCTTCCTTCTTCTTGCCTCGGTTCAGGCAGCAATAGGTGGCCATGGCCAGGAAGAGAGCAGAAAGCACCACCTCTGAGCCTGCCAGGTAGAAGATCACCTCGTAGTTCTTGAGAGCATCAACCAAGCGGCCTGATGGTTGGAGAAGAAATGAGAGTTAGCTTCAGCCTACACTTTCCTGCATGGACAGACCAGCACCTGCATCTGGCTGAGGACCCATTTTTCTTTTTGGTAGAGAGAAGTCCTTTTGGTTGGCCCACAGCTGATGATTTCTCTGCCAAAGAGACGTTCGCAAGGTATCTTCTCAACTCACTGTCAGTAAATGTGGTGAATTCATCCCCAGGTGAATGTATGTGCCGTGTCCATCCAAGCTGGATGGCGAGCAAGGAGCCTGCGTGCACGCCAGCATGCGTGTGTGCAGCTTATCCTGCACCAAACTCCCTCAGCACCCATGGGGCGGGAAGCAGCTCAGGAGGATTACACCAAACAAAGCCACTTTGTTCAACCCCCTTCTTCCAGCTGAGCACTGCTCCCCAGGCCTGAGCTGTCGGGTTTGCCAGCACACCCAGGCTCCCTGGGCCGGGGGGTCCTGCAGGTCCTGCCGGGGGGAAGGAGGGCACCACGATTTGGCTACCCCCAGCACTGTTCTTCAGTGGCTTTGCACTATCTGCATCCCATTGTGCATGCGCACAGTGCCAAGGCACAGCTGAGCTGAGGCAGGAGGGCCGAGGGATGTCCCCCATCACTACCCCCTGGTGTGCCTTGCTCCGAGGAGCAAGGTGCTGTTCAATCTCCCTCATCCCCATGGTCTATCTGCATCTGCGTTCACGACATGTATTCCTTGACCCTCCCTGGCCTGGGGCTGCTGACTGCCCCACAGCTTTTAAGACAAGACATGAATTACTGTTATCATAAAGAGGGTCTTCTCTTGGACACCAGTTTTTACCTGAGGGCTGGGTGGAGCTGCTCAGGGTGGGTTTTGCTCATAACTGGCGGTATGTGCTAGGGAACAGATCATTAGAGGTCTTCACTGATGGGTTTTAGCTCACGCGTTGCCACTGAAGGAAGGGAGTGCACGGAGCAACAAAGCGGCCCACGGTCTGTCCCTGACCCTTCCTCACAAATCACACATGCAGAGAACTCACTTCATTTGTAAATAAGCCTTTGGCATGATCTGACTTTCTCTGACACTTAACGGTAACCTACACCAGTTTCTCGGATGAAGGGTATCTCTCTATTCAGCAGCTCATTTATGGACTGACCGTGGGGCACGGACCTTACTGTGGCCTAGACCAGGTTGGTTGAGAAACTGTGTCTTAATCCTCTTTAAACGAAGTAACAGCAAATGCCTCAGGTGGCTCTATGAGCTGTTTTGACTTGATTGGCACCAAAATGCCTGTGCCTTTGGACTGGGGCCAGCACAAATTGAGATCATAATTCACAGCACCAATCAAAAGGCCATGGACCCCAGGGAGAACTTGAAAGATCTTTGCCTTGTCCTAATGAAGACTCTCAAAGGTTTGCCTGCAGCATGTGCCTGACCCTACCCATAACATGATTTTATGCAACATTCACAGTGAAGGCAGAGTCCTGGATCCCAGCACAAAAGGACTGATCAGGACTGAAGGACACTGGAAGTCATGTATATCCCTGGATAGCTCTGTCTACCTGCCATCACTCAGGTCTCTGAGCAAAGCAGAGAGGGAAATACCACTTGCCGTCTTCTGCCATGCTTAGATTCAGTTGTGGTGCATGGAGTGAGACTGAGAGCTCTTACTTCAGAACCCAGTTTCCAGAGGACATCCGAAGTTGAGGAATAGGGTCTTTCATCAAATAACCATGCCCAATACCCGCAGTACCATGGAATGGCAGCCAAACGAATCACCTGTGTTTTGCAGCAAGAGACCTACCTGCAGAGGGTGGCCCGATGAGCACAGCGAAAGCCTCAATAAGCAGGACCAGCCCGATGGCACTGGAGAACTTCTGTGAGCCCACGATGGCCATGAGCACCTCGAACTGCAGT
Organism: Psittacula echo; assembly: GCF_963264785.1. NCBI lineage: Eukaryota > Metazoa > Chordata > Aves > Psittaciformes > Psittacidae > Psittacula > Psittacula echo. The sequence continues at coordinate 88,152,822 of NC_137735.1, read as the reverse complement.
GCCCCCACCATGCCGTAGGAGATGCCGAAAAACACGCAGAAGATGACCAGCCCCGTGTAATTGCTAGCCCTGGCACTGCAGATGTCTGTCAAGCCATTGAAGAGCATAGAGAAGCTGAACAGGTATGCCACGTGAGGGCGGACCCACTTCAACCCTGCCACCATGCCGCAGGCCGGGCGGGCGAAGATGTCTATGAAACCAATGATAGAGAGCAAGAATGCAGCCTCTGTGTCTGGTACACCTGTGTCTTTGGCATAGTTGACCAGCAAGATGGGGGGCACGAAGAGACCCAGGACCAGGATGAACTTGGAAATAGTGTAAATGATAAACCCTCGGTTGGAAAAGATACTAAAATCCAGAAGCTTCTTTCCTTTCCTGGGCTTCTTCTTGGCTTTCTTGGCTTTCATGGTTCCATCAGTGGTGCTGATGCCCTCCTCTGATTTTCCTCCTATGGGCAGCATCTCCTTGGCTTCATATTTGTCCCGAGTTTTCTCCATCTTCCGCTTCATGCCCGCATCCAGGGGTCTCATGACTGCCCCACAAGTGCAGCAGTTAAGCAGGAGGCCACCCATGATAAGGAACCCTCCTCGCCAGCCAAACTTCTCCAGCAGCACTTGCCCCAGTGGAGAGAGGGAGGAAAGGAAAACAGGGCTCCCAGCAGCAGCCAGTCCATTGGCAAGAGGCCGACGCTTGTCAAAATATGTGCCCAGCATGATCAGTGAAGGCTGGAAGTTCAGCGCCATACCCAGACCTGCAGGAGGGTGAGAGCCAGGAGGGAACGGGAAGTGCAAGAACATGAGATGTGGTTTGCAACAGGCTGAAAACTCCCTTCAGGCTATCTTAGTCCCGAAGTCCCATGACGGGATTCATGTGTTCCTCACAAGCCTCTGCTCCTTCTGCTCCCATGGTGGTGGGCTGCCCCCACAGAAGGTAGGCTGAGCCAGCCTGTCTACCTGAGGTGTATCTGAACCAGGTAAACATGGACGTGTTTAACAGGACCTGTGCCTTAAACAGGAACTTTGCCTCTCTCGTCTACCACTATACACTGATGCCACCCCAGTTGCCATGGTCACCAAGCGTCGTTTTAGATCCAGCAGATGCATCTCCCACAGACGCAATGTTCAGGACTAGATGCCTCCTATGAGCAGATGCAAATAGGTGAGGGAAGATCTAATGTTAGACCCAATGCTAAAGGGAGATACAGCATGTTCTTGGCTCTTCTGCAGGTAAGTGTGTCCCCTTCCCAACTCGTGAGGCTCTCACCTGTCAGCACACCAGCTGTCAGATAAAGCTCAATGATATTGGTGGTAAAAGATGCCAGGATCATCCCAGAGGAAGCCAGCAGCCCGCCGATGAGCATCACGGGCCGGCAGCCAAACTGGTTCACCATGATGCTGCATACCGGTCCTGGGAGGAAGCAGAGGGGACAGAGTAGGAGACCAGGAGGAGATGAGACACCTGGGAAGGGGCAGCCATCCCAAATAGGGCACTCAGGAAGATGAAACATTAATGACAGAGATCATCGCTTGGCTGCTTAGATACGCATCCATTGGGCCCAGCCAAGGGATGTGGGGACTGCTTTTCCTTGCCTTCAGCCCCCCAGTGCCTGGGAACAAGAGGGGCTTGGTGTGATAGGGGCAGCACTTGAGCAGTGGGAGCAAACCCCATGTTAACTGTGTGAGAGACAGGTGGGGCACACCTCAGGTCTCCTGGAGCAGAGAAAAAGGGGACATGCAGCACACTTCTATAACAGAAGTGGTGGGACAGTTGTATTCTGCATGTCACCAGGTCAGTGAGCATGAGGAAGGCCCATGGGGACATGGGTCTTGGCCTGTAGCAGGGCAAGAAAGGCACAAGCTGAGAAGGAGGGAGTGTGTCCAAGCATCACCTGTCCCATAGAGCATGGCCAGCATGATGGAGGAGATCCAGGCTGTGTCGCTGTAGCCCACATGGAAATCTTTCATGAGCTCCTTGAAGTAGACACTGACGGCTTTTGGGAAGGCATAGGAGAAGCCGGTGATCACAAAGCAGCCGAGGAGCACGATCCAGCCCCAACCACCATCTGGGGGCTTCACAGGAGCTGGGAGATGCCCTTCCTCTGGGTCACGTCTCCCCATTGTCTAGCCTAGGAGAGGAAAGCAGGATGGGAGGAGGCAGGGCAACAGAAGGAGGGGAAAAAAGAAAGAGAGAAATCTCCAGGCACTGCATGAAGAGAAGAGCTATGAACAGAAGAGCTAAGAAGAGAAGAACATCTGCTACAAGGTTTCTCTCGATACCGGCCATCTCCAAGCTCTGAGAGCCTCACTGGGGTACCACACCATCTCTCTGTACCTTCATCCTGCCAGGCAGGGCAGGATTCCTTCAGGCTCTGAAGTCAAGCCACAACTGAGCCAAGGTGGGAAGGCCCCCCCCGAGCTTGGGCATCCTACAGCTCCGTAACTAGCTCCTGGTCAGACACAGCCAAGCAGGGTCACAGCTCTCAGCTGAGACTGGAGAGCTGCATTGGATGTGGTGGGGCACCAGGACCTGCAGCACTCCACTTGCTCCATATCCAGCCTTGCCTGCAGGCTGGTGCAAGGTGAAAGCCAGCAAAGTGGATCACTTTTGACTCCCAAGATCTTCCCTCAAGCCTCTCCCATCACAGTCCTGGGAGCCCTCCAGGACTTTCCCTGCTACAGAAGTCCCCACCAGTGAGGCACAGGAGCTCCATTAAGCCCCCTTGTGCTTTCCTCTGGGAGGCCCTGCCCTCTCTCGCCCTCCCTTCCCTGCTGTGAGGGGCCAGATTTGGGAAATGGGTGAAGGGGAAAAGCACTGCAAACCGGTGGTTATTTGCATGCCAGAGAGATTAGGGCTCTGTACCTACACATAAGGGCCCAAACAAAGCCTAAAGGGGGGAGAAGGAGGGAATTAGAGGGGATGTCTTGTGAGTAGCTCTCGGGGCTCTTAAGCTGCCCAGGAATTTTGTTTCAGTTGGCCGCTATGGGTATGTTTTTCTCGTTTCTCCCCTAGGCGCCAGGTCTCTGCCATGTCCCTTCCAGCACCACTGGCCCCAGTTTCTTGGTCAGCCAGGTTTATTTTCACACCTCTGTGTAAAGCTGTCACTGGACTTTGATTATAGATGCTCCCAAGTAGCATCAGACAGGCATTAGAAAGCAGAGGGGCTTTCTCCATGCTTGAGCTGGGCTTTGTCAGCTGGTTTGCCCTATTACCATCCTCCTGGCAGTACAAACTCAACGTGAGTTCTGTCTCCTCCCCAGATCCCTTGGCCGAAGGACTGTGAGATGGCGACAAGGTCCACATCCCTTGACACTGACGGTCATGGGAAATGCCAGCAGTTGTATCCTGAGACTGCTGAGGGAGCAAGGACACTCCTATGGACGGGACATACAGGGCTAGACCCGGGAGGTTTGGGTCTGTGTATGTTTCTCAAGGACTTCCTTCTTCTTCATGCTCTCCGAGCAATGGGCACCACTTGACCTGGTTCCCATAGCTGCTGTTGCTCAGCACGTTAGAAAAGTGCAAATCTTTTAGGCAAAAAGCATGGATGGCAGAAGCTGCAGGAGAGCCCAGGTAAAGGGCCCCTGCTTGGCAAGAGGTGGTGCTACCCCATGACACCACTGTGGCTCACAGGAAAGGAGAACAGCTGGTCTTTCTCAGGCTGCAGGAGGTTCAGGATGCGGAGCCGAGACTGATAACGGGGCTGGGAATTGCTATGAGAGGGTCTGAAGCTGCTGTTTAGGGGAACAAGGAAAAAAGACGACTAGGTGAGCCCATGAACCTGGGACAAGGAGGAAGAGGGAGCAGGATCTGACTCTGAGCACAGACTTGGGCGGCCATATCCTAACAGCTCTCAAGCTGAATCACGGGGCCCGGTGCAGCCTACTCCAGTCTCTTCCCCCTGGTCCCATTTCTCAGGGACTGTGGCAAGGGACAGGGGCATGAACTGAGAACAGGGTGCTATAAAGACATTTTCAAGGCAAAGAATGATGGCAAAGAAGAAAAGATGAATTGTACGCTCTCCAGACACCCATACCTCCCCCCTCACACCCTTTCTGGTGTTGTCTGGATCACTGGCACGTGGACAGCCAGGCTGAACGGTCTTAGTCAGCTTCTGCCATTCCCCTTCTCTCCTAGCTCCACCTGATTCACAGCCAGGTATGGCTGTACAAAAGGGGACCTGCTGCAAAAGCGCAGTGATTTCTCCATCAGTGCTGGTGCTCCACCACTGCACCATCTCCTGAACGTACCTACTTCAAGTAGGAGTGACTGCCACCAAACATACCCTGAGCCTTTTCGTCCGAGCCCCTCTCCCAGCCTCACTCTTCTTGATCTTGTCCTGCACCATAAATTAAACGAATCAAACCATTGCAATTCATCTGGCTTTTGGTTATGGTTTTTTTTCTCAGCTTCCTACCAAAAACCCTCTTGTGCACCTGTGCCGTGCTCTTCAGAGATTTCTGCAGCATCACCTGCCAATAAGTCCACAACATCTGGTTTTGAAGAACCCATTAGACAGTTATCCATCAGCACTGTTAGAGTTTGGAGCTGGATGAGCATCTCTACAGCAGCCACTTGTTCAGTGCTACAGAACTGTACATCAAGGCATGAAAGAGCTTTTACTTGCCTGCAGGTAAATATTGGCTGAAAAAGATGAGGTTCACCAGAGGAGCTCACCTCTGGAGGGCCTCCAAGACCAATGTACTGTAGCACATTTGTCCCAGCTCTGAGCTGGGCAGTTCAGAGTTGTTTTGCTCCTAACACTGCAGAACATGCATTAGCTCTTCTGTTCACAGCTGCACGTAGAATCACAGAATCAACTAGGCTGGAAAAGACTTTTAAGATCATCAAGTCCAACCACTACCCCAGCACTGCCAGCGCTGTTTACCCTGCGCCTGCTTTTGCACACTCTACAGCTTGCTATTCTTTTCTCCTCAGTTAAGGAGCTTTAGTCACAGGTAAAAATACCACGAGTAAGTTCACATGCACCTAAAAGCTCATCAGCATGGGCACCTGCCCTTCCCCGTGCATCGCAGGCAGGTGGACCAGAGCTGCAGAGCTACTGCCGCTGGTGGGGGTCAGGAGGAGACTTGTGCTGACACCAGAAGTCACAAGCCCTGGTGGGAGGGCAAAGACCACAGCAGGTTCAGCCGTGGCCGCCAGTCCCTGGACACACACAGAACATAAAGCAGCTGGCGCTGGACGATGCCCAGCAAAGCTCCACTGTGCCGGGCAAGCGGCATTCAGGAGGGTCCACATAAATGCTAGGGTGGCTCCTAGTGCCTCCACGCAGTACAGGTGGGGTGGGGGGTCTGTTTATTGAATGCAAGGGCAACGATTCATGCTACCAGCCTCCCCAGCCCACAGACAACACAAAGCTTTTGTTAGAGAATTAAATGAGTGCAGGCTTAAATTAAATGAGCTGCTCCGCTGGCATCCAGTGCCAGGATTCAAGCATCCCTCCACGCCACTGACCTGTGTAATGAAGCGACAACCTCCCGAGCAGCGGCTGAGCCTCTGAGGGCTGAGCGGACCGGTCAGCAGCACTTTCCTTCTCCCTCTGGCTGGCGCTTCCCAGCGCTGGACTAGGGCACACAGTTAGATGGCCCTGCTGGCTCTTTGCTCCATGGTGGGCACGCCGTCAGCCGGACACAGGGTGATGCCTGCAGGAATCCAGAGCCTGACCAGAGGTCTCTTTTGTTCCCCACTCCTTCTTTTGGGGCAACTATGTCCTCACTAGAGAGCTAACCCTGCTCTCAGCCTCCTCTCCTCTGGCTCCGATGCTGCCCTTGGCCGATCCAGGGGGATGCCCAGCGTGTGGGACCCCCTCGCCTGCTGTGTGTGCAGGTAGTGCCTCACGGCACTCTCAGCATCGATGTGGGTCAGCAGCCGCTTATGGTTTCAGGTCGGCAGAGACCGGCGGGTGCTGAGCGGGCAGAAAGCACCTCTCCACTTTTAAGAGGCTTTTCCAGCCAATGGGGAGGAGGTGGCTGCTTGCCGCGGCCCGAATCCCCCCCAACGTAATCCCGCTGCCCAGGGGCTCCTCCCCTTCCCAGCACAGCGGGGCAGGCTGGCGGGGGCAGAATCAGAGGGGCTGAGGCAGGAGGAAGCAGGGTGAGGATGGGGGATGCTGGTGATGGACCCAGCCAGGACAGAGGGTGCCGGGGAGGGGGCAGTGGAGGAGGAGGGCAGCAGCCCATGCTCCATTAAGGGGTAAAATAGGTGAAGGGGCTGCTTCAGAGCCCTCCACCTCTTCCTCAGCTGCCAGCCAGAAGGATGGAGAAGCACTGGTGTGATTTTGCATGTGTCCAGCAGAGAAGGAAGACAAGGATGGACCAGCTGAGGAAACTCTGCCAGCCATGGCTTGAAGTGCCAGATCCAGCCCATCAACATATCCACCCTCCTAAAGCACCAAAATCCCCTCAGTGGCTGCCACCTATAAAGAGGTCTGGCAGGCACTGGGGACAAGCCTCTGGCCACACAAGTGGGAAGCCATTTTGGGGAGGGAAAGACCAGGGCTGTAAATCCCCAAAGGCCCTCAGGCTCCTGGCAGTGGGGGGGCTGTGGGGGCTTTGCAGGGCTCACAGCCAGGGTTTAATTTCTATTAATAAGGCTAATCGGCTAAAGCCCTGGCCATCGCTTGCGCTCCTTCCCTCTCCCGCGTCGCCTTTCCCATGAGGGCTCCCCCAGCACATACAGGGCATTCCAGGCTGGTGAGATCCCCACAGATCCTGACCCCTGGGGTGGCCACGGAAGCATCGCTCTCTATTTTATTTAAAAAACCCTAATACTTTCGCCAGGACAACAGGCAGAGGAGCAGGGCAGCACCACTGTCCCTGCCCATGCCCTGCCCCAGGGCTGTGCAGTGAGGGAAGCGGCTGAGCTGGGGGGTAAGAAGGGGCTGATGCCGCTACAAAGGGGCCAAGAACAGAGCGCTACACGGTGCAGAACCTGTCAGCTGGTCCACAGCGCTGGGAGACCTCCTGTGGCCTCCTCCCTTTGGGCTTCATTCTTCTGGTGGCAAAGGGACTGTTCGGTGAGAGTCCTTCTCTGCCCACATCAGGGCCAGCAAAGCTTCACCTTTGTCATCCTGCTGGCACTGCCCCATGCTGCAGCTGACCTTACCCACCCGTCCCTCCACCTCGCAGAACAGCAGCATCCCCTCTCCCAGGTCACCAGCACCAGTAACACCACACTTCTCCCATTCAGGTACAGTAACATCACACAGGGAGGGGGAAAAGAAGGGATCTGCTGCTGTCTAAAGCATGCCAGGCAGCCCAGTGAAGTCTTGATGTCCCAGAGGTAAGGGAGGGGAAAAGAGAGGTTACTCCATGAGTGGTAGCGCTAGGTTGCTGCCTAGCTGGGGGGCACAGCCCATATCTTGTTTGCCTCCTCCTTCCCTGCTGACATTGTCCATGGCCTGCAGCCCTGCTTCATCGGATGATGGGTGCTGAGCGGTCGTTGGTGACTGTGGGACGCAGCTTCACTGTGGCAAAGGGGTTGGTACCTCTGGAAGGAGAAAGGAAACAGGCAACCATCAGGAAATCTGCAAAGACCATGCAGGGGTCCCGCTGACCAAGCAAAGGGTATTTAGTCCTGCTGGAGAGGCATCTCCATGCTGAGGAGGAGCTCAGTAAAGCTTGCTGCTGAGGATGTTCTCTTCCTCCTTAACACACACAGCTGCAGGTTCCCGTAGGGCTTCCCTTGGGCTTGCCTCAGGGCTTCTCTCCCTCCTTCTTCCATGGGATGTAGGAGGGACACTAGCAAAGGCTGCCCCTTGCAGTAGCACTCTCAACTTGCGGCCCCTGACCATACAAGCAAGGGGTCAGGGAGCAGAAGGAGGCTACAGCACCACCCCAGAAACATGGAGACACCAATCCAACCGCAGAGGGAAGGAAAGCAGGGATTTGTGGCAAGTCTCATCTCCACAGACCTGAGTCATCACAGCTAAAAGCCACATCCCTTATGCCTCAGCCTTTTCCAAGCAGGCAGAGCTGCATAAATAACGTAGCTTCACACTCAGCTGCTCTTGTGGCTCTTCCAGAATGGATGGGAAGGAGCATGGTGGACCCATATGCTGAGGGTGCTCAAGTCCTACCTCATATTATCAAAGACAGGAGAGAGCTTTCCCAGTCAGCAGAGGCCAGAATGGCCCACCTCTCCCTCCTGTCCTGGAAGGTGAGTTGTGCATCGCTTTCCTCCAGACACTTCCCTGCTTCTCCCATATTTGATAATCCAAAAGATTAAATTATTATAACACTGTAATAAATCCTCCCCTGTCTGATGATTCCAGAGTGGAATTTCACACCTCACTCACCGTGGGAAGAGTTCCGGGGGCCGGTCAAATATTCCTGATTTCTGCAGTGAAGAGAAAGGCAGCAGTGAGTGATCTGGGGTAGGGAATGGAGAGACACAAGGGGGGCAGGAGACACCGCACACACTGAGGAAGGTTTCACAAAACGCTGTTCCCTTAGGACACCTCCCTTTGCCTTGGGAAAGATGCCTCAGATCCCCGAAGTGTCGTGTCTGAAAAGCACAGCACACAGTGACAGTCTGAGCTACATTTCACCCTGCCAGCACAGCCAGAGATGCCCCCCTCGTGTTACTCACACACTCTGGCAAAGGGTTTATCACATGCTTCCTGTATCCACAGAGACCTCAAGAGCTGTAGCTGCCCACCCTACACCACATACTGCTTAAATGTGGACCAGCCTAACGGAGAAAGGTGGACCTAGGCCCTGTGACCCTTATTCTTGGCTATTAGATAGTGAAGGATCAGTGACAACTGACCTGCTAAAGCATTCCAGCTTCTGTAGCTTGTGCCAGACAAGAAAGGCACATGTGGCTATCTGTGTTCCAGTTGGGAAGTCAAACACACACCCGTTTGCTCCTGGCTCAGCTGGAGGATACCTTGGGCATAAGCTTAGAGTATGGCTGAGCCTTTCCAAACTTCTAATGAGGCTCAGTCGCTCTGCCATGGTACTCCAAATGTTCCACACACTTCATTGCTCAATCCCAGGCCTATCCCTGTACCCTAGCCCTGGGGCTGGATGAAAACCCATGACCCACAGGGGGTAACAGGCTGCAGATCCTGTTCCCCTCTGTGCTGTGCTGCCTGAGGCTCCCTGAAACCACAGAGCAGGACATGAAAGGAATAAAGAGTAATTAAATATTACATTTTTCAGTCCTTTAAGCCATGCCTTTGCTTGCAACCTGGAACCAGCAACTAGAGATGAGGTTTCCCAGCCTTCTATGAGACTGAACAAGTAATGCCCCATGGGCAGCAGTGTTCTTTCCTCTCCCAGGTCCTCACCTTTAACTGTCCTCAACTTTAACTGTGTCCTCACGAGTCAATTCCCCACAGCTGAAAGCACTGAGGAGTTGAGGGTTTCCTCCTCAGTATGCCATCCATAAGGCATGGGTTGACACAACTGGTTCTAAAGCCTTCCAAAATGAGTGTGTCCTCAGCCTTTGCCCCTAGCTTTTCCCTTAGCCCAGCTGTGATTTTAACCCAACCCCTGCTTGAATTTAGACGAGGAGACATATGAAACTCCTCTCCATTCTCTGAAGAGAGAAGAAGGATGGCATCTCTGTTAGCTGGTAACCCACTCCCAGCCCAGCCTGATCACTCCATGGTCCTACTATTAGCAGAAAGAGGTGCTGCCCTGGAGCCACCAGAAATCAGGCTGGGGGGTCATGGAGAAAAGGGCTGAACTGAAGGATCCCTGCTGAGCAAAAAGAGAGAGAAATGAGAAGGCAGGGGCACAAAAGCAGTCCCTTGTGGGGGCAAAGCGAGGTACTGAGGATCTGCACACACAGGTCTGACTGGCAGGGGTCACCAGGATATGGTGGCACATGAACAGACTGGGTGAGAAAGGCCAGTGCTAACAAAACTCCTTAACTCAGGAAGGAAGGAGGTCACACACCAACATCTGGAAGGTGTTTTCCTTTCTCAACAGGCCAAGGCAGAGAAGGTGTATGTTGGAGGATGGAAGTCAGAGGTGGCCCGCTCCATACACACGCAGCCCCACCAGTCACTCCTCCTGCACTCACCTTGGAGCCAGAACTGATCGGGGTGACCACCCCACTCTGGTGACTGCTGGCACCCATTGAGAGGGAAGGTGGGTTCGGCAAATGGGACTGGGCAGTGGCAGGCCAGTAATTGCTAGAGGAAGGAGTGCTGGGACGGTCCAGGATATCATCCATACTGTGGCTGCTTCGCAGTGGGAAGGACCTGAGCAAGAGAAGAAGACAGTGGGGTGAGAGTGGAAGAGCAAGGAATAGGGAGCAGCACGGCTGCTAGCCACAGCATGTATCTGTGGGATGCCTCTGCAGAAAATGCACATGGCTTGGACTGGCACACTCACAAGTGCCTTTAAGAAGGCACTGCATGTGTTAGAGGAGCCATCTAGGGTAAGCCTGTGAGATCTCAGGGCACAGCAAGGTGCTCGGCAGACGCCTCAGCATGGGAGCACTGCAGCTCTCCTCAAGGCACATCCCAAACAGGTACCCACTGGAGTTAGTGACCTACCAGGAGCAACTCCAGCTCCTGCCTGGCCAGTTGCTCTCCAGTTACCTGGTAGCCGGCTCCTCCATCTCTCTCGCGTCCTCCAGGGACTTGACGTAAGCTTCAGGGAACCAGCCGCATCTAGGGCACAGGAACAGAGACATGAAGTCCAGACAGCCACGGTTTGTGGTTCTTCGGACCCAGCTGCCCAGCACTGCTGATCTACACACATCACCCAAGCCGCTGCTGCTGCTACTGCATGTGACAGGGTTTCTGCACATCCTTCACCCCTAGATGGGGCGTGGGGTAATCACCACGCTTGGCAAAGGACCCGCTTATCTCAGAGGCCGTGCACAATCTGTGCTCCTGGGAGCAAGGCTGGTGCAATGCAGGAAGAGACTCTCTGTGTGAGCACGGTCACGAGGCAGTCAAGGCCAGAGCACAAGGAAGCTGTGGAAATCCCTTCTCAGGGCAAACCCAGAACCCCCTCAAAGAAGGGCACTGCTCTCGCTCGTCTCCTATCTGAGTGTGATCTTCCCTGCAGAGTGCAGTACAGGGACCCCATGCGGAACAGGCTTGCACGCTGGTGCTGGCTGGCAGTGCCGCAGGGAGTAATTCAGTAAGCGGAGGGTGCAGCAGTTTCCATGCCCTGCCTGTGCAGCAGTTGCGGTGTGAGCTGAGAAACGCCAGGCCTCTCAGGTAACTCCTGCAGTTCACGGCCCTGGGCTGGATCCCATCACAGGAGTCACTCAGCCTTGCAGACCAGGAGGGGGTCACTGTGCCCCTGGCTCTTCCACCCAAAGCCCCTGGGGCTTCCTCAGGCAGCTCATCCCTGTCCCACTGCATCTCTTTGGCTTGGGGAGCCCCCAGGACTGAGGACATAGTGAAGTCCCACACATACAGTGTATGAGGCAACACACAGACCACACCAGGAGGGGAAGGGGGAAGATGATTTCGGGTTTAAACCTCCCAGCTCCATACCCAACAAGCCTGCATCAGCCCAATTTACAGCACCAAAGCGACATACATGGACGAGCCCTCCAGCTTGCCATAGAGCCAGCCGTTCTGCGCCTCCGGCATCAGCACCGTGATGACGTCCCCGGTGTCAAACCGTAGCAGGGTCCGGTTGACGCCGGTCGTGTGGGGCACGATAGCCTGCACTCTCGCCATGCCGCTCGTCCTCCTGCTTTCACTGCCACTGCTTCTGGCCTCACCGAAGGAACCCGACCGGGAAGTGCGGCCAGTCGGGAGCAAACCTGCAGAGAGGCATCAGAGGGGTCTGCCTGGAGCCTGGCATCCCCTTGCAAGACCCACGCTGCCTCAAAGGGACCAGTGCTTCCCCAGTGGAACAATTACTCTAGAGGAGGAGTAGATGGCCTTTCTCTGCAGGGAGAGAGCAGGGCACAGCATGGGAAAAGCATGGGAAAACATGCATCTTGCAGGAGGAAAATCAACTCAAGCCGAAAATCAAGCTTTGCACTGTGTTTCCTTTGGCCAAACATCTAGAACATACACACTGCGTGCCCTAGCTGATGCTCTGGCTGATGGCCCTCTTCCTGACCCTGCTAGAACAACTGTTTGGGTAAGTTTTCTCTCCCACTGTCCTCTTCTGGGGTTTCTTTAAACATTTTAAGCTGGAATTCCTTAGGAAGAATAGGCAGGTGAGACATGAGGTAAGTGGCTGGATTGTGGGGCAGGCTAATATTTAATGTAGCAGCGTGAGGGAAGGTGCTTTACTCAAAAGGGAACTCCAGTAAGAACCAGCCCTCATGGTTCAAGAGAAACTGGAAATTGCACATCTGTGGGTTCCCCACCTCACGCAGCCGGGAGTCCTGGCCTTGTCCTGAATGGACCCTGCTCACCCTCTGGTTGAGCTCACCCTCAGTCTTGCCCTCCCGTAGGCACGGTCTTCCCACCATGCCAAGGAATGTGGCTGAAGACCACTAGTCTGATAGATTGGTGGTCCCTCCCCAGCCCCAACCCTGTTCCCAGAGAGGTCCAGCCCCTGCTGGACATGGGTCATACTGGCTGATGGTGTCCTCCGCAGTGGCTGTCTGGGGGGCTCTGGCTGAGGAGACAGTCTCATTTCTGGAGGCTCCGGAGAGAAGATGCTGGATCTACTCCCAGTCATGGAGGAAGTAAAGTCCCCAAGGGGTCTCTGGGGCTGTTGGAAGGAAAGGAGGTTGAATACACATCCACAGTTCAGTGGGAGATGCTCTGAGAGATACACAGTCCCTCTCAGGAAGCCAAACCCAGCACGTTCCCTCATTGCTGCCCGTGCACACATTTCCGCTCATCTTGGTCAGGAACGGCCATGGAAGCCGGACAAGCCAGCAAGTACCATGGCTGGCCAAGGACTGGCCTTGCCCTGCAACCTGAAAGGGGCAGTAACAGCTTCACCACCACAGAATCAATCATAGAATCATAAGAGTTTGGGTTGGAAAGGACCTTCAAAGCTCATCCAGTCCAACCCCCTGCACTGAGCAGGGACATCTTCAACTAGACCAGATTGCTCAGAGCCTTGTCCAACGTGGCCTTGAACACTGCCAGGGATGGGGCATCTCTCCCGCCTCCAGGCAACCTGTTCCAGGGTTTCACCAAACAAGGTGGAGGCTGTCCATGGGCTCCTCACCATCTCTAGGTGGGTGGGGGTGAGCCGGCCCGACGGATACCCTTGGCCATGAGAGGCTCCGAGCAGACCCTGCGAGTGGCTGTTTGAGGGGTTGCGGGTGCCCTCCAGCTGCTCCTTCCACTGCGGTGCCTTTGTCTGGATCATGGCCCGAGCCTGGGGAAGAGGAGAAGAGGAGGTGATGGCCAGGGCAGAAGAGCTACAGAGGGAGCCAAGGCTGCCACATGCATTAGAGTAGGGACCAGGTCCTCTCACAGTTAGGTTTGTGGGAGCCCCTCAGGAGCACCTTCCACGGTCCCAAAGACCCTGCTATAAACACCTACATCCTCATTCCCTCTCCCATCACTCACACACCCAACTAACCCTGTGTCAGCACCATCCTCATCCCCAGCCATGCTCTCCCAGCATAGCACAGTCAGCCTGGAACCCACAGCAAGAGGGTTTCCTGCCCAGTGCATGCACAGACATTGCTTTCACCCAAGGGGTGGCTCAGCACTGGCTCCCTCGTGCAGCCTGCTCCCCTCCAGCTCTGCTCCCCAGCTTGCCAGGCCATACCCTGCTGTAGAACTGGAGGAGGGTGTTGTAGAGCATCTGGTGCTTCTCAGCCAGGAAGCGGTAGCGGCGTTTCTCCTCCAGCTCAGCCTCCCTCTGGCTCTCAGAGACAAACACCTGCATCTCCGAGTGCAGCCGCATCACATTCTCCTGGGCCACAGGGGAAAGAGGGAAGAAGGGATCAGCATAAATCCAGCAGAGTGGGATCATACAGCAGGGGAAGGGCTGCAATGGGTCATGGTGTCTGCCACCTTCCCAGTCCGCTCGCAGTGCTGGAGCAGCACGGAGGAGCTGGAGCACAGTGCCAGGGATGGAGCCCTCCCACACTAATGCTTGCTAAAGGAGGAAAGGGCTTGGCAAGAATGAGCACCACAGGTCAGCAGCACCCTATGGAAAAGGACTTTCCTCCTTTTCAGGTACACCTGCGGCCTCTTGAATGTTGGGGCAAACCCCTTGGCTTTTAAGGAAGGACAAAGTTGCTGAGAAATCAACCCTGACTCCAGAAAAATCACCCAGTTCTTTTTCCCCCTCCCCTCCCTGCAATCACTGCTCACCTTCATCTCACGGACATTCTTATCACGGGCCCTCTCCATTCTCCACAGCTCTGCCATGCACTTATCCAGGTTAGTGGCTCTGCGTTGGTACTCCAGTTCATACTGCTTCTGGCTCTCCTGTCGGGGAGAAACCAGGCTGGGTGAGAAAACAGAGACCCAGGCACACTGTGATGCAGCAAGGGTCCTGCCCTGATGGACGGTTGAACACCTGAGTCCCTCTGAAATCAGGCTTTACCTGAACCTCTCATAAAAAACATCTTTCTTTACCTTTCTCTTCGCTTTGAACAGTCCCAGAATACCGATGAACCTCAAGAACTCAGGAGCAAGAACTGGCACCCAGCTCCTCCAGCACTGGGAGCAAAGCCACAGCCTCTGTCTCTCCCTGTGACATGGCCCGCCAGCACGGCCAGTTGGGCCACAATGGCACAGGACTCACAACCATGCAGAGGCTGTGGTTTGGGGAAGCTGGAAACTCTGCTTTTGGGATGCTGAGTCTCTCAGCCCCATTAAAGCATTTGACAAGTCCCACTGCACAAAGAACCTGCATCACTCCATCATCAACCAAACTAGGGAGAGGTTGGGTCCATGAAAGAAGACAAGCCCCCTTAACTCCTGCTGAGGAAAGTCAAGGAAACACCTCAAGTGCTAAAGCAAAAGCCTTTGGGAGAGAGGAGAGGGAAAAGAGAAGCATTGAGAAGGGAGGTAATCACTCACACTGATGAACTGTACATCCATTTTGGTATTCTTCTCCATGTGCTGTAGCAGGTCCACGTGGAAGGTCTGGGCCTGGGAGAGGTGAAGGAGCCATCACCCTTATCCTTTCACCATATGGGGTGTTATGAAGGTGAAGGGTGGCTCATAAAACCTGCAAAGCTGATGACTCTCTTGCCCCCTGGACCCCATATAGAAGCCAGAAATGAGCACATCAAGGCTACCCTGAAGCGGCCTTGGGGTCAGCACCCAGCACCCTCATAACCATGGGTCACCCTCAAGCTTTGGCATGGGCACAAACAGCAGTGTCTGGAAGGGTTAGCATTCCCTCCGTTCCGTCCCACCACTGTGACCCAGGGAAAGAGAGGATGGGAATGCCCCTCTTCAGAGCCAGGCATTGCTCAATCCAACTCACATCCGCCACCACGCTTATGGAGTGATGTTGATAGTCCACCAACAGCACCGAACACTGAACACCAGCTGTGCTCTGGGCATGCATCTCTGTAACATGCCTCCATCATGTGCAGCAGGGAGAGCAGGAGGGCACATGAGATGGGAGGAGATGGAATGAACTGGGCAAATGCGGTTGTTAAGGAAGTCCCTTTATTCCCCAGCTGCACCAGCCCTCGGGAAAACCACTCACCACCACTTCCAAATCAGAGCTCAGGACTCTCTGCGTGTTGGACATCTGCATCAGAATTTCACCTGCAGGGAAAGAGCCAGGAGAAGGTGGGGAAATCCAGCAGCCACTTCCTTGTGTGCCCAAGGAGGCAGACCAGCAGTGTGCAACTCAGGCTGATGATACACGGGTGTGAAAGTCCAACAGCTATCACAAAGCACCGCCCTCTGCACCCTGCAGGAGGCTGGTAGCCTTCCTCCCCAGGGCTCAGCTCCACCACCACTCCCTAAGCACCATCAGAGCAGGATTGCTCCAGCCAGAAAGCTGCCAGACCAGCGCTCTGTTACAGCTCCATGTGCTGGCAGGGTGCTGGGTTTCTGCTCTATCACAGCCCCTATGGGTCCCATTTCTAACCCCAGTGGCACTCCAGCTGCGGTGCATAGTTCTGGGTGTCCTACGGGAAGGCAGCTACAGCACTCGCTGCTGGTTGGGACTAGATGAGCTTAAGGTCCTCTCCAACCCTATGATTCTGTGATGCTGTGAATGGTCCCGGTTCACTGGTGTTGGTATCATGAAACTGGGAAAGGAAGAGACTGATGACAGGAAGCACAGGAACTAGCTGGATGATGCAGATGACTACAGGAGTCCCTGTAGAAGCTTATTATTAAAATGGTTAGCAATAGGGCAATTTCCTGAGCATATTTTCGGCAGCCATCGTTAGGCTATGGAATTATTTGCCCTTCAGCTCCGAGCTGCTGTTTCATCTGGCTGCAGGCTCAGGAGGACAACATCCCATCAGCTATTGTCAATTGACACTGTCCAGCTTTTACCCTCACACCTGCAAGGAGGAGAAAATTGGTTCCTCCAAGGTGGAAACTTCAGCTCTTAAGGCAGCAAGGACTGGTTTCCATGAGAGGTCCATTGCTGGAGATCCATCCCAGCAGCTCAGTCGTTGATCTCAGAGAGATACAGGAGAGAGGGCTGGGGCCTTGGGTTGTTCAAGGGCATACAGTAAATGTGACTCTAACCACCTAGACAGGGCCTGGCGCTGGGAGACACCATTTAGAGGAGCTGTCTTCCTTCCCCCAGTACCTAGAAAAGGACTAGGGAAGGGGTAGGCCAACAGCATGTAACTGTGGCTCATCACAGGACAGAGGATCATAAATGGGAGAGCCTTACCCAGCATGTGTGAGGTGGAGCTCTGCAGCGCTTGCTCCCCAATCTTTTCAATCGCCTTAAAATACACTTCAGCTGCTTTGGATAATGCTGTGAGGAGAGGAGAGGGGTGGTAAGGATCTGCCCTGCCTTCCCACCATCACCAGCCCCAGCAAGCAGTGCACAGGACACCCACCCCCTGGTACCTCACCTATAGGCAAGGGCACCCCATTTCTCCCAATCTGTGCCTAATAGTAGCAGTGGGTCCTGGAGCAGAAGAGTACTTAAGTGCAGCACAGGACATTTAAGAGTAGAGGGACCAGCAACTTTGTCCTGGGTGATGGCACAGTGGACACCCGGGATGGATGCAGCAGCTTGACCTGGCTCTGTGGGACCCCACTCACCGTGGAAGGCACGCAGGTAGTTGTTTCCCAGGTACACCAAGTTCTCCAGTGCAGGGTTGAACTGCTCCAGGATACTCTGTGCCAGGCAGAAGCACGTTAACACCGATCTGAGCCACGCTTCAAAGACCTCTGCAGGTCAATGTCCTGCTGTGGCTCAGCTGCATGCAGCAGGGACACAGAGAGTTCCCACAGCCGCAGCCTGGGTAGCCGCGGTGATGTGCAGCCCTGCACTAAGCCAGCTCCCTGCACCGGAGGGACCTTCGGGTGCCCTGAGTCCTCTCCAGCCAGCCAGGAGATGAGCAATACCAGAAGGCAAGGGAGTCTGCTGCACAGTCACCTGAAGTTGGCTTTCTCCCAGGGCCCCACAGCCACTGCAGATGGGAGGATAATTCAAGGGGATCTGAGCAGCCTTTTTCCCCTCACTCCATCACCTCAATGTTTATTATCCAGGCATGAACATGACTTTTTCCTGGCCAAGATGTGGTGCACTGCCAGACTCAGCAGCTTAATAAGAGAAGGGATGGACTGCATCAGACCAGCCTCTCTGCTCTTGCCTGCTGTATTTATCGAAGGTGTTTATTGCCTACAGCAGAGATTCTTTCTTTCTATTCTCCCAGTCCTCACCACCTTGGTACAGCACTGATGGGCACAGGGAAGGATTTGTGAGATCAGACTGCTCTTTCCAGCAAGGAGGAAAACAGCCAACTGAACATCTCCTTCCTACCAGCAACCAAGGTGCTTTATCCTGAAGAATATCATGAGTGCTCCATGTCCAAATCACACTGCTTACCCAGTTCCTTCCCAGATCTGCCTGAAGACCCACACCACTGTCCCCCTCCTGCCAGCCATCTGCTCTCAAGCACAGCGCAGAGCCCACGGGAGCTGCTGCTTCCCTGGGGAAGGGATCAAGCCCTTGGCTGTCCACCCAAGAAAGAAAACAGCTCTTTTCCTCCCACTCATGCATCTCCCCTAGGCAGACACGAGCAGTCTTTGGTGCCAGCACTCACCTTATAGATGGAGATGGTGGATCTGTAGGACAGGTCCATCTCTGGAGCCTTTTCCCCTCTCCCAGAGAGGAGGAAGGAATAAAGAATAGCACGAGGTGCTATCCTGGCCTGGAGGGCTCCGCTTCTGCACAACCGGCTGGATGGAAAGAGGTCGTTGCTGGCAAGGAAGGACAGCAGGAAGACACAGCCGTGGTACAAAGGGAATGGAGCACTGCTGGAGTTTAATAATTCACCAGCCAAGAGGCTGGAACTTGATCTCTGGAAGTAACCAGACTCTTGGGGAGAGAGGAATCCTGCAACAGCCAGCAAGGGCATGTGAGCCCCTCCCTGCATTATTGATGGCTGGGCTGGTACCCAGCTCTGCCTGCCCCGACACCTGTGGAGACAGCCACCTGCCAGAGAAACCACGTTATGGCTCGCTGCCTCCATCACTGCCACCGTGCAAGGTGGCTTTACTCAGCTCACTGTGCTAGAGGAGCATCCTCGGTCTCTCACACAGACACCTCATGAGTCAGGAGATCCCTGTCGGCTTGCAATCACAGGTAATAAATAGCAGCAGGCAGAGGGACAGGTAAGGAAAGCTCAGAATGGGTTCCACCTCTTCCCTGCCCACTATTCCCCCACCCCAGCCATCAGCTCGCTGGCTCTTTATCTGTGTCCCACACCCAGTGAGACTCCCTAACTGCAGGCATAAGCTTGTGCCTGAACTCTTCTGCTCTCCCTGCCCATGTGCAAGCAGCGCCAACACAGCACCACTCTGGGAAGTCCCTGCAGATAGTGCAGGCTTATAAAGAGGGGTGGATTGCAAGCCAGGGGCAAAAAGCAGAGAGGAGCTCATGTTCTCTCCATTTCAAGATGTGGAGTTTGGTTTCCCATGGGAAGGTAAGCCGCTTTTTTATGTAGGAAAATAAAACCATTTACTCCACATTAGAAGCCACTTGATTCCACAATCTCAGTTGTGAAACTGAAGATCAGAAAGCTGGTAATCAGTTTTTAGCCCTATTCATGCCTTAGTGCCCACCCCTACGATGGTGTCCCTTAGGAACCAGTGTCACAGGTCCAGCAGGCTTGCAGCAGTTAACTTGCCCAGGATCCACCTGGGGATAGAAAAACTAAAGCCCCGTCTACAGTCATTTGTATCCCAAAGGGATTTCAGTGTTCCTCTTTTTTAGCCTGGCCAGCTCCAAGAGGATTTTTATGTGGCAGCTGGCCCAAAGCATCTCCCCCGGCTGCAACTGATAAGTCCAGCACACAACGCTGTGCTTCATGGGACAGCCAACACTCACCCCACTCACCTGCTCCCAGGGCTGGCTGCAGGGACAGGCCAATTCACCTCTACAGCCCCCACAAAGGTCGAATCCTGTGCCTCATGGAGCCCAACACCTGATTTTCTACCTGTAGGAAATTCAGAGGCTGCAAGCGCAGGACTGAGAGAGAGACAAGACAAGCATGGACTGCGTAACAGTGGAACCAAATGCAAACCTTTCTTTATTTCAAGTTGGGTTAGTTTTGCACAGAAGCACTGTTCACAACAGCGGTCCCTTCAGTCAAAAGCAAGCGATTAAGAATCCAGTTTTTCAGGTTACTCCTCAAAACACCTCCAAACAGAGACATAAATTATTTATAAATACAAAAAATTTACTGCAGAACCACCGAGCAGTGCAGCAGTCACAATAGGATTTCCAGCAGTAAAAAAAAGTAAATCCAAATTGTCACAGGGTCAGTTTCTTTGGTGGGAACTGAACTCAGAGCATTTCAGTTTCACATCAAGAATAAACAGTCTCTCTCCCAAGCCAAGGCTACAGACCCTCACCTCAAGTTCGCTGTGAGTAAAGACAGGCTTTCACATCTCAGCCCTTGAGCGGAGTAGCACAGCTACAAAATGGTCACTGGGGGGTCTGCTCCCATCCTGGGCAGTCAGTACCTGTTTGCCAGCCCATCTCAGGAGGGGAAAAGGGAAGGTGCTATAGGAGACAACAGCCTCAGAAAAGATTCCCCTTCTCCCAGGGCCAGTCACAACATTCTGTGTTGTACCTACTGTGTAAAGTTGCAGCACTTCTGCTCACCTTAAAACTGGGTGTGCTAAGGGAAGAATAATCCCTTTTCCCTATACTATACACTCAAAACCACCTTGGCCTCAGTGGGCCAAGTAATCCCTGAAGCTTTCTCTAGCCATGGCCCATTCTGTGTTGCAGGAAGGTGCATGGTGCTTTGTCAGTGGAGGTGCTGCACAGACAGGAGACAGCCTCCAGCTGCTACAGCTCAAGATAGGTAGGTAGGGGCTCTGGGTTCTGGGAGGTACCATCAGACATCAGGGTAGCAAAACCAAGCACAGCAGCAGAGATGGGGCTACAGTAAGATAACTGTCAGCATTTCACTCTGGGAATACATAGGTGTACCCTGGAATACATGTGTATGTGCACAGTTGTCTATTAAATATTATTAATTCCTCATTAGTAGTGGTAGTAGTAGTCCCTCCCCCACCTCAACACCTCAGTTCAAGGGAAAATCTGCGCCACTCCAGTGCCTGCTGCTCCTTGCCACTGGGATGCAGAACAGGAACCTCCAGGTCCATCATCGGGAGAGATGTTGCACCAGCTGCTCAAACTGCTCCCGCTGCTGGTAGATGTAAAGCTGGGTGTCCCAGAGAGCATCCACCAGCACAGAGTCGTTCACCTCATCCAACATCACCTCCGTCTGCAGCTGTGGGCTCAGCCTGCATACAGCAAGACAGCGTCACCAGCTGAGCACAGATACGAACACAAGAAGGCAGTGAGCCTGCCAAGCACAAGATTTGTGCCAAGTGGCTCCCAACACAGAATCACAGAATGGTTTGCGTTGGAAAGGACCTTAAAATCATCTAGTTCCAACCTCTGCCATGGGCAGGGACACCTCACACTAGACCATGTCACCCAAGGCTCTGTCCAACCTGGCATGAACACTGCCCGGGATGGAGCATTTACCACTTCTCTGGGCAACCTGTTCCAGTGCCTCACCACCCTTACAGTAAAGAACTTCTTCCTTATATCTAACCTGAACTTCCCCTGTTTAGGTTTAAACCCATTGCCCCATGTCCTATCGCTATGGTCCCTAATGAAGAGTCCCTCCTCCAGCATCCTTGTAGGCTCCTTTCAGACACTAGACATCCAGCAGGCTTGCAGAGCAGAGGCCTTCCCCCTCCTTTAAGGCAAACCTACGCTCAAGGCTGAGGCACAGTTCAGCACCTGCACCACTTAAGGCACAGCTCTAAACCAGGCTGTGGCACAGTGGGATAGGGCAAGTCTCAAAGGACCCTGTCAGCCAGCATCCCCTGAGACCCCACTAAATGATCCCAGGCAAGGCATGCTTGGGGCATCAGCTCATACAGTGAGCCATGGCATCCTCCGTTATGCCACTGAGGCATGAGAAGAGGGGGCAGGAGGACAGGTCTGGGCAGGCATGCCTCTGGAGGGGACGCTATTTGGGATGACACATGCCTCAAGATAAAAATAGGTTGGTGCAGAGAGTGGAAAGGAAGCTCCTACCGGAAATATGGGACATTCGTCATCTCGCACCAGGCCCTGGCACGATCCACAGCTGGGCCATCTGCGTCAGTGCACTGCAGGAGAAACAGGCCCACAGTTAGAGCCTGACTGTCACACTGCTCTTCCCCTGCCTGCAAGAGGCTCCCAGCTTCTCTAGCATTTAATAAGTCAAACTGCACAAGCCGCAGAGGGAAAGGGAAAACCAGGAGCAAGTGCATGCTGGATGGCATCGGTCACCATCAAGAGAGGGGTGGCTTTTTATTTGTTTCAATGTAAGAACAGTGCTCCCGATCCTTGGGACACAAGGAATTGCACACTACAGGATCCTCCATCCATCACAGCACCAAGTGGATTCCCTTAAGCATACCCCCAGGATGATCCAAATTGTAACCTCCTTGGGATTTCATCTCTATCCATTTCTGTCCCAGCCCAGTACCAACAGAGCCTGTGATTACTACAGGCTTTCTGGGCTATCGTGAAACACCTTCCCTGGGACCCCTGAAATAAAAGACAGGGGAAGCAGAGGGATCTCTCTGGGTATTTCCTGACTTTAGGAAGCTAAAAGGACAGGAAGCAACAGAAGCAAGATTACAGTTGGAACCTGTGTCCTGATCTCTCTAGCTGTTATTCACTTGGAGTGTTTTCATGTAATGATCTTTCTAAAGCATGCAAGGACATATGCCTATTACATACTCCTAACCATTGCTCTGAACTACTGCTTTCTGTTAGTGATGCTCCCACTTCTCCAGCATTTACTAATTTCCCCAGTAGGGATCACACAGCTTTTCTAAATAAAAATGAATTGGTGTTCTCCAAGGTGTGGGGTTTGTTTCTGGTCCAGGTTGCTCAGATGATAATCAGTGCTCCCTAAAAGATACTGAGCTTCATGAATTCACACCTGAAAATGTCCCTAAGGGTCATGACCACCATCCTGTCCTCAGCTCCTTTCAGCTGCAAGAACTTTCCTTGGCAGTCAAATCCCCAAAGAGGAAGACAGGGCTTCAGACCTCATGTGCACCCACAATTCTTAAGTTACCCACTATGTCCATTCCTTGAACTGATCAGAGCGGTTCCAAGCAAATACAATTTTCTTCCAAAAGGAAGCAGCTGAAAACTGGAAACCTTCGCTCCCTCCCTGCAAGCTGCCCCAGGGGTCTTCCCCCATCCCTCGTTCCAGTACTCACACAATCCACCACCATCTTGCCGAGCTCCCTGGCTCCAAAGACAGTCTTTGCCAGCTCCCAAGGGTTGGAGGGGCGGAAAACATCCACAGAGCTCACTGGTACCTGTGGGGGCTTCCCCGTCCCCAGGGAGACCACCAACCCCAATTTTTTTACTTCCTGCATCCGACCCTGTGGACAAACAAAAGATTTGTTTGCAAGGACCAACAATTAATGCAGAGCATTCCCAACACACATCCCCCTCCATACACTTCCTTCTAAGGCGCTGCATGGCTAACTTGCTTATCCACCAGAGAGGCATCCATCCACTCCCGAACCTTCTTCCCCTTCAAAGGAGGATCCGTGGAGCCAGTAAAGCCCCAGATACCAGTCAGGGCCAGGATTTCCCTCACCTTCTTGATGAGCGTCTTGTTGTACTCATGGATCTCCGTCAGGGCATCGAGGGTCGGGTTGTTGGCTAGCAGCCCCCCGTCCAGAAAGCGCCCTATGGGCCGGAAATAAGTGGGAGCCGCACCACTGCAGCGGGCAGCACGCCACACAAGCTGGTCTGGAGGGAGAGAAAGCATACAGCCTCTTGCAGCAACTTTCCTGGGCGCAAGAAACACCCTACCTTCACCCGCACAAAGCAGGGGGGCTTGCAACCCCAGAAGACCCTGCCCTACATTGTTGTACCTCCTTCTCTCAACAGTAGGGACTCTGCTTGGATGCACAGGATCATTTGGGGATGCTTTAAAAGATGTTCTCACCACTTTCTATGTATCGTGGGTCAAATTTACTCACTACCAGCTTCACTGCTGCTCCTGAGAGCCCAGGGAAAGGTACTGACTGTATGCATGACTCCTCTAGCACACTCCTTCCTCATGAACCTCTTTGGCCAGCCCCTGGTACAAGAGAAGCCAAGGGAGGAGGAGACTGAAGAAAAGGCAACCATTGCTAGGACCAAGCTATAAGTCAAGATCAAGGACAAGCCATTGCTGGACACCCTGATTTTCAGAGCAATGGGAGGAAGAACAGGAAATCTTGCATCTCTGAGAGATGGCTTTGTCCCCTGCCAACCAACTGGACTGCTGTGTGCCAGCATGTACCTTGTGGCTGAGTGAGTGGTCTGAATGATGCACTTGTCTTGTATTCAGTGGAGGTTTTTGTCTCTGGCACGGGGTAATTCCGGAAAAGGTGGAGTTCAGCTGGCTGGCGGTCACACAATGTCCCTGTCACCATAACCCTGGAGAAGAGGACATAGCAGAGTAAGAGTAAAACGAGGGAAACAAAATGTACTTATGGCTTCAACAGTCTGCACATCACACTTGTTCAGACCTGCTCTAAGGAAAAGCTGAGCATCTCTGCTAAGAATGGTTTAGCGCACACTCAGGAGAGCATCAACCAGAGCAGCCCCATGTAGGACTTACTTGGGTCTTTGGACATCTGTCATTTTGGTGTTTTCCCCAAATTCCTTCTTCAAGAACTCATCCAGGGGCTCCGACTCGTAGGGCCGAGACCCCCGGAACACCATGTCCTTCATGCGGAAGTACAGGCAGCGCATGTAGTCCATGGACTTCCCTGAGACAGGCAACAGCATTGGCAGGAGCAAAGAGCAGGGAGGAAGGGCAGGCAGAACAAACAGCACATCAGAGCTGGGACTTCCCCGCACCAGTGGGAGACGGGAGGAGTCACTCCCAATCCCATTCCCTTCCCAAGCTGTCTGTCATCTGCTCAGAGCTCAGCAGCTTGATTGGAAAGGATTAAAGAGGAGCATAGTTTCCCACTAACAGAAAGTGTTGATCACATTGTTGTAAAACCCCCATGGAAAGGGCAGGAAGAACAGGACATTGTACTCTGCCAGCACATACTTCCCAAAACCCAGAAAGCCACTCAAGGCCAGCTGATGTGAGAAGCAAGAGAGAAGAGAGTGAGAAGGCTTTCCTTCATTAATGAACATCTCTTCCCTCCTTTGGCAGGGACAGCAAATCTTAGTTGGGACTCAGGCAGGCAGCTCCCAACCCACAGAGGAGAGCTCAGGCCTACAGGAGCGAGAAGGGGCCCACTCTTTGCACTGTGCTCACCATGTACAATAGCCAAGGCCAAGATCCCCCCAGTGCTGGTCCCCGCGATCCAGTCAAAAATCTCACGAATGGGACGGCCCACAGCCTTTTCGATAGCCAGGAGGAGCTGGATCAGCACCAGGCCCCGGATGCCCCCTCCATCCAGGCACAGGAGGTGGTCGTGACTGCAGAGAGAGAAACAGATGACTTGGAGCTGTGGGACAGCTTACAAATCACAGCGTGCCATTTGGGAAGGCAGCCCTGGGGATGGGAAACTATGCCAGTAACTAGAAGGCTGCTATGGACAGTGTAATCAGTGAACAAGTAAATCCAGAGGTGCTTCCTCAGATGCAAGTAAGACTGGGCACAGCCAGATAAGCCTCATCAGAGCTGGTGCAACACCACTCGCTCTTTTAGCCATCTCTAACCTCTGCACCAGAGAGACACTCACAAAGCTGAAAATACCCCCAGGTCCCTTGGGTATTGTGTCATAAATAAAAAGCAGACAGCCCTATATTTCTTCAGTGCCAACCCTCCCTCTGCTCCAAGCAAGGTGAGGTGCAGGCACTGTGGAGGCAGTGCACAGCCTGGCAAAGGAGCTGGGGGAGCATCATGGCAGCGCGTAGAGATGGGGACATCTCAAAGCCAAAACAGCGTTTGGTGCTCAGTGGCAGAGGGGACAGAGCAGGGTTTTCACCTGCTGAGCTCTGGCTCCCCTGCAGCTCCAGGGCTGTAGGCAGGAACAGGCCGTGGTCATTTATGGGAACAGAGATTTATCACAAGGTTCTGGCAAAAACTGCATCAATGGACATTAAATAATGTCAGCTCTGAGGATGCCACACTCAGGTGTTTGTGGGTAAACTCCACACACACAGATTTCACCTTCAAGGTGCTTGGTGACCTGGACAGAAGCTATTCCTCACTTACTTTCTTCTACCCTCACTGGGTGAGTCCACAACATCTGGCGCCTTCAACAACTGTCCGAGCGCTGCGGAAGCATATAGAAGGTCCTTGTACCCTAAAGGGCCATGAACATGCAGGAAGAAAACAGTAATTAGAGACCACTTTGCTACCTGAGGCCTCTGCTATGTGCCTCCGAGACAGCAGCCAACCAAATTATACTTAATCAATTAGATAACCTTCAGTTACTCTTCCTACTTTTCCCCCAGAAAGCTCAGCCAGAGTACCCAAACCTCCCACCAGTGAAGTAAAAGATTTCCACCACCATCACACAGAGAACATCCAACTCCCTTCCAAATCAAATAAAGCTTCCTGCAGGAGACACAGCCATCTTACCCATAGCCACTAGGTACCCCCCTAGATCAAACTCCACACCAAGGAGAAGAAACCCCATCCTTTAGAGCAGGCAGCTGGAGACGCACTGGTAAAGACAGAGGATTTGTAGAAGCAGATGATGAGCACAGTAAGCAAGAGAGAAGGCAGGGCCTAGCAGCGTGCCCACTACGGAGTAAAATAAAACCTAAATCTACTCCTGCGAGGTAACCTAGGCAGGAGAGCTGTGGGGACAGGGTGGCTCGTCATTACCCCTCAGCTGACGTACACCCAGGCCATCCTGGGTGCAAGGCACCAATCCAAGCTAGGTGAGAAGCCAGCCTGTGAAACCAAAAGAAGAAAGAACAGGGGGAGAGAAGTTAAAATACTCCTGCCAGTGCCCAGGCTGGAAGGTGGCTGTGGATGACAGTGAATGTGGTGAGAGGTTCCTTCAAGGGCCAGAGTCCATGATGAAAAAGGGCCTTGCTCTGCCACTGCATGAGAGCTGAAATAGGGTGTTTGCCTTCACAAGGTCATGGTGAGAAGAAACTCCTGGTGTCACCAGCCAGTGAGACTTGTGGTGACACAGACGCACCCCAGAGCCTGGCAGGGGGTTGTCCTCTAGCCCCACAGGAGGGTCTTTGCAAAGGAAAACACCAACTTGAGCAGGGAAGAGTACCATAAGCACTTGTTATTTGCCTCCATGCCCTTCATGAGGGTCAAGCCTTGCTCCAAGCCAACTCACCCAAAGCCCACTCTTTAACCCCTCCCACTGCCTCTGCCTGAGCTCTGGAGCTCCCCAGAGGAGGAAAACCTGGCATCTAGAATAGACCTAAGGGCTTATTCACACAGTTTGGACAGAAAAGAGCACAAGCCATGACACAATCATATGTCCTTAGGTAGGCTTTTCCTACACATAACATAAACCCTGTGACCAGGGTCACTTATCCTTGGGCTTCATCCTTTCTGCCTCCCAGCGCCTGGCCTCCAGGATCTGAATGACCAAGGATTCTAATTTCCTTTGTGCTCAGCACAACAATGGCAGGTCCTCAAGGCATACCAGCAAGTAGCTCCCCTTCTATACATGACCCAGTGGATAAAGTACATGCAGGTAACTAAGTCCTACACCTCTTCCAGAGGGTTGAGGGAATAAGTCTTCCCTTTCCTTTTTACAGAGCTGTATTGTGTCAGGTCTATGAAACAGAAGTTTAGATTACAAGAGTTTTGAGTACACACAGAGGAAAAACAGAGAAAAGAGACAGGATCTTGCAACAGCTGAATGAGAACAGAGTGACCAGAAACTGAGATCCAGGGGACGGTCCCCACAGTGCAGCCCATCTGAAGGAGAGATCTGAGACAGCGCTGTGAAGAAAGAAGGGAGGAAAGCGCAGAAGGGCCAGGGAAGGCTTTACCTAAGCTGTTGAAGCTGCTCCGTGAGGAAGGTTGGCCTTCCAGGAAGAAGGAGGTGGCAGCTGGTGCCAGGCTTGGGGAGTCAGGGTTGGGTGGGTGGCAGCGTTCGGTCCCTACAGTTTGCAGCAGGTCTAAGAGCACTTTCCGGTTCGCACCTTAGGTGACGAAGGGGGAGTCACAGATGAGAAAGAGAATCAGTGCATGCACACACTGGTGGGGGCTCTGTCAAATTCACAGCAGCCCTGACCCTCATAGAACTTCTGGGATGACTCAGGGGGAGAGGAAAGCACATCCCAGGTATCTGTCCTGGAGCATAAGGTAGCAGGGCTACACTAAGGGTACTTCGAGGGGGTGTGCCACACACTTCTTGCCACTGAAGAACTGCCCTTATCTGCTTATGCCTGGGCAGTTCAGCAGCACCGCGTCATCCTGTTTTCAGCCTGCAGTGCCTGACATCACGGCATGAAAGAGGGGGAGTACGTGCCAGCTTCTCCTCTTGCATCTCTGCCTCAGAAGAAAAATTCATCAAGGGCTATTAATACAAAGCCTACGCCGTTAGCTCAGGGAGTGCCTACCCTATGAGTGACTAGAAGCTGGGAAAGCATGCTGGAGAAGCATTACCCACTCTTGACATGTTTGCACCTCTCTCCAAGACACTGTTTCAGGCACCAAGGGGGACAGGCTGCTGGCTGGGTTCACCCTGTAAGGTTGCTGATGTGCTCCTCACCTTTGCTGCTCCTGGCTGCCAACAACCCTGGTGTCTCCCCGAAATCATTGGGGATCTCAATATCTCCTCCAAACACGACGATCGCTTTGATCATATCCAGGTGGTCATGCTAGGGCACAAGAGAAAGCTCAGTCAAGAGCCATGCTCCCCTCAGCTACTTGACTTCTCATCCCCTCCCTCCTCTTTTCATTAGCCAAAGCAGCCACAAAGGATCACCCCATAAAAGACAACGGCCACAATTTCACAGGAGCCTGTCCCTGCCACCATCCTTCAAGAAAATCCCCCCTCTTCTTCCCAGCAGCCTCTGCAGAAAACTCACCTTCATGGCCAGGTGCAGTGGTGTGTTGCCATCTTGACCCCTGGCATTGGTGTTGGCCCCATGTGTCAGCAGGACCATGGCACAGTCAAAGCGTCCCCTCTTGACTGCAATGTGCAGAGCCATGTCAGCTGTCCGGCTGGTCACATTCACCTCAGAGCCATACTCAAGCAGCAACCGTGTCATCTGTGCCCAAGCGTGCATGTGACAGGTCAAGAAGAGAGAAAAGCGTCGTGAGGACAACTGCCTGGATGCTCAAATGATCCAGCCCTCATTGCAAGCAAAGCAGGGGAAGAAGAAGGAGCCTTAGCCTGGATCCAGCCAGTTGGCAGATGCCAGCTGCATTGTTCCAAGCACAGGAGATGGGGTTTCTCTGCCTTCTGCCACAGAACTAGTTGGTGGTTTCACAATCTGGCTAGAGATTCCAAATGTTCTGGGAGTTGTGTGCAAGCGTAATGATTGGCTGAGATCAACAGAGGGAAAAAAGTTCCTACTCAAGCCAAAATCCTTGCAGACTGGAGGGAAAAAGTTTTCTTTTTCATCTTCTCTTTACAAGCCAAGCAGACTTACGTCTGCTCTGAAACTCCACAGGACATTTCTGAGAGGAACGTGATACTGCAGGAGGGAAACAAGTCCAATCATAGGAATGTCCTTTGCTTGCAACAAGCACCATTCAGGTGCTCCAGCATGGCGTGTCACACACG
Organism: Psittacula echo; assembly: GCF_963264785.1. NCBI lineage: Eukaryota > Metazoa > Chordata > Aves > Psittaciformes > Psittacidae > Psittacula > Psittacula echo. The sequence goes on along the minus strand of NC_137735.1, from coordinate 88,123,514 downwards.
GCGGAAGACAGATCATAACCTACATGCCACCTCCCTGTGCTACTTCAACTCTTCCCCTGCAGTTTTTAAGGCATCAGTCTGTTTCCTCCCATGAAACTGGCAGGTAATGAGAAGAGAGCTCCCCCCACGGGCAACTGGGTTTCAGTGACAGTGCTCAATTTTCCCAGCAAAAGGGGCAGGAAGCTGGCAATTTCACAGGCATAGAAGAAACACTAGGGACAAGCCCACCAGCTGATTTCACTGCAAGGCTCCACTGTCCTGTTCCCCATGGCAAATAGCACTGATCAGCACAGGGCAAAGAGAATCAAACATCAGGCTGCTGGCTGGGCTCTGACACTGAGGGCTCTGCCTGTGCACTCAGAAAGGGACAGGTTAGCAGCAGGAGGAATTAACCAGGTGCTGGGTGGCAGCACAGGCCCTCACCACAGGCTCCATTTACCTCTGCTTTCTTTGCCCAGTGCAGTGGAGTGGCTTCATGGCGCGGGTCCTTGGAGCGAACCTGACTGGCATCCACCTCCAGGATGGCCTGGGCACAGCTGGCAAAGACAAGGAGATGAAGGGATGGATGGATGAATGGCTGCTGCCTTGACTCAAGACCTCCACTCACATCAGCAGGAGCCTCCCGCCCAGAGCCTTTCAGGAAATCCTTCAGCAGCAGCAGGCTCTCTGCAGCATCTGCAAGTTCCTCAGCTGCAGTTTTGGTCTGCTCTTTTTAGAAAGAAAGAGAGGGCACAACAGGAAGCACACAAGCAGCACAGTGTATAGAACAAGCGTGAGAATCCCTTCCCAACTCCAAGCTGTGGAGCAACATCTGCTTCTCCAATACAGGAATATGGCGGTTCTGTGAACTCTCAAGACCCAACAGGAAATTTTTCTCTTCTCCCTCTCTCTCCATGGAAATGTGGGGATAAAACTGAAATAGTTAAATACTTGCTGAAATTAAGGCCCTGTGTACTTCCCTATGAGTGAAAAATCACATCACTTATGAACAGATCAGTATCTAGTGCCTAGAAAATGTAGTAGGTAGACTTACACTCTCTACTCTGAAACACCACCAAATAAATCATGTAGAAGAGATCGAGCCCCACTGCAAACTAAGGGACCTAAACACATTTTTGCCCTGTATCTCTGATGCTGGGAAGCACTTTCAAAATGCTGAAAAATTGTTTAGCAGCAGCTAGTGTTGACTTGAGAGCCCTATTTGTAGAGCTTGGACACTGTGAAAATTAAGTACTATGAGGCACACTGAAAGGGAATAAAATTTCTCCAGGGAAAACAAAACAGAGAGTAAATATCATGTCTTTTCTGATTCAGTTCTAATGTGTTTATTATGTCCCTGCCCATGGCAGGGGGGTTGGAACTAGATGACCTTAAGGTCCTTTCCAACCTAAACCATTCTACGATTCTGAGATTAAGAGTAAAGAGAACCTTTGGCCTACAGGAGACAGGAATAGCCAGGCTTTGAAATGAAAGCTTATTAGGATGAGAGCACTCAAACACAGAGGTAGAGCAATTAGCAACACTACTTAAGCATCAGTAAATCATTCTCTCACATGTCATTCCGAGAAAACTTATTTCACAAACCTCTTCCTACTGAGCATTTCCCTGAAAGGGTCCACTCTTGGACAACCCTGCGTAAGCAGACAGGTCCCCAGGCTGGAGGAAGAGCCCTGTGCTGGCATCCCAAGCAGTTACTTACCCTTTGTGGGAGAACTTCAGTGCTGTGTGGATGGGGTAGCCCAGTGTGCCCATGACGCTGCAGCTAGCACGGCATTTCAGCAGGGATCGAACCATGTCCTCTTTGCCCAGCTGACAAGCGAGATGCAGAGCAGTCAGCCCTTCATGGCTCAGGTGGTCCAACCCAGTAGTTGGGGTTTTGCCCAGGAGCTGGGGAGAGGAGACAATAAATAAATAGACAGACAGACATGGAAGATACCATCTCTCTTCCTGAGCTCTCAAGGACAGACTCTGGAATGGCTGGGTTCCTTGCGATGCTACAGTCTGTCCTCTCCACCCCTGCTTCCAACAGAGCAGCTATGGAAATGCTCCTTGTTCTCTCTCCCTAGAGGGTTTATTGCAGCTGTCCATGCCCTTCTCCTCTGGCCTGGGTGCTTCTGAGACACCCCTGAGCCGAAAAGGGCTCACATCACCTTGAATGACACAGCCCAGCAGACTCCCACCATCTCCCACTGCATGAGCCAAGTTCAGTCCAACAACATGAGAGTGCTACCTGAAATCAGTAGTTTCCTCCCCTGCTGCAGCCCCATCCGTTACCACAGCCACTTAGCAGGCAGGAGCTCAACCTCCCCTGCAACTCCACCACTGCTTTCAGATACAAACAGGATTCTGTTTAAAATAGCCACGTGGGAATATATTTGAAGGAATTTTCCTATTCTCCCCCTGAATTTTATATCTGCTACCCAAAAATATCCCACTGCCATTCTGGTGGAAGCCTGCAAGCCCTGGTGGCAGGAATTTAGTTTCTCTTCTCTGGTTTAGCAAGAAAGAGAAAAAAAACTAACAGGAGACAGATCAGACCTGGAAGTATTTTGGTAACAAGTTGCTGCCATCAGAGAAATAAAGGAAGAAGCTATCTTTTTAATACAAAGGTCTTAACTACCCTGCTCCACAGCATAGCAAGCGCTGATTGTCATGCCTCCCCCATCATGAGTTAAGAAACCCCAGCATAGTCTGGCAGGCAGAGGGAGAGCTGTCACAATAGGTATTGGGCAAATGGGGGGTGCTGCCATAGGGGCAAGCCCATCTCACACTCCCACTGGGTGCTGGGGAGCTGACAGACCCAGGGAACAGACATGGAAAGCCACCCACATCTGACGAACCCTGTCACTCTGCCCAAGCTACTCAGCAATTGCAAACTCTCTGCCTTCAGACTGTCTCTGCCTCGAGGCTCTGATTGCTGTCCCTCATGCAAGGCCACTCAGTTCAGACAACAGGTTCTGCAGCTCAGGAGAGCCTTGGGGAGCTCCAAACTGTCCTTCAGTCCGTGAGCAACACACGCGCCCCCACATCAGCCTAAACAAATGCTCCCCCTGCTTTGAGGAGATGGAGAAGGAAAGGCAAGGACTTCAAGAAAGGCAGGATCAAGGCCTGATGCAAAGAGCAGTGAAGAACACTTTCTAAGGGAACTTGTTTCGTTCCACTGCAGGGTGGAAGCTGGAGCCTGCTTATGGGAAACAGCACCAGTAAAGGGAGAGAAAAAAAAGAAGCTGAAATCACCCTCAAGCATTAACTTGATGCTGCAGCAGAGAACTGACTTTCTCCTCTGTTCTGCAGCTATTTTCCTGTCTCCCTCCTCACAGCATAGAGAGGACCCATTCTAGTCCCACTTACTCCCTCTCAGCTTTGAAATCACTCGCACCTCGATGACGTGGGGGCTGTTCCCTCGCACAGCATAGTGGAACACAGTCTCCCCGCGTATGTCAGTGATGTCCACTCGCGCGTGGCACTCCAGCAGCTCCAGCAGGCACTCCACGTCTCCCTTGCGGCATGCCAAGTGCAGCGGGGTGCAGCCATCCTCACTGTCTATGCTGTTCACGCAGCTGCAAGAGAGGAGTCAATGTGAGGCCAAGGAGGGGTTGCAAAGAGGAGGACGTGCAGCTGCCCTGGGAGCTGATACAAAGGTACCTCCCATGTCTGCGACGGGCCCAGCTGGTGTGAACCACAAGGTTCACAAAAGCCAGGCCTCCTGCCATGGAATGAACACAGGGAAGGGTGACCAAAAAGCCCTGCCACGGACCCTGACCTTTGTTCCTTCCTCTGCCCCCTAAATGGGAGCAGCTCCCCCTGCCCAAAAGAAGGCAGGGAACAGGTTACAGTCAGCAACCTGGTGCTGCCCCAGACTCCTAACTCCTCACTAGTCTCCTTTATCCTCAGTGAACTTTTCTACGGAAAGAGACCAAGGGCTTGTGGCCAAAACCCATTCCCAGAAAGACAGTTGCACTGTACCTCCTCTCTCGTGGTTCACAGTCAGCCACCATCCCTTCCAAAAAGCGGCTCCACAAGGGCTGCAAGAATTTAATCAGTGTCTCTGGCCAAACACTGTGATCCTTTAGCTCAAACACCAGAGCTCTGGGCTTTAATGTTCACTGAAAACCCTCCAATAACCTTACACAGTGAGGACTGGATCCCCTTTGCTGCCACATCTGTCACTCAGGCAAGACACAGTAAAACTGACACTTTTAAACTCGACGTCTGCAGTAACCACAGGTATATTAAGCTCCTCCATGAAAGAGCTCCCCTTGCTTTGGCACATCAAGCTGGGATACCTCAATCAGGCCCAGCCCATCATCCCAAGCTCATTCCCAGCACCAGGCCCACTGCAGGCCCCTCCTGCCCCTTGCCTCATGACATGGTTGTGCCGGAAGGTCTCACGATGGCCGATCTCCACCGCGACGTGTGCCGCGGACCAGGTGGGATGGTTGCGGATGCAGTCACTGAGCTGCTGGAGCTCCTCCAGCGACAGGGGCTGGCGCGAGGTCTCATAGAAAGGGCGCAGCAGCCTGGAGTACTGCTCAAAACGCACCAGGGCATCTGCTTCGTTGTCGAGCTGGAAGAGCCTGGAGAAAAGGCAAACACAGCGTTGGTCCTGCTCAGAGAAACAACCTCCATCGCAAACAGCTCTTCTCCAAACATTAGCGCTGGGGATTTTCCTCATTCCTCCTCACGTGGTGTTATGCTTCTTCCAAGGAAAGAAGGGAGACTACTTCATTAGCAGAGAGCATCTATTCTTCCTGAGCTGCTTCCACAAGCTGTTCTGATGACAACTTTCGACGGCCTCCCCCTCCTCAAGAGCCCACCTGATGGAACCCACCACCCCACAGCCACAAGGCACCATGCTCCTGAGCTCACGTCTTCAGTTTCGCTCTTGAGCAGTGACTGGTAACAGTCTGTCACTTACCGGAAAGCGACCTGAGGGCTCTGGGGGTTCACCAGCAGGCAATCCCAGGAGCGAGCAGGGTTGTTCCTATACAGAGCCACCCTTCCTTCCTCCCTGAGGCAGGTGTGCGCAGCGTACTCCGCAGCCGGCACCTCCTTCACCCGGTACGGGTTAGTGAATATCTGCGTGACACTGTTGATGGTATCCACCAGCCGGCCAAAGAACTGCATCTTTATGGAGCCTCAGGCGGCTTCTCGGCCGCGTCCTGGGGGAAACCCAGCCACAGGCTCCGCCCGGACCTCGCCTCAACGTAGCGGCACACTGCCAGGTAACGCGAAACGAGAGCCGCCGGCGTGAAGGAATCCCAGCACCTTCTTTCCTCCGTCCCCCAAGTAAAGCACCCGCTTCCCCTCAGCGCCCCACGGCCACCACCCCCCTCTCTCAGGAGCGTTACTGCTCCGCCTCGGTGGGAAGCGCCCCGCTCCACGGCCGCTACCGGGACCCGGGGCCCTGCGCTGGGGTCGAACCCGCGACCTCACAGCTGGGGGCAGCGCGGCGCCGTGATGCAGCGACACCCGCAAAGCACGACGGGACTCCAGCGGCGCCCGCTCTGCGGCCGCTCGCCAATCGCCGCCCCGCCCCTCGGGACGGGCCAATCAGCGGCGCCGCGCCCGGGGAGGTGCGATCGGGGCGGGGCCGCCGCTGCGTCACACCCGGAGGAGGGCGGAAAGGCGGGAGACGCCATCTTTGTGTGGGGCAGGGGAGCTCTTCTTAAAGCGCCAGCGTCGCATTCCGCTGGGTTTGGGTGGGGGTGTTCGGTGGGCGTGAGCCATCCTTAAATATGGGGGAGAAACAGGAACCTTTGTGCGTATCTCCGTGTGCCCCAGTGTGTCTGACCCACTGGCGGCGTGCGAGGTGCGGGTGTCCCCCCCGAGAGCTTTAAGGAGAGGCGGCCGCTTTAAGGGCAGCAGGGCGGTGGGAGCGGAGGGGCGGGGCGTCGGTGACGTCACCGCATGACTGTGTTTTTATGAATGAAAAGAATCCGCGGGTGAGTAATCGCGGGGAGCGGGGTTGGAGGCGCCGCCCGACGGCACGACCCGGCAGCGGCCCGCGGCACCAGCGCAGCCCCTCGGTAATTACGGGACGGGATCGGAGGGGAGAAACACCCCCAGGGCGCTCCCTTCTTGTCCGGCTTCACCCACCCCGCTCCCCCCGCGCGGGGTCTGGCACCGGCTGGAGGCCGCTGCCCCGCCGCCCGCATCGGGACGGGAGGGATGGCATGGGATGAGGGGTGTCCGTGCTCGGCATCGTCCGCGCTTCCCTCCCGTCTCCCGGCCACCGCCCCGCAGGGAGCCGGCGCGGCTCCCCCGGCTCCGGCGGCGGCTCCCCGGCCTGGATTGCATCAGCTTCCAGCCCGCCCGGCTCCACCTTCCCCGCCGCCCCCTCCAGCCCCTCACCTCCCCGGTCCGGCCCCCATCGCCCCTCCGGGGGTCTGCTAGCGCTGAGGGGGCGCTCGGCGGTGGGGAGCGGCTGCCGGGCTGCAGCCCAGGCTCTCCGCCCGCTCCCTGCTCTCTTAAACCCAGGGAGTGGAGGGACCGGCCGCCGGAGAGGGGACAAGCGCCGCTTCCTTGATTTTCCCCCTCCCGGGCTGCTGAATCACGGGGAGGCCGCGGTCCCTGCCTTGCGCCCCCCAAGCCCGTGGACACCCGGCGCTGGGATGGGGATCGGGAGACCCAGTGCCCGCGCCCGCCGAGCCCGCGGCAGCTGGGGAGGCAGCTCGGCGCGGGTCCCGGCTGCGTGGCTTAGCCACCGTTTTGCACCGTGGGGCTGCTGCTGCTTTTACTTTCCTTTCAGCCCCGGGCGGATCTCACCCGGATTTCCTCCCCGGGAGGAAGCCTCAGGCGCTCCCCTTCCCCCGGCAGCCGGCTGGGGCATTTCGGGTCCCCCGGGCAAAGCAGCATCCCGACCGCCTCGGGGTGGGATGAAGAGTACAGCCTTCCCTGTGACTGTTATGTTTTGCAGTCATTATTGCTATCATCGTTGTTATTGTTAAGTACTTTTAAAGGAACAGGGACGAGTTCTGTGGCCGGCAGGGGGGGAACATGGGCAGGGGGCAGCAGGGCTGGTGCCCTCTGTGCCGAGGTGAGTGGCGCAGGGCTGGTAGTAACTGGCTTTTCTTCTGATTGCCCTGCAGGGCCAGTGTGAGGCAAGGATGGCTGCAGATGGACTCGCCAGCAAGGCCCTAAAGGTGAGCACTAGTGGAATGAGGGGTTTAGGGGCAACAGGGTTGTTCTGGGGGGTCTCAGGTGCTCACCCCACTCTCTCTGGCAGGTGAAGCGGGAGCTGGGGGAGAACACGCCGCTGCTGTCAGATGAGGAGCTGATGGGGCTGTCGGTGCGGGAGCTCAACCATCACCTGCGGGGCCTCTCCAAGGAGGAGGTGGCAAGGCTGAAGCAGCGCCGGCGGACGCTGAAGAACCGGGGTTACGCCGCCAGTTGCCGGGTGAAGCGTGTGTGCCAGAAGGAAGAGCTGCAGAAGCAGAAGATGGAGCTGGAGTGGGAGGTGGACAAGCTGGCCCGGGAGAACGCTGCCATGCGTCTGGAGCTCGACACCCTCCGCGGCAAGTACGAGGCCCTGCAGGGCTTCGCCCGCACTGTGGCTGCCCATGGTCCTCCTGCCAAGGTGGCCACCGCCAGCGTCATCACCATTGTCAAGTCCGGTGCCAACCAGGCCGCCTACTCCTAGTGCTGGCCTTCATTCCCCGGCCTGGCACAGTCTTCCCGGGGTGCCTTCCCCCACCAATTGCCTCCCACCCCCTTCCCCAACCTCCTCCCTGCCAGGACCTTGCCTGAAATCCTCCTTCTCCCATCCCTTGACCTCCAGCTCCCCCACGCAGAGGGGGCTGCTGCAGTTTGGGTGCTAGGGTGGAGGACAGGACCCCATCCGTGACCCCCAAAGCCCTGCAGCCCTTTCCCCTGTGGGGGCACAGGCAGGAGAGTGTGAGCCTGTGCAGGCAGCAGTGGGGAAGCATCCCATGGCTCCAAGCTGGCAGAAGAACACCAAGCACCTCATTTCTTTGGGGAAGGCATTGGGAGAGCTGAGCATGGGCCAGATACTCCCAGGAGCATGTGCCAGGATGGGAAAGGAGAGGAGGGAGCAAGGGATAGAAGGAATAGGATGGAGAAAGGATATCAGCATTAGCCCCAGAATTTGGACCGTGGCGGGAGCAGGGGTAGAGGTGGCAGCATGGTTGGAGTTTCTAAGGGTGGAGGTGGTGAGGGAAGGTGACAGGTCAGAGCATGAGAGAAGGTAGCTGCAGGTTGGTAGCTGGTAAGGGCAAGCAGGATGGGAAGGTGCTGTGGCAGCCTGCGGAGCTGCAGAGGTGATGGTGATGAAGGAAGGCAGGGGAAAGCTGGGGGACGTGAGTGGGAGAAGCAGTGGTACTGGTTTATCTTTCTCCATCATGCACATCCTTCACGCCTCTTCCTGCCTATGGGTTGCTCAGCCCAGCTGGGTGTCTCCAAAATGCCCCAGCACTGGCAGGAAGGAAGCAGAGGCAGCTGGAGCAGAGATAAACACTGTTTTGCTCAGCACAGGCCAGCTTGCACTGCCCCACCAAGCACTCCCCAGTGCTCCACTGCCTACAAAAACCATGCAAAGGTGCTCCTGGCCCCTGAGAGCCAGAGCTGCGGAGGTGGAGGTACAGGAGGTAGGAAGCAGGCCCAGAGAGCATCCGTGCTCCTGGGAGCTGCCTGGCAGGCAGGTAGGCTCCTCTCCTTGGTTTTCCTCCAGCTTGGACACCCATGTGGGACAGCCGGCTTCTTCCACAGGTCGAAATGCTGTGGAAGAGTTGGGTTTGCTAAAAACAGGCAGCACAGGGGAGGTAATGGGAGGCAGACCCTCGATGGCATCTGCTGCTGTAAATGATCCCCCCCTTTCTGCCTTTCTGCTCACGCCAGCCGCCTTTGGTTGCAGCCTCCATCCCCTCCCCAGAGAGAGGTGCCCACCACTGGTGGAGGGGGCACTGTGGTTCGCATCCCCCCACCCCGACTCCTCTTGGGTTTATTTATTGCACGAACATAAGTTATTTTCACGTCCTCTTTGCCATTCCGCCTCTCGGCACAGCCAGGATGTTGGTACAGAGCCGTACTTTATATTTTATATATACAAATCACATTTTATCTTATATAGAGAAAAAAATATACTTATTTATTTTCTGACTTACAGTACGTGTCCTACCCGACTCCTCTGTATTTTATAGACTTTACAAATAAAGCAAGTTCTTTGTTGTTGGGTTTTTTTTCCACAGCAAGAGTGTGTTTGGTCATTCTGAAACTTGAGGACAGAGCTGCCTCTGTGAGACCGGCTTTCTGGCTCCCTCTAACCTTGCTGCAGGATGTGCTCAAGAATGTGCTTGAAGAAAGATGGGGCTGGGGGGCAGCTTGTGACTTTTTAGAGCAAACACAGATTATTAGAGTCTCAGACTGGTTTGGGTTGGGAGGGACCTTAAAGCTCACCCAGTTCCAACCCCCTGCCATGGGCAGGGACACCTTCCACTAGACCAGGTTGCTCCAAGCCCCGTCCAACCTCGCCTTGATGGGGCAGCCACAGCTTCTCTGGGCAACCTGTGCCAGGGCCTCACCACCCTCACAGGGAAGAACCTCTTCCTTATATCTAATCTAAATCTCCCCTTTTGCCGTCACTACATGCGCTTGTAAAAAGGCCCTCTCCAGGTTTCTCATTAGGTCCTCTTAAGGTGTTGGAAGGCTGTTGTAAGGTCTCACATGAGCCTTTTCTCCTCCAAGTTTATAGTCTGGAAGGGCTCAGGCAGCCAGCTGAACACTGACCATCATCCCCCAAAGCTTTTGCTTTCAGGAGCAGTTTGGCTGCACTGAATCTTTTTTCCTAAGAAAGATAATGCTTTTCACTAGAAGAATTCCTTCCAGGCTGCCCTGATGTCACCTGCCTCTCCTCCCCTGTAGAGTGACCTCACCAGCGAGGAGGAAAGCAGAGAGCTCACGTCTGTGGGTGGCAGGAGTAGGGGAAGTAAGTGTGGTAGGTGCCTTACCCAGAGGTGAAGCTTGACATCCTCCCATGAGGAAAACCCACCTTTCCTTGGAACTGAGGTGGAAGTGATGAGCATGTTCCCTGATGCTGCGTCCCAGCCTGCCAACATCTTGGAGTGCTCACATGGTGGTTCCAGGTTTTGTGTTCACATTCCTTCTGCCACTGCAAACTGCCCCAGCCCACCACTGCTCACAGAAACAGAACACAGAGCTGCTGCTTGCTGGAACCTGTCGGAGACAGCAGCCCCCTGTCTCCTAGAGGTGTTTCACACTGAGCATCCCAAGATCAGGATCCATCTGTACTTCAGGGTTTTGACAAATGTGTTTTGCTCCTGCCTTGAGCCATCAGTGATATCCCAGCCCCAGGCTGGTGTAAGAGCTGCTTCTCATGGCATGAAGGTTCCCTTCCCAAAAGAAGACTAGAAGGACAAGACCCGTTGAGCCTCAGCCCCTGCAATAAGCAAAAGCTCAAGCTCGCTTCAGAGAAGCCATCCAGACAGCACCACGCAGAGGCAGCTTAAGTACAATCTATATTATCTCTATATTTTTATTTGTCATCATATTTGCTCATTTCTGCAGAGTATAATGTCACAAAGACCAAAATAGAGAGAGCGGCTTGTCGCTGAGCTCACATCAGTTTAACACGATAGGTACAAAACTAGGTGACTCTGTCTTATTTATCATACTTTTTTTTTTTTCAGTCATTTATATACAAAGAACTACTCTATATGGAAAAATAATAAACAAATCCCATGGCTATGTTACATGGCAAACAAAAAAGGAAGGAAGGAAGGAGAGGGGAAGCAGGTGAGGGAAAGCAGCTCCAAGGGCCTATTCCTGGAACCAACAGATTTGCTGGGGCCCTGGGCTACTGCAAGCAGACCTGCAAGACCATGGATGCCTTGGCCACCTTGGTCTCAAGCTCTGGGTCTTCTACTTGTTCCTCCAAGTCAGAGCAGCGTCGGAGCCAGTCCTTGCTCTGGCACGTGCCTGTGGTGAGGGAGAGCAGGAAGCTCAGAGATGATTTTGTGTGGTGTCAAAAAATACCTATGTATATAAAACTATAACACATGGCAGCCGGCTGTTGTTTGGGCACTAGTTTTTCACCAGGTCTCTCCAAAGGCAGCTAGTGCAAAAGGGTTCTACTTGAAACCACTACACACTGGAAGCTTTGAAAATACCCAGATCCTCTGCGCAGCCTGTGTATGCAGCATACAGTTCAGAATCACTAAAAATAATAGTAATAAAAAGCTTCCCCAAGCCTGGATCACCTTCAAACTCAAAGAGGCAACCCCAGAGAGTTCAGAACTCAGCCACCTGATGCAACAAAGACTGGGGACAATCACCAACGAAGTGACACTGAAACATCATCACAGCCTGCAAATGCAAGGGAAGGGGAGGAAGGGATCGTGTCCCATGGCTCGCTTTCCTAAGAGAGACTCACCCTAAAGGACTTTCAATCAGAGCCATGGAAGATATAAGGAAAGCCCATTCAATCTTCAGTCCTGCTTTCCAGGCGTGAGGAGAAGGAGTTTTATGCCAAGCCCACTCGGAGCCTGGCAGCCAGCATTTGTGTGCCCATTTAACCAGTGACAGGTTTAGGAAAAGCAGTAACAAACTGCATGGCATCACAGGAGGTGTGCAGATGGGGAACTCCAGCAGCAGAGAAGCTGCTGGATCCACTGGTCCTGCCTCAAGAGTCAGCACCGCTGCCCCCACCTGCTTCACCACCCTCCCAGACACGAGTACAGAAGGAGACACTGCCCTGACATGGTCCTTAAGCCTTCCCTTATCCTATCCTCATGGCAGGGAGCAAACCTGCCTCTCTTCAAGCCTTTTTCCTCCCACTCCTGACCACAGGCTTCTGGCAGGGGTGCTGAGGAAATGAGGTGCTCTTCACTCGCAATCGCTTCTGAGAAAGTGAATCAAGCACATAGATTAGGATACAAGAGGAAAGGTGAACTCCAGCTGGTAAACCAGACCCGTTCTCCCAGCAGAGCAATGAGGAACAATCTGGGAATGCACAGGTCTGCTGACAGCACAGTAGGCATCAAGCAGGAGAGGAACAGAGAAACTGCAGCCAAGAACACAGAAGCTTGCTCCAACCCCTCCATTTGCTTCCTGCATGGGGGTACGGGGCATCTGATTCGCAGCACTTGAGCGTGCTTCCCTGCTCCTACCCTAGACAATTTTAAGCAAGCAAGAGGCATCTCCTGGTCCCTGGATAGATCTACAGAGGGCTCATTTTTATTTTGGCTCCACTAAATACCTAGGGGCTAATCCAAAACCCAACAAAAGCAAGGGGAAGCTTCTTTTCCCACTCTCATGGATTCTGGCTCCATCCTTGGTAACAATGCAGTTGCTGAAGGGCCTGTGAGATGTGCAGGAGAAACTGCTGCTTGGAAAACTAAGAGGGACAACTTGAACCAGACAGATCATGTCAGGTTTCAAGTCTACTCCAGTTTGGCCTGGAACAGCTATGGAGATAAAAAGCAAAGGAGTGTACAACATCCCTTCCAGCCTAAGGGCAGAACCTGTGCAGCTCAATGGGGAAGTCAGTGATGACCAGTGCAGGGAGAGCTACTTGAAAGACCAGGACCTGCTCTGGCAGATACCTGGTGCAACCCACACCTTTAAGAGGGGCAGCTATGTCAGTGGTGGAAACAAGAAGAAAAAAGGTTCTAGTGTTTATATATCTTCCTTTCCCAAAGAGGGATGAAAGGGCCAGAGCTCTACAAACTTCCACCAGCTATCGCAGCCAATCCTCAGTCTTGTCAGTAGAAGACAGATGCTCCAGGGAGGCTTCTTGCCACCAGAATCATAGAATCGTAGAAGAATGCAGGTGAGATGGAAAGCTTAGACACCTGGCGATTAGAAAACCCTGCCATTGTGAGACAGCAGTTCCATCCCTGCTGAGCTTCAACAAGTATCAGCTTTGACGGGGAGCAGGGGGGATGCAGGGTACAGAGGAACAGGACAAAAGTCCTTTCTCTCCCCCACTCACTCAAGTACAGGACTGCACAACTAGGTGAGTAGAGGGTGAGGGCAGATGTTCCTTTCTAAGCATTCAAGGCAATGGCTATAAAGAGACCAGTCTCTGGTCTGGTCCTCAGGAATGCTTATCGCTGCATCCTTATCACATTTCCCAAGGATCACAGAGGTGTTAGTACCAGAGAGCTGGGGGAGAAAACTGTGCCTACATCAACCATTCAAGAAGAGGAACACAAGTCAGGTTATCCAGTTGATAAAAAACACAAAAACATTTTTGGCCACAACTCCAGGCTCTGGCCAGTCACAGTCCACACCAAGCTGGGCAGGTGTGTGATGCCAGAGCCCTAAACCCTGGAGCTTTGCTTCAATTGATTCCAGCCAATTGCTGCTGTAAGGGATGGGCTCGAGAACAGAGTCTTGGCCATTCCCCCACCTCCACACCACTCATCGTGTCCATGCCCACAAAAGCTAATGGGAAATGCCCATTTCTGCAATCTGCACTCTCTAGGAAGTGATATGACTTGTGTGTTTCTGCTTCAATAAATTAAAAAGGAACCACAAAATCAACAGAAGAAGGAAAATGACAGCCTGTGCTGGCAGCTTCCCCTCCTAGAATTCATCGTCGGAGCTCAGCAAGAGGGTCTTCTCGTTGTCACGGGCACCCGAGCAGCTGTGGGAACGCGAGATAACGTGGCTGCCATTGCGCCAGGGAGGACCATGCTCCAGCGTTGACTGCTGGGTGTACTGCTGGTAGGCTGGGGAGAAGTTGTGGATCGCATCTTGGACAATGTCGTGGGGGTTCATGGTCTCTTTGAGGCTGCTGGAGATGCTCTTCATGGGAGCACAGCGACCTGTTGGGGCAAGATGGGGAGGGACAAGTGAAGAACACTGCTGCCTTCCCCCACACCCCATAACATAAAGGTGAGGAGACAGGGAACATGCAATTCTACATCCTGGAGACTTCCAGACTTTTCAGACTTCCTTAAGCAGCTGCTGAGGAAATGCCACACAAATTGTCAGGTTTTACCAATGGTGCTCCTAAATCCAGCCCCTTTTAGCCAAGTGAATCTGCCTCAGAACCACATGGGGGACATGCCATGAGAATGGGATATACCCACAGCAACAACCTCCACTGCACCCTACCTGTGTTGGCTTGGGTGAAGACAGTCAGGTAGGGAGGTGCTCATGTAAAGAGTTTCAGAAGACAAAAACTAAAGAAATTCTAAAAACAAAGGAGAAATGGCATTCACCATTCCCACTCACTGGAAATTCGACTGATAGGCAGTATTGAGGTGCCCACAGGAAATTGACCATAAAAGTGGAAAGCAGTGGAGGGAGGAGAGAAAGGAGGGGAACAGGCAGTACTAGGAGCACTCCACAGGTGGAAGGTGTCACGGGGATATCATGAAGGAAGCAACAGTTGGAGATTGTGTCCCACCCAAGTGCTGAGCACAGAGGAAGGCTGTATGTCCTTCTAGGATCTGACATTTCTCTTGGCTTCTAGGTTCCATTTCCAGCACGGGCTTTTGGCTCTGCTCATGCTGGGAATGAGCTCCCCAGATGACCAACGCATGCTGATCATCTGTGGCAATTATGAAAGCAAAGAGAGGCCAGGGTGAGAGAGCAAACCAGCTCCTTTCACAGCCCATGCAGCTCTCTGGGGAGACAGCCATACAGTCCTGACAGAAACGCTCTCAACAGGCGTTATGCCACTGCCCAGACAACCCTAAAGCAGCTGTGTGAGGCAGTCAAGTTACAGATCTACAAGGAAGGGTAAACAAGGGACAGAGCAGGCAGTAGGCAGGCTGGGAATCAGGGCAGAACAGGATCCAGTTAAAAACCAACAGAGACAAACACATAGAGCATGCTGTACCTACCGTATGGCCCATATGATGGAACAGCTGCATCAGGGACCAGTAGCCAAAGCAAGGGAAAGAGAAAAGGGAGAGGAGAAACAGAAAAAGAGAGAGAGAGAGAGAGAGAGGAAATAACAAGAACTGAACAAGACCCACCACTCAAACATCTCCCACTCTACTGGCCAGCGCTTTACCCTTTCATCACCCACAAATCTCATCTCCCGCAGCTGCAACCACTATCCTTCCAAAACCTCTGGGGCTGGCTGGGATGAAGGGATCATCTACATTAACACTGCCCAGGGGCTGCTGTTTTCCCACAGCTCAGTGCAGAGTCTTCCCAGCAGGATGGAATCCTTTTATTTAGATAATACTGAATGCACTTGTACCACTGGGCATGAAAGCCCCCTTTTCCCAGAGATAACATCCACCTCCCTGTTCCCCAGAATAAGACTTCCAGCAGCCCAGCCCTCACAAAGTCATTACAGGAACATCCTCCTCCCCTGAGCCAAACATGTTGCCAAAGCACAGCCTCATTTTCCTGAGCCAGATTCAAAACAGAGGCTGTTTCAGGCCCTGTCCCTCCTGCCTTCAGTCTGTTGCACAATCCAAAGCAATGGAGTTCCCCTTTGGGGAGACAGGAAGAAGGACAAGCCCACTCTATGAAAAGGATGCAACTTCTTGCAGCCCTCAGGTCTGCAACAAGCTGTCGTGGGTGGCATACTGGGGAACTGAAAAGGGAACAGTGCAATTCAGACAAGGTTTCTGCCCTGCAGAGCTGTTGCACAATGAATCTGTTCAGACACCATAGGAGAGGATGTGATGTTTTCCAAGCATTCAGGTTAGGAGTCATATCAGTGTGTTGCCTGTCAGAGGGACCAGTCTCCACCCAGTATTACTACCACATAGACATGCCATATGCACTGGCATACTTCTTACCTTGGGCATCAAGTCTTTTGTCCACATACACCTTGTACGTGAAGGCATGGCGCAGGGCGATGGCTGCAAAGAACATCTCTACACAAATGATGAAGTCCTGATATCCAGCAGCTACTGTGCCTTCACCCACAGACACATTGGCAGAGTGGATTTTGGGGATGGCGCCACACTTTTCCAAGATGGCCAACAGCATCCCTAAACAAAGCGACAAGCTCACGTAAATGCAGAAAATGTGACTGCATACTAACTGTAACAATTGGAACAGCTGTCTGTGCTGTATGCCCTAGATCAAATCCATTTAACACAGGAGCTACAAAGCATGCTAGATACTCCCACCTACACTCAGTTGTACAACAGAGAAAGGAGGAATAAATGAGACAAATATGTTTAGATGGTCCATGTAGAGAATGTTCAAACACTGAAGACACTCTTCCATTCTCAACTTATGCATAATCTGTGGAATTAGCTGCTGCAGGATGTAATCAAGTCCAAAAGGGTAAGAAGTGGTCAGATATTTCTGTGATCTCAGCACTTCCACTGGTTAGAGTGGAAAAATGAAGTAACTGAGCTTTTCATTTAAGCATAAAGCATTTTTGACACACCACTGCAAGCAGGATGCTTCTCCCTGCCCATAGCCAGCTGGCTGAAGAATTCCAGAGAAGGCAGAAAGTGCGTGACCAGAAGGCTCAAGATGATAAACTAGACAGCTTATTAGTTTGCCTGTAAACAGGGATGAAGGGACATATTCCAACAGCCTAAATTCCACCTAATTTCCTACTCAATTAGTCTTTGAAGTACAACTGAGTAAACCAAAGTAGGGCACTCAACAGGGAAATGCTTAGAGCCAATTAGTAGGAAGCACTAAGCCCAGGTGGAATTTCAGCTTTCTGAATGTGCTGCTGCATCACGCATACACATTCTGAATGCCCTTCCACTCGGTGATGGCTCTGTGGCAGCACACACTGCACTCACATGAATCACAGACATACCATTAAAATTTTATTTCTAGAGACTAAAAGTACTAAAAATTTTTAGATGTGCCACTTTAATCAATCAAATGGCACCATGCAGATAAAACGTAGGCAGCTTGTGTTTTATGATTGTTCCAGGAATGGAAAGGACTCTTCATCCAAACAGCTGATTTTGCCAGGCAGATACAAGTGTGCACATGCGCAGAGATAGTGAAGATTTAAAAACAAAGAGGAAAATGAGCAAAACAGGTTTCCCAGAGAAAAGCAATGAAAGACAATAAATCCACCATAATAATATCAGAAAGCCATTCCGGCTATTAATCACCATCTGCTCTATCAACTCTAGTGTCTGAGCCCCTGCAGAGAACTCTTTGTACCTACCACAGGAAGGGAAAAGCAGCTCACCTTGCCAGAAGGACAGGAAGATGACAGACTTCACCATGAAGAACTTGAGGACTGGGCTATAGGGACTAAGCAGTTCACGTGTGGCGAAGTAGAAAAGGAAGAGGGCATACAGGGCCAGGCTGACAGAGATGTTGTAGATGATCGTCACATAGAGGTAGCCACTGGTTACACTGAAAAGACAAGATATACAAATGCCTGAGATTTCAGCCTGAGCTTTTCCCCTTGCCACTGTCACTGGGGAGTTCTAAGACTCCATTTCCTTCCTGCCTCTCTGTTCCACTCTCTCCCCCAAACACAGGTGAGAAAAACCTGAAGCCAACAGGCTTACCCCTGCCCTCTATTCTCATATGCAAATTCAGCCTGTGTTGTCCCCATCTTTTCCCAGAGTCCAGCCACACATGGACAATAAGCCCAGCTAGACAGAGGAGATCCAGCCGAGGCTTGCATGCTAGACAAACAAACTTACTCAAAGTCACCATCCTGGTACTTGCCAAAGGCCTGAAGGATGACTGTGCTGATTGCCATGAGGGGCTTCACCACACAGAACTGCAGGGTAGCCTACAGGAATGAAAGAGAAAAGATGAGAAAGCAGGAGGTGCAAGAGCCAAGTTCCCACACCAGCACCACAATGGAGTGTCCACTGGGACAACTCAGCAAGGCAACACAATCCAGCCTCAACAACGAGTCTGACTTGCTAATCGATGGGATACTGGGAAGCAAACTCCAATCCATAGCTGCCATAAAGCTAGGCAAAAAGGTCCCCTGGATGGGAGGGAGGGTAATCCAGCTCTCTTGAGGAGGCACTTTGACAACTGCCACCATATTAAAGAATTTGTACACACAGCAACATGTGTTGCCAAACAGAAGTTAAGAGCTATTCTGTTGTCACCCATACAATCTTTACTGAATCTCCCCAAAGACTCCATGGCACTTGGGATCAGCTCTATCCATTCTGCCAGTGTAAATCAGTGCTCCTACTGGGATGACTCCTCTCTCAAAGTCACCCCATTCTTCACCTTTCTGGAGACACTGAACTTCGACGTCCTAAGAGAGCAGAGAGTTATGACCCTAAAAATGTCACCCGTATCTCCCTGAAAGAGGCTGGACAGCCTGGGCAGGTGCTGACCTGTGCACACGTGGGGAGGGCTGTGCATGGAAAGAAGTCAAAACCAAGCAGGAATAATTGCTTTGGATACGATGCAATTTGTTAGTGGTCATAAGACTTCAAGGAGATTAAAAACCCCAGCACATGCCAGTTAGTGAGTCACTGTAAATATGTGAACTGGAAAAGGTCAAGCTAATTGGTAAACAACTCTGTCCTCTGAGCTTCCCCTCCTTCCAATCTGGGGATGTTTTAACCATTTCCCTGTAATTCAAACCACCACATCCTATTTTTAGTTGCTTCCCTAGAAGATGGTACAGAATACAGGAAGCACATGGATGGTGTGTGACCCATCTGTGCGGCTCACCAGACACAGGCCCAGCAGAGAACCTTGATCGATACATCTTGAAGGACACAAGCTGTCCAAATTTTACACCACAGCCTCCAGCACATCACCAAACTGCTGGAGGGCCACAGGCAATGCAGCCAGACTCTGACCCACAGCTCAGAACAGCTTGGGGTAACAGTGAAAGTGGAAAGAAGAAATGGTTATAACAGATTCTTTCAGGATGAAAGAGGCTGGAAAGAGCAGAAAATTAGCAGGTGGCAGTGGGAGGCAACAAGAGTCCTGAAGATACTGAGGATGGATAAAATGGGCAAGGTGCTCCTTCCAGTACATTTCGCTGCCAGATCATAGTGATGGTGGATACTGCACACACCTGCATTGAGATGTGCTCTGCTGTCCTTTCACACCTGCCTTCCCAAGAAATTGCCTTGAAAGGTCTTACTCAGCAATTCTGGAAGTACTAGAAAAGTGAGTCTTGGTGTCAAAAATTTCTCACCAAGGCAACATTTAAGCTCGAGTCAAGAAGGACAGAAGTATTTAAGCATCCCTTCACAAGACACCTCCCTTACAGCCTCCTCAGCAGACTTAGCAGTTTGCAAAGGGCAGGCCTGACTATAAGAATTGCTACCAGACAGCAGCAAAAGAAAAGCGAAACATCCACCTGAGCCAGTTACCAAATGAGTTGAGGAATTGCAGGTGGCCAGCAGAACCTCCCCCCACCAAAAAAAAGGTGCTTCTAGTCTTCGCTGTGAGAAAAACTTCACAAACACAGCCAGTGCAACCCATATGGAGATAATTGCCAGAGGGAAATGGGAAAGACAAGGCCTAAGGGAAATCATGTCTTCAGCACTCATTCAACCTTGATCTGCTTATGACATATTTAAAAGGTAAAAGTTAACGTTAAAAGCAAAAAGAACAGGTAAATGCATTGAATCAAACAACGGGTGTACAAGTGAAGCCCAAGAGAAACAGGTGAAACAGCACAGTGGGAGCAGATTAGAAAATAAAGTATCAAGGAAGAAAACAGGAAAGCCATGAGGACAGAGGATGGGACGAGACAAACAGAAGAGAGAAAATAAAGATGTGGTCCTTTGAAAAAGGCCAATTGTGCTGCAGAGATTAACACTGGGTATCACTGTGAGGCTGCATTGTACCTTCGATGTTCCTGCATATTGCTAAAACACAAAAGAAGGGTCTTGATGTGGAGGAGAAGCCAGGGCAGATCTCTAGACCCAGTGATTGGAATTACAATGACCTGAGCCCTTTCAAAGAACCAGACCTGCTTCATGCTGTCTCCAGAGAAACCTCTTGTGTTCATTCCAGCAAGTGAGCAAAGCCTTGAAACTCACCTGCTGTTTCATGGCAGCCAGAGGTGACTGACCTGGGATGAGCAGACAAGGGCTGTATCGAGGTTTAGATCTCCCCCATTCCCTCCCCCTCAACATACCCAATTCAGCACAGGCAGACACACATGGTGCACAATACTTAGTTCCTCCTACAAAGCACTGTGTCACACTTAACCTCCACCCCCCTCCTCAGCTCCAAACCACAACAGCAGCGCTGGGAATTCAGGAGGCTGTTACACAACCGTGGGGTGTCTGCAACACAACACAGCCATCTATTTCTCAAAGTTGGGACCTCTGCAATCCAGTAAAGGAAGAGGAAATCAGATTTTCTTCCCAGGGCTAATATCAGATACAGGAGATAAATTGTGTCTTTTACTGAGGCCTTCCTGTTGCAGGATTCAGTAGAAAACAGTACGATCATTCAAAACATATCAGCCCACAAAACAGCACCTCTCCTCAGCTGTCTCTCAAAACGCTATTACAAACGCCCTCAAAGGAGCGCTCATCTCAAAAGTTCAGCAGCAAAAGGCACCATTGCCACCCCTAAACTTCATTCACTCCTGGAAGATGGCACAGTTCCTCCTGCCCATACCTGTTTGCAGAACCTCAGGAATCCAATAGAATAGGTCTTTCCCCACAGGCAGCAAGTCCCATATACACAGCTGGACCTGAAAGGACCAACACAAGATGACAGGGTTCAGAAGCAAGATTTGGGCTAGAGTGCAAGATTCCTACCGTCTTTGTCTACCACTCTGTAGACAGGACTACTGCTTTCTCCAACCATGACTACAGTTACAGCCATACCCTCTTTCAGAGACTAATTTAAAACAACATCCCAACTCCACACTCCGATCTATTTTATTTATTTAGTTAACTGACAGATCCCAGAGGAAGCACACACAACCAACTGAAGACAGAAACTATTTAAAGGAGGGGACAGGAATAAGAAAAGAAACAAAGGAGTAGGCAGGTGCCCAGAAAAGTTGTGAATCAGTTCAGCTTGCCCAAGAGGATGTGATCAGCCTGATCTGTCTCAGACCAGGTCACTGGTAAATCATCACCATCCATGCTACCCAGTCATGATAGGCACAGAAGGAGGAGAGTGTCATGCTGCAAGCACAATAAATACTCACTCAATTGGTTTCCCTCTGATCTCAGACATGATGGAGCTCTCCCCTCCCAAGTACTCATAGCAGAGGCTGAGAAAGTTGTATATTACAAAGGCTGCAAAGACATCAATCAGAGCAAAATGACAACCAACTTCAAAACAGGTGCAAGGACCAAGAGTACAGGCAACAGACCAAACATTAGCAGGGACTGCCTATGCAGCATCTTTCCCTTCAAAGCACTCCAGATTATTTTCTCTTCATTTATCACCCTACCTCAGCACTCACAAGACTATTTGAACTGGAGTGTGGCCAAGGTCCCAGGCCAGTTCCATGACTCATGCCACAAGGGTCACAGGACCATTTAACACTTTGGTCAGTCTCTGTTTTACTTGGCATCTGTAAGATGCCATTCTTTACAGGGTTCCTGTGCACCATTCCAGGATATTACATGGGTACTAAATAATTTGGAAAAGTTCTCTCTGATTCATCAGCCATATCTTATCTCCCGTATTTAACCTGTTAGGCGAGGAATACAGTTTCTCTCTCTGAAGTAACCAGACTGTAGGCCTAACAGCTGGAGAAACAGAGGGGTTCTACCAATCAGTGAAACTGTTTTCATGGCTGGCAGAGACCTTTGAAAAACAGGCTCTGTACTTCATTTCCTCAGAAAGCTGAAATTCCTTGTGCACTGAACAGGCTTCTGGGCCACCTCCTTTCTGCCTTCCCCAGCAAGCTGGTACAGACGAGGAAGGGCTTTTCAGACTGATTGCTAATACTCTGTCCCGTTTCAATTCTCTTCAAGGCTCAATTTTGCTGACATATATAAACTGAGGTGAAGACACTTCGGGGAGGACTCTCATCAGAACTACAGACAGGTTTCCATTTCACAGGATCCAAACCCACTTAATTGTACTTAATTGTACATTCCTCATCTGCCACTCTCTTGATTTGCTATAATTGCTGTTGGACTATCATAAAGTTGTGAGATTTTTAGGGCAAGGACTGTACTCTTTAAGTTTGCCACACACAGCTTTGGGGCAAAAAACGGCAGAGCAGGTGACCATTCTTTCAACATAGTTTTCTATGACAGCCTGTATCTGGACATTCCCTGGAATTCCAACACCCAAATCCTGGGTTTACCCCCCAGCACTGACATAATACAAAGAGAAAATAACTTGGGATGGAAACAGAAGTCTTGAGGAACTTGGAAGTAAGAACAAAAGCCTACTGAAGTACAGTGCTGAGAAGCTGACCTCACCAAGCAGCTAGTTATTAGACCTGAGGTCAATTTTCCCATGTGGATGGACTTCCAAAGTCAGAGACAGACACCAACTCTAACTCTTCTACAAGCATCCAAACTATGCCCTGGAAAAGAGGTACTCAACACTCCCCAGAACACTCATAATCTCAAAACCTTGTATTTACAGCTAGTACACGTGCCTAGCTGGCAAGAATGCTACAGCACATAAAAGCCAGTGGTATACCTGCTTCTGTGTATGTAATTGGGATATTGTTACGCATCTGTAATCCTTGCAATTGAACAAAGTTAGGTATGTTCACACAGCAATGATTTTGCAAAAGCCTAAGTAGAAAACACCAAATGGAAAACTTATTGAAATAACTGTGATAACTCCTTTTGCCTGCAATTTTCCTGCAACTTAGCTGACAGCTCCCAGCACCCAGAGCAAGAAAAGCTGAGCTTTTCCTATTGTCCTCCAGTGACCCCTGCCCTCTGATGTGGTCATTACAACACCAGCTGCCCATTCCACAAGCACTGGGGAATAGATGACATCAGAGGAACAAATCATTCCATAAAAAAAAAAAAAAAAAGGAGGGGGAAACATTTGTACATTCATTTTCAAGAGAAATGGGTACTAACTATCAAAGCTCACCCCATCAGCAAAAGAACTCTTCTCCAGTTCGTGATCCACATTCATCAGATGGTGCGCATGACATCAATGTAAGAAAAAACAAATCTACTTGTGTCAGTGTTACCGCCACCCAGATTTGTACAGAAGCAGAGTCATGTGAAAGAACACCACCAAAGTCTGCTTCTCCTACTGCACACTATGAAATGTCCCTAAATGGCCCGAGATAGGTTTTAAAATCTATTAGTAGGGTCTTCTGCCCCATTCCCTAACAGAGCTCCTCCTCGCTTTGCAACCTAAAATCTTCCCCACAAAAGAAAGGATGAGGTCGATGGCAAAAGAGGAAAGAGAACAAAAAGGCTGTTTTAGAGCAATCTCCAGAAAAAGGAAGGGAAAGAACTGCTGACCAAAGGTGCTTTTGCCTCCACCTGTAGCCTTCTTGCACAGCCCAACATGCCGAGGGGAACTCCAGAGCAAGGGCTGCTTCCTGAGCAGATGCTCAGATGTTTGCAAACTCCCTGAGGCAGAAGGATACTGGCTGTTGCTAGGAGAGGAGTTTGGCAGAGCAGCAGCTTCCTGCTAGACCTGCACACGCACGCAGAGCAGGGCAATTAAAAACACAGGCCCAAACAAAGATGCCTTCTGAATCACGTGTGTGCATTTGCCATCTGCTGCTGCATCTCAGAGCACTGTCATGGATGTGAAGGAGGGCCTGCTGGTCCCTTCAGCTGATTAACTTGTTCACATGGCTGGGGCACCTCGCTGCAATGCAGATCTCACCACAACAACTGCACCAATGAGACATGATTTAATAAGGGTATGGTGATAAACTGTCCTCAAAAATACACTGCCAGAGTACAGTTTCTCCTCCTGGGTGGGCAGAGGCTTCTTTCTGGATGAGGTCAGGAGGGAAATGTAGACAGCATTTACTGGAGAGTAACCGTTTCCTTTGCATACAATAGTCGTATTATCTGCTGCAGATAACCAAAACCAAAGCAATTGGTAACTCATCCTGAATATGGCACCCTCTCTCCTGCAGGACTCCAAAGCACTTTACACCTCACGAACCCCAGCATGTGGTGGCTGTGATACCCTGTGTGAGCAAACAAGTGGCCACAGGATGGGACCAGAAGATTACATTGCTAACAAACTGCACCAAGAAAACAGAACATAGCAAGTGTCTGACTGCTGAATAAGTGCTGTTAGAAAGAGCTAACTGATAAATTGCTTTATAGCAGGTAGAATCAGATTTTCGGCTTTATACCTTCCTGAAGCAAAGGAAAATCATAAACTTTGTCTCTACAGAACACTGGAGAGAAGGCTCCATGCATCTTATCATGCTCACAGGCCAGTGAGGGGAAGATCAGGTTAGATGGGGATTTGAACAACCTGGTCTACTGAAAGATGTCCCAGCCCATGGCAGGGGGTTGCACTAAGATGATCTTTCAAGGTCCTTCCTGACTCAAAGCATCCTATCACTCTGTGACTTTCAGACACTGAGCAAGACATGGTCATGTAGTGAGGCACACTGTAAAACTTTGTCTCAGTAGGTGACAGTGATGCTTCTAAATGTCCCCAACCAGAAGCAAAAATTCTCTCAGGGCAGAGACTTCCCACCTCCCCCATTTTCTGTCTGACCCCTTTTTACCTTCATAGCAGTCCCGCACTGTGCCGAAGTAAACATAGTACTGGTCATTGGTGAAGAACAGAAGACTGAGCCATGAGTCAAAGGCATAAATGGGCACAATGAAGAGGATTCGAACAATGTAGCGCTGTTCATTTGGGCAGCTGTAGCAGCGAAGGTGCATGTAGATCTGAGAGAAGGGAGAGGGGAGACCAGGATCAGCAGGATATGGAGTAGAGAGGAGAAAGTAAAACTGCAGAGTCAACTGGGCCAGCAAAAAGAAACTCAGTAAATCACTTCTGGATGGCCTCAAAGTAATAACATAAAATTAAAACCAAATCACCGTTATCATATGATATTAATACAGCATCCCTTAGTTTGCAGAGGGAAGAAAAGGAAGCGGAGGCATTTCTAATCTAGTCACTTATAGGGAATTAATTTACTGTTATTATCATCACCTTGCCCATATTCTTTTGTTTGTACCTTTTTCCCCAGTTATTCCTGCCTTTTTCCCCATATTCCTGCTAACCTGTTTGAAGTACCTAAAGATTTATACCACTGCAGGCTGTTTTTCCCTGAAGAGGGAAGCTGCATGCACTTAAGCGCATGCTCATTCTAAACACTCTCTCTCTCTTGGCATTTTTGGATGCTTTCAAGACTTTCACCTGAAGCAACCTAAGAGAGCCCTTCACAGCACTGCCAAGAGCTGATAAGCCACAACTCATCTTGGCTCAAAAAGTGCCATTCTGCACATCGGTGACAGCACAGCCACAAAGTGTCAGCCAACAAGGGAGCACCAAGCTCACCCAGCGTGCTCAAAGGAACCATGCAGACACACCGCTTGCTTTGTCCCACAGTTTGCACACATGCCAATCCCTGTAAGTCACTGGCTGTGGGGAGCACGCTGTCCCCACCCTACCACTGCTCGCGGTTTGTTAGCCATCATTAAACCCACACCTAAGATGCTTTCTCACAGACTACCCACCTCCTGGAAAAGGTAGTGACCACAAACATACCCTGAAGATGAGCACTACTCTGGCCTAGTAACATGACCAGAGCTTCAGCCACAGTTGTGGGTACACTCTGTTTACCACAGAGTGAAGCAGAGGGCACGTTCTCCAGAGGCAAGGCCTCCCTCCGTATGGCAACCCTCACCAAGCTGCTGCCCCAACTGCTGGATTTAACGACAGCTAGTTTATGACATACGTGCCTCATGACTGACCAACTTTGCTGCCTGAAGAAGCACAAGCATTTGCTTGAAACTTCACCCTGTGTTTGGGGGTGCTGTGAGGATTCTCCAGGGTCTAAAACAAAGCATACACTAATGATCTCACCTTTCCTTGGAAAGGGAGAGCGAGTTCTCTCCCCCCAGCTACTTGTTGCTCATCTCTCCTTGCCTCTTGGGCAGATTTGGTCAAAATCAACTGAAGGGCTCAAAATACATCTGTTTCCTCTCCCTAACCCATGAGGAGCTCAAAAAACTCTCGTTTCCTGAGGATAACAGGTTGAAAATAAACTAACAAACCTAAGGGATATTTTTTCCTTGTGACAATCCCAGTGACACATCTGACCCAGTACAAGGATAGCTGACACCGGGGTTCAGATGACTCCAAGCTTTGCCCTTGGGATGTCACAAGAGCCCTGCGATCCATGTGCCTATGAAAGCACAGGAACTGCTGCCTTGGAAGAGGACAACAGTGCATTTCAATCAACAGCGTGTCTCTGGCACTGACTTGCATTGGTTTCTGCAGAGAGGGCATTAATGCCTAACTGTGCAATGCTATACCGCAGAGGAAAGATTTCTTCCTATCCTCAGCAGGTGGTCAATTTGACAGGAGGATCCACGACACTTGTAATTGGTACCCAAGCTGGTGAAACTGCAGGTGTTAGTCTTATTCATCAGTGACTAATTCATTTTTGAACTTCACTAGTCCCTGTATTCCATGAATAGGCTGTAGTTTTCTAGACCCTAGTCATCACTCTGGAATCTATGGACCAACAGGTACAAAACACAGGTTGATAAATAACAGGGTTTGCATTTTCCCATTGTGTTTTTCAGTTCACATGACGAACACATGAAAGAGAGGTATGGAACAGGATACAGCGTTTGATTTGCTCTGGCTCCCAGGACACCTGCCCCAGAAAGAGGGGAGGGGAGAAAAGTTAAATAAAACATTTCCTGTTACTCCTTTCCGCAGCAGAGTTCAGCCTGTGGAATCCACTGGCACAGGAGATCAAAGGAGGTATGTCAAACAACAGATGACCACAGTCGTTTAGCTAGCAGCTGACACAGTAACAAAATGGCTAGATTCAGCTACTAGACCTGGGAAAGAATGGCTTGAGATAACACACCTTTCTGCAAACACTCAAAAGATGGCCATATGTTTTACTAGTTTTAAAGAGTTTGCTTCCTCTCCATTTACACTATGGAGAGGAAGCAGACTGTCTGAACTTGGGCAGAAAAAGGCCCATATAAAAGTTGCCACCTTGATCAGCACAGATAATATATTAGACCCAAAAGAAGAGGTCCTGGTACCACTCTAGAGACTGAAAACCCCCATCACACAGCTGCATGGGGGAGGGATATGCCATAGGATCATATATGTTCTTCAATATGTGTGGAGAAAAGAAAAGGATGAGAAGCATGAGTGACAGGGCTTTACCTGATGGCAGGTGATGAGCAAAGCTGTCCATACAAAGAAACCTGAGATAGCCTGAGCAGCAGTGGTCATGAGGAATACTGGCTGCTCCACAGCTGTGGGGCTACCATCCTCCGGCATCCAGGAGAAGTTGGGAGCCACGGCTGGAGTGGTCGCAGTTGACCCCAATCTGGGGGCTGCAGTGACGTCAGTCATCACTATCATGATGCCTTTTGGTGTGAGGTTCCAGTTGGGATTGCTAAAGAGCCACCACCGAGTCAAGATCTGTCAAGGAAGAGAACCAAAAAGCAATTGAACCCAGCTGAAGGGACTCAGGAGCTTAACAGTAACAGTACTTTGCATCTCTCACATGCCTTTCACCAGGCTGCTCACATGCTTTACAAACAGGACCTGGGTAAGTCTGCCAGTGCCACCCCTCGTGATACAACAAATCATGCGGTCCTCAGGAACCTCTCACCACACAGCCTCCCCAAGACCATAAAACACTGCCACCACCACTGTCACCACCCTTCTGCAATAAAAATATTTAAGAACAAGATGAATACAGCATTCACCTAAGATCAGAAGGAAATATCTAAATCATCTGTACTGGAAGATGACAGGCACACCTAACCTAGCAGCTCTACTTCCCACAAAAGCACTAGCTATTCTGCTCTGTTCTAGTCTAGTCTGCCAGTCTTACAGTTTCATTTGGAAGGCAACAGAACAAGCAGCAGCAGGCAACAAGAACAGACACCACGAAGTGTTACTGTGCAGCAATGAGGAAAGAAGAACCTCCTTATTCCTCCAGCAAGGAATCCCCACCTATCCTACTGCCATTTTTAAACCCAACTCAGCCCGAAGCACCTTCACTGGAAGGATAGCCACTGAAAGCTCATCTCACGAGAAAAAAGAGCATGAAAGGTGATGTTTTTACCAAACACTGTATGGCATGGTAAACTTAGCCAACCTGTCACTAATTCTATTAACTTAGCATGGTTTTCTACATGACATGAATTTAACCTGATTGGCCTTTAAAAGCCATCTGACCCATGAAAACACAGCCAGAACACAAGGATATGCAAGATTTCAAAGTAACATGACCCTTGGTCATTTCATGGACGAAAAGCTATTTTCTTTCAATGGAACAAATTCTTGAAGGCCTAAGATCTAAAGCAGCCATGGTTTTCAATTTGGTTGTAAGCAGGCTCTAATGTGACCTCTGGACTGGAGGAAGATAATCCACTTAAACCAAGATCATAAGCAGGCAGCCACTGGTTCTAGCCATTAGAAGAGCTGCTTCTGGTGCAGTTCTAGTAAAGACATGGCTATCAAGGGGAACAGCGTAATATTGCCTCCTTCTGATAACCTCCTAATAGTTTTTGGGATAGCCTTTCTGTAGAAGTGCAAGACATAGCTCTTACATAGGCCTTTCAGATCAGCAGATGGCAAGGGCTTTGGAACGGCCAACGATCCATCACCACAGTTTACAGCTGCAACGGGGAAGGACACATCTGTCATTTACTGACAGGTCCCATCAGAACACAAAAGAGAACATACCTCCACAGATGAACTGCCACAGCTTCGCTTCACCTGAAGCCACAGCACAAATCAGGGAACAGGCACCCAGTAAAAGCAGAGGGCCAGGAGCAAATCACTTCCACATGCGCACTACGGTGTGCAAACGGCCCCTCCAGCACATGCTCTTCCAAACCACACACTTGCACCAGCAGTGCACAGCATTCTGACTTTATTTAGGCCACATTCCATTTCATTTCTGCTTTCTCCCACAGGAGAAAGAGAACAAATACAAATCCTGTGAATTACCCAGATCTGCTTAAGCAGATATTATCTTACTATAGAGGGAGCTGCACAACTGTTATGTTTTAATTTACAAAAAAAAAATCAAACTTGGCTTTTCTTTGTTCTTTCCAGTCATTCTTTTTCCAAAATATTCCTGCTCTCAGTTACAGCTTTCCATAACTGCACATACTGAAGGGTAATTCAGTTACAGTCCTGATAAGTACAGGAAATGTAACTGTTAAGTTTTGAGTTTCAAAGCACATGCACACATATTACATACTATATCTAAAAATCCGGAAAGTTCAAGGATGGATGAAGACGTTGCAAGGTAGCAAGGTTTTTACTGCTTTGAGAAGAACGGGATTTCTACCCAAGTCACTTCTGAAGAGACTGAACACTCACAGTGCTGAGAGTGCTTCCACTGACCTCACAAAGGGCACATCTAAAATGAAATCAGAGCTGATGCACATGCGGTTAACCTAGCTCCAATTAAAGTCCAGCCAGCAGCAGCCCTGCACATCCCACTGCGCTTTGGGAGCTATGCAAGACAGAAAGCTGTTATGCCCTTTCTAAAGTTCATAGCAGAGAGGATCACTACTGCAGCCCACCAGCGGCAGGAGGGACAAGACCTGAAGCTCCATGGTGCAGCTAATCAAACCACACCGACAGCACAGACCCAAATGCAGGGCTGATAACATCAGCAGAGCTGAAGATCTGAAATGGAATTCCTCTGCTTCTCTGCACTCATTTTAAAAAAGGCTGAAACAACAAAAAGTGATCAACAAGCATTCTGATGTGACAAGGGCTGTTTTCAGCAGCAAGGACACTTACAAGTGTAACCTTAACACTGCCCCCTTGTGATTAGACATCAACTGTCACCAATTACATGACCATGCATCATTCTTTGCCTGCTCACAGTCATTGAAACTAGTAACTCCTTCCAGCACTGTGTTTTGACAGAAAATACACAATCTCTATTAAACAGGGCTCCATTTCTCATACCCCAAACCCCAATCCACCTCATCCATGAGCACCCCCTATTCCTCAGGGCTGTCCCTGAGGACAACTTTTTAATGGCTTGATACTTTTCACCGGTTGCAAAAATCAGCTTGCAGCTCATTTTCCTTGCTAGTGAAACACGAAGGAACGCTGAACTCCCAAATCTGCAAAATAACATGCACCTTCCACATTATCCCTTCTAATCTCCTGAAGTCCCACACATCATTGCTACACTGACAAGTATAGGCAGCGCTCAAAGCTATTATGAAAGATCACTGAATGCAAGATGCTGAAGCTGTAAGAGCAATTCCGTACTATATTTAAAAAACAGGCAATAGCACAGATGACTGGAGCCTTAACCAGGTGAGTGGATTTTGACACATTCACCACCAGCAGCTTAGGAGTCTGCTTGCTCCTCTTTTTCCTTTTTAAAAGGAACATCATAAGGGAAGGCTATGGTAACTGCCTTAATAGGCCTTGTTTCCAAGATGCCTCCTCCCCACAGGACACAAGCCCAACACATCATTAGAACAGGCTTCCAGCAGAGGTGGTGCCTGGGAGCACGTCACAGTTAACACGCTGCCCTGACAAACTACATCCCAGTGTAATCAGGTTCCTTCTTACCTGACACAGCAAATGTGTCTTGATACTTGTTTCTTGGACACCTACCAGCATCACAATCCCTGTCAGTGTCAACACATACCTTCCTGCTTCCTCTCATGCCTCGGGAAATGGGTCCTTTCCAACAGCCACAAAGCTATTTCATATTCACCTCAATTTTCTCCATTTTCCCATTTTGCTACTCCAGCCGTGCAACAACCTGATAACGGTTACAGCTGTGAGCTCTTCTCTCTGTACTCCACCCAGCTGCCTGTATTTCTCCGTTGTTTCTTGCGCATTTTAAGCTCCTCAGGACAACCATCTTTTTGTTCTCTGCCCATACAGTTCCCAGCACTGCGAGGCACCAAACCATGAGGAAGGCACTTGACATTACCATATGGAAAATTAGGGGCATTTAGAAACCTGAATTATCAATGCAATACAAACCAATGTAATGCATAACAAATTCTGAAGAGTTCTTTACTCTTTTGCCATATCCTGCTTTCTCTGCCTATCACTTTCACCTCCATCTCACTGCTTCCATTTCAAGGGACAGTAAAGTTACCTGCACACTTAGTCTCCCTCTCTGGAGGGCTCGCCTAAATATATCAAATGAAAACATTTCAACATCACTCTTGAAGCTTTCCTCATCTCCAACTGATGACCTTGCTGCCCCTGGAGGTAACCTGCAATACAGCAAGTCCCAAACGGGACCAGGAGAAAGGATAGCCAGGAAAAGCATCAAGCTGGAAACTGGAAACGTGTACAGAAAAGGACATCAGAGTAAACACACAGGGCTTTCAGATACAGGTTTAGGTGTATTTCAGGATGGCTGCAGGAACCTGGATCAGCTGGTACAATTCCTCTATGTGGGCTACATGAGCTTCAGGCAATGCTTAGGCCTGTGTGAGGTCTATACCAACGACTCCAAACCTGGAAGGCAGAGATGACACCTCCATCCCCAATGAGCCGTTATGTGTTCTCACCCAGATGCCACTACAAGTTATGCACATTAGAGCAAGATAAGACTCTGTACTGCTACAGGGCATTAGCCTAAACACCAACCTAGTACTGGCATAAAACTTACTTAACAGATTTTCTGAAAGCACTTTAGCAGTATTAGGGCCTGCTCTCAATGCAAGGAGAAAAAAGAAAATGAAGCAAAGTGTGTGCTGTTTCACAGAATCACTGACTAGTTTGGGTTGGAAGGGACCTTAAAGCTCATCCAGTTCCAACCCCCTGCCACAGGCAGGGACACCTTCCACTAGACCAGGTTGCTCCAGACCCTGTCCAACCTGGCCTTGAACACTGCCAGGGATGGGGCAGGCACAGCTGCTCCAGGCAACCTGTGCCAGGGCCTCACCACCCTCTCAAGGAAAAACTTCTTCCTAACATCTAATCTAAATCTACCCTCCTTCAGTTTAAAGCCATTCCCCCTTGTCCTGACACTACCTCCCCTTGTAAAAAGTCCCCCTCTAGATTTCCTATAGGCCCCTATAGTTGCTGCTGGAAGGCTGTTACAAGGTCTCCCTGGAGCCTTCTCTCTTCCAGGATGAACAAGCCCAGCTCTCTCAGCCTGTCTCCATAAGAGATTTATATCAACATAACTATCCTGATGAAAAACTAGAGACACAGAACACTGTTACTGAGATTTCTGACAGGGAAGGGGCTCCAGCCTGCATCGGGACCAGTTCTGTTGGAGACACCACACCCATGTGAAGCTAGCAGGGATGTGTCCACAAGGGCCTGCATCCACAGAAAAACAGCAGCACACTAAGTCTTGTTCAGGAGCAGATTGCCATTCTTGTATCTTCTGGAAACAGAGGCCTTCTGTCTTTAACATTAACATGGCAGCTACTTCCACCAAAAATAAACTCGGAACAGTAAACAGATGGGACGTGGCACAAGTGAAAACAAAAAAAAAAAACTTCATTTTTGGCTTGCGTAAAGGCATGGAAAATGTTACCACCAAGGAGGAGCTATTTCAGCATAAGGACAAACAAACATAAATATGCAAACCCTATTTCTGATGCAACAAAAGCTGCGCAAGAGGAGAGAAGAAACGTTCAAGCTTAGTCTTTCAGTTCTTCAGGGCACTTCTGAACACATATTCAATCCTAGAGTGCAGTACAGGAGGAGTGGGCTGACTGCTCTGAGCAAGACCTGACCCGTCGCACTGCTGCAAGCAGCGCACTCGCTTTGCCCTGGTGTCAGTAGGAAAAGAACCCCAAACGACGTGACTCTGATGCTGTTCTCTGCCATCTGCAAACACAATCTGTGTTTTTAAAATAGATGATCTCCTCTGAGGCTGAAAGTATTTAATTTCTAAACTGCTGAGAGAGCAAAGAATGACACACAAAGCTATCCCGTGAAAGAGTCTTAACAGCTAAGCCTCCTTCTGCTGTACAAGACACAATCCAACAAAACATGCGTGACCTGGCTGCAAGGTTCTCCTGGAAAGCTACAAGGCAAGAAAAGTCCTTAAAACCTACTCCATACTTCCTGTAGTTTTAAATATCCACCATGCTGAACTTAGTTTCCATTAAGACACCACAAAACCATTTTCCACTCCCCTCTTAAATTCTTATTTCTCCAAGAGCTGTTCCATTAAATTTTCCGTACTCAGGACACAAAACGATCAATGCAGAAGAACCATGCAGTGGATGATTTCAAGTCTAAATTTTCTACATCTATTAGGACACAAGCAAGAGCTTTATGTTAGTGAAAGCAGGAGCTTTATGGTTTTCAGAATGTCCCCTAGACTTACAAGGACTACAAAAACACAGGACAAAACGGTTCCAGATTTTAGACTATTTTAATTATAAGAATGCCTAGACTTGCCAACTGGGATCAGCTCTTTCCTTTGTGCTAGATAAATATTTCAAATTCGTAATTGATCTATGGTCTTTTCAACCCCCGAAGGCATGGCACCACCAGCTGATCTGACAAGAGGTAGGAAAAGAAGGAGGTAGAGACCCAGGGCAAAATAACGTAACACTACACAGTAAGACAGTCACTGGTGCAGCTCAAATCAGTAGTAGCAATAAAAGAAAATAAAATGCTTTTACATTTATTACTTATTAAATTGCTTTTGCTCCCTGGAGTGGCATCTAGTTTACTTAGCTACGAAATATAAAAAGGTCCCAACAGCGCAATTTTAAGCTCTCCAGCAGCACTCCCAAAACAATCTGTGAGTTAAGTATGTGACCTGGCATGCAAATTTTACTAGTGCAACTCATTTCCATTTTATTATTCATGCTGGGCAAAGCTTTCTTGATGTTATGTGGGTGAAAGTCACCCCACAGCATGCACTTCATACGCAGGCACATATCCAAAACTCCAGACACACATGAGCAATAGTGTACTCGGCTAGCAGGCGAGCGTTCATCAAGATTTACCAGAACAGCAGTTGAATCTACAGTTACTGCGTTTTGTACCAGCTTAATGCACTTCTCCCTCTGCACACCAAATTCAGATGTTAATGCAAGGTTATTTCTCCAGAGGAGTGAGCAGGCTGAACACTGAAGAGGTTTTGCCCACTCACGATTTCCAAAGCAGCTGTCAGTACAATCAGTGAAACAAGAGAGAAGTATCACTGGGACATAAAACCAGTAGCATCAGCACCAGTGGAGCAGGAAGGCCAGTAGCCTCAGAAGCAGAAGGCACAGGAGTCAAGCACCCAGGAGGACCAAAGCATAGAGCATAGTACACACTCGCTAAGCCATATTCAAGACATGATCCAATGCCTAGGTACACACACATAAGAGCATACCATACACACAAACAATTTAACCTTCAACAAGGCCATGCAATTTCTTTTCTCATTTTAAGGAAATTAAACTCTGAGGCTACCAAAACAATCATCTCCGCTTCCAGTTCACAGAGCCCCCACTCGTTTTGCTAATGCACACACAGTGATCCGAAGAGAGAACAGCTTACCCTCCTCAGGCACCCATTTAAAAACTTCAAATCAACAATAAAACCTTTTTACCCTGAGCCATGCAGTCTTCTTTCCAGAGTGTTTTTCTGCTCTATTAATTTCTGTTGTCTCGCTGTACTCGCACAGCCCTCCTCCCCCCCTCCTCATCCTCCTCTTTTTTTTTAACTTTGTGGACTGACTCATTGTGATAGGTCAACATCCAAAATCCAGTCCCTTTTTTGGAAGGGGACAGGAAAAAGACAGACAGGGGGAGGGAGAAGAGGAGGAAAAGGGATGTTCCTCAACCTTCCAACTGCTCCTTTGAGAGGAGGATCAAGCACACTTGGGTTATGCGCTGTGTCCCTTTCCCATATTTCCAGCAGCTCCACTCCACATGAACCAGTCAAGCCCTCTGCTCCCAGGGGAGAAACACAGAAAGACTACAAAGACATTCTGCAACAGGCAGAGGGGAACAAGACTCAAGAAAAAGGATGTGTTGCAAACACTTGTGTCTGGCAGGACAGAGGAAGCTTGATTTCATTTTCCAAATTCTCAAGAACGAAGTCAAATCAGGACTTATTCCACTACAGTCTCATACATCCTTCCCCTCCTCCAAGGGGAAGCAACAGCTTTGAAGTTGCCACAGGGTATAGTTACTCCAAGAATAATCAGAAGTCAAACTCTACGGCAGGATCAAAAGCCACTGAACTTGCAGCAGTCACACATGAAGGGAGGTTTTTTTATATCGGAGCATACTTTTACACACAGAATATAACATAGAGTATCTATCAGATCAGATCCAGACATAAATTTAGCAAGTAAATGTGCTGGAAGAAGCCAGACATCATAAGCCTAGGGAACTGTGCAGCAATGCATATGAGGAAGATAGCACATCTGACTTCCCCGGCAATCATTCTCTGATGCAAATATGTAGCAGTGATGAGCGCTGCAGAAATAAAAATGGTGATTCTCAACAAAGCACCCAAAGCCACTCACTATGAAGCCAATTCTGTAATTGCTAAAATAACATCTGATCTGGGATTTTTCTGTTTGTGGGTTGTTGCTTTTCCTGGACTCATAGAATCATAGCTTGAGTTGGAAGGGACCTTAAAGCTCATCCAGTTCTGACCCCTCTGCCAAGGGACACTTTCCACTAGAGCAGGTTGCTCCTCCCCACACAAAAAAATGCCAAGCCCTAGATACATCAACATTACAGCTTTGCTAGTTAAAGAGTGAGCCCAGACACAGCACTTCCCTTACAGAAAAGCTGCCTCTGGAAGCTCACAGGCAGAGAGCAATGCCTGGGGGAGGAAACCATTCTCACACTTGCTGGCTAAAGCCAGGAAAAACATTATCCAGCATGCTCTTCTGAAGGCTACTTACACCACAGCAGTGGCTGGAAGTTGCTCACCTTTTCCCAACTCAACACTGAAGCTGACCACAGAGGTTTGCAGAGAAGTCACCAATACTGTCAGAAGCTGACAGATGCCAACAGCTACTAACTCACTGTTGAGGCAATTCTGAATCTCCTCTCTCTTGCCCAGAAGTCAGCAACAGCAATGCCTTTTCTCTACACAGGTAGGGGCACGCTAAGCATCCATCTGAGAGGGGGTGTGCTTAAAAAAAGACGAAACTTCAACCCAGTTTTTCCAGACACTGTATCATTAAACTACTCAGCTGGATGAAGTTGCCTAAATGGGAATTTATATGAATAACTTCTAGCTGAAAACTCTGCTGTGAAATCAGTGCCATCATAAAGCCACTGGGACAAGGGAAAGAAAGTCTTAAAGTCAGGAGAGTTTGGAGGAGGAGAGAAGTCACCCCCAGCTCCCATGGGACAATCAGCTGCAAAGAGCTTCACCCACCACTAATCAACCTTTCCTGGCACAACTGGCATGAAGGAGACAAGATGTGGTGGGCCATGAAGAGAAATTCACTCTCCTCTAATCTGCCTCCTCACGTTACTGGCTTTGCCAGGTTCATTTTAAATAACCTAGACAGAGATAGGCACAGCCACTTATACTCCTGCTGCATGGGCTGTGTCTGTGCTGGAGACAACCATGCAACTGCAGGCTCCCAAGCAATCAGCTCAGCAGCCTCCAGTAGCATCCATGTCATGTTTCACAGCCTGAAGAAAGAACAATGGGCCAGCAAGGTCAGCTTTTAAGGTATGACTTCATCTCCTCTCCTCCTCATAAACCTCACCACTGCACTAGACAACATGTTGCAGTCATTTTCTTTGCTTAACCAGAGAGACTTTTTCTTACCTTATTGCCACAGAGTTGACTGGGGGCCAGATGTACAACATACCCAGGCAGAGAGGAATGCTTTTGGGTTACACACAAAAAAACTGAGGCTGCGATATCATCTATGCTCTTGGTCACTTTCCATTATACAACATCCTCAAATAGCTGATCCTTTCAGTATCATCAGACTCCCAGGCACTGTGACTGTAAGATAATAACAGCAGTATTCCCATCCTTTCAATTCAGAGACATACTTGAGGGTGGGGAGACAAATATCCACATACTTCATGGGTTAAAGGATATTCAATGCTACAGGTAGAGCATGTAAGTTATTTCCCCTTTCAGATTTCCTGTAAATTATGCCTCTTGAGGGCTCTAAGACCTGGTCACACCCAGATACAGCACAGCTCCTGGGCAGCTTGCCTATACACTGCATTCTCCCTGGACACAGCCTGCTCATGTTGCCATCCCAGACATGGTACTTACCCCATCACAAACAAAAAACCCATGGAAGTTGAGCTGATTTTTAAAGACGAGAGAGAATATCTGGCTATCAGCAAGTACTCCGGTCACCTGCCTCTTCCTAGAGGAGGAAGACTGCGAGGCAAGATTCCTGGAGGATGGTGGCAACTCACTGCTTCCGCTCGCAGGATTTCACCTCCAAAACCTTCCTGGGGAATTGCTGCTCTGACAACACGTCCACCTGCTCTCTCCCAGAGTAGTCCATAAGGAAGGAAAATGAAAAGGGGGGGGGACAGAAGGAAATAAAAAAACCCCACCAACACCAAAAGCATTTTCAAAAGGGTGCTCTCAGTCCAAGAACTACCATATTTTACAGTCATTTTAGCTAAGTGTCTTAATCCATCTTATCATGGTTTCAAACCGCTTTCAGAGCCCCAAGTGTTCTGATAGGGTGTAATGTCTTGGCAGGAAACCGCCCTTCCACCACAAGAAAGCAAAGCCCATAGAGTTTGGGAAGAAGAGAGAACAGCACACAAAACACACACACCGCTTCAAGCCAACAGATGGGCAAGTCAGCACACAAAACTCAAACCCGATGCTGTTCTCCGCAACATCTTAATTTTCCAGGGCCTCAGCAAGCACAATCAGTCACAAGCTCTAAAACAGAGACAAGCTTCTGCCCACAGCTCTGGCTGCTCAATAACAGCAGCATCTTTGTTATGTGGATAGCGAGCAGCAGTGTGTAGTAGGAAAGCTCTACTGTACAAAGGTTAAGTGCAGTTTCTCTCTGAGGCTGTACTATTCTCTTGATACTGCAGATAGTCCAAGCTGTACATTCACCAGTGCTTTATGACCTTGTGTTCCTCAATTTTAGCCTGAAAACCCCATGAAAACTAGACATAGCACTGGCGCTTCAGAATCAACAAGTCAGGGAGTCCCCATCCCTGGAAGTGTCAAGGCCAGGCTGGATGGGGCTCAGGCTGGTCTAGTGGAAGGTGTCCCTGCTCGTGGCAAAGGGGTTGGAACTGGATGATCTTGAAGGTCCCTTCCAATCCAAGCCATTCTGTGATTCCATGATTTGCAACTTCCATATTTTACCTTTGATACTTAGAACAATGCAAGACTGGGCTCTTGAAGCAGCTAGGTCCAAATAACAAACATCTCCTGAGGAATTCACTGCTCCACCAGCCATAGCTGCAAGAGCTCAAAGATACCCTTTGAGCTGCTGGAAAATGAAACAGGCACTTCTGCTAGGAGGAACAGGCAAGAGCTCATCTCCATCACTGCAAACATAAGCCAATTAAATACAGACCCAAAACATGAAGGGAAAGAAGGATGAAAGGTAAGTTCCATCACAGGGAAATTAAAAAGTTGCTGTCTTAAATCAAATATGATTATTAGATGTTTTAGTTAACTCAGCAGTAGAACTGGGTAGAGAAAGGGACTGACATTTGGGGGCGGGGGGGGGAGGTGTTTTAAAAGTTATTTTAATTATAAATCAAGAAAAAATCCAACCCACCCTTCCTTTATTCACAAGAACAGAACCTTAATCCCACAACTGCAAATGCTCATCTCCCAGCCTGCTACCAGCGAGCTGACAGAGAACAAGGCGGACTTCTAGCTGGATTCTGTCACACCATTAGAAACCACCCAGCTCAGAACGCTTTCATTACGTCACACCACCTAATCACACTGAACTTTATTTTCTGATCAGCTTGTGCGTGTTTAAGAACCTTCCCCTTCTAACTGCCACGTGTCCCAAGGAGACGGGCAAATAATAGCACAAAAGATGCCCGAGTGACTGGGAGGCGTCCTTCCCCTTGCCCCACGATTCCAAAACAACCAGTTCAGCACTCTGAGCTGATTGTAGAGACCCAAGTAGAACATTTTACAGCAGTCACTCCTGCTCCAGATGCTGGGGGAGCCATCTGCTGCATATGTGCCACTTCAGGTTTACAGCACAACCATAAAAACGATGGTATTAAGGACTTTTAAACTGTTCCACTAGACCAGAGCAGATTCAAAGTGCATTTTCTTGTGGACAATGGTGAAAAAACGAGCCTGAAGGAGGCCTTTGTGGTACGCCTTCAGCATAAGAAAAGCTGTCCCTGAAGCCCTATTGTTTAGTACTTAGCCAACATCCTAAAAGCCTGAGAGCTTATTTTTTTCCCCAAAAGTAACACCCAAACATAAACCTTCAGTATTAGAAACTTGAATAACACGATCGTTTCTAGAGAAATCTCTGGTCCCTTTTAGGGAGGTTGCTAAGCTCTTTGACTCAAGGGTAACTTCCAGCAGCACAAGTTCAAAGGAACAGCTAGGTCTTGTGTTGAAAAAAGCCAAGGATTTATTAGCGGGATATGCTTTATTACATTTTCATCGATTGTTGTCTTTCTCTTGCAGGACAGGAAATAGGTTTTTCTATTCATCCTATTACCCTTCGCTCCAGTATTGATCAGTGCCTTCTATTTCTTTCTTCAGCAGAGGTAAACAGTCTTCTCTCTGGGGAAGCCTGTCTAGGCCTTCAATAATTACTCCTGTTCAAGCTCTTTACGTGGCAAGAACAGTTGCAAACTTTCTGTAAGCAGGAACCATCTTCACTATTTCCTCTACATCCCCCACTCCTCCTCCTCCTCTTGACAACTTCACGGTGTTTCAGGCAGCTTTCATAGCCTGAAACCACTCCAGTCCCTTTCCTGGATCACAATTCACCAGAACTCAGGCACACACATGTTCTTCCAAAGCCCTCCTTCCACTACGTGCTGCAGTGGCCAAGACTGAATTAGTCCTCATGGAGCCACTGACATTTCAAGCCACCATGATCATCCAAACAAGACCCATCGTAATTCACCCACGATACAGGAGCACAGTAACAGCCTCCTCACACACCTACCCACGGTGTCCATCAGCCCATCCAGCCTGAACCAGCAGAGGCACAGCAAAGACAAACCTGGTGCCCAGCACCCTACTAGAGCCAACCTGGAGCCAAGCCGACCCTTGCAGACAGCGACACCCACTTAATGCCGCTGCAAAGCGTGTCAGCACCGTACGTCTGCGTGTGCATGGGGAGACGGGATACGCCGCAGCAGGGACATGCTGGGGAGAAGGGGGAACTGTGTGGGCTACATGAGGGGATGCGGTGCTGTGGGGACTGCACTGGGAGCTTGTGGGGAGGCACGGGGGGTACGTGTGTAGGTATGAAGGCCACACAGGGCGAACGTGCGTGGCGGAGGCAGGCTGTGGGGGCCGCGTACGTGGGGAGGGAACATCGGGGGCCGCACACGGGGAAGAGGAGGGGACGGGGCACACGCACCTGGGGAACGTGCGCGGGCTGCACGGGGGAATGGGGAGAAGGGCTGAGGGGGGGCCGCACCGGGAGGGCACGGGGCTGCCGGACCCCATCTGGGGGACCGTGCGGGCCACGCCGGGGAAAGGAAGGAGGGACTGTGGGCGGAGCGGAGATCGCGACCGCACCGGGCGATGCGGGGCGGAAGGTGAGTTTGTGGGCGCCTCACCGAGCACCCCTCCCCGCCATCGCGGCCCCTCAGCCCTCCCGCCACGTCTTACCTGCCGGCGGGAGGGGCTCGGCTCGGCTGGGCTGATCCCAGCCCGCTGGGGTGAGGAGCGGTCGGGTCGGGCCCTGCCCCGCTGCCCCGCGGGCGGGCGGGCGCCGGCACCGGCGCGGGGACTCTGCGGGCCTCAGGAGCCCATGGCGACACCGGGCCCACCCCGGCCCTCCGCGCCTGCGCACGGCTTGCCACGCCCACTCCACTAACAGGGTGACGTAACCGCCCGGCTCTTAAAGGGGCAGCTCCGC
Organism: Psittacula echo; assembly: GCF_963264785.1. Lineage (NCBI taxonomy): Eukaryota > Metazoa > Chordata > Aves > Psittaciformes > Psittacidae > Psittacula > Psittacula echo. The sequence goes on along the minus strand of NC_137735.1, from coordinate 88,082,512 downwards.
GCAGCCGGGGACGGTGAGTGGTCGGTGGTCGACCTGATCCGAGCAAGACTTCGCTTTCCTGGGGGTGTCCAGCGCTCCAGTAGCTCTGTCCACCTCCAGGCCGGCTACGAGCAGCGCAGCCCTCAGGAAGAGCCCCACAGAACATTTCCACCTCTACCTCAGAACCGTTTTTCCTAAAGTTCCAAGGAAAAACATACATGTAGGTGTTGGGAAGCAAGGGTGTACCTTTGCTCAAGCCAGAAGAGGGGAGTTTCAACGTAAATGAATAATAGAACCTCAAACACAAGCTCTAAAACCTCTAATACACAAGCAAACTGCTTGCAGGGAGGACTGTGGTAGCAAGAGGAGGCAATATCCCACCCAAAACATGCAGGATCAGACTTTCTGCTGCCCTTCTTTTCAAAGAGATGCACCCATGCAGCTCCTACTCCATATCCCCCAAAACGGGGGTGCACTTCCCTCCTGTCCCAAACCAGTCCAGTTTACTTTTAATGCCTCAAAAACGCACTCAAAATGGAGGCAGGACTACAGGCAACAGGACAACACCCTGCATTGCCCTGAACTACCCTCCTTCTCTCCTCTGCAGCAGGCAACCGAAGGAGCAGCTCTTCCTGCTCAAGCTGGCTTAGAAGAGCTTGCAGAGTCACAAAGATCCATCATTTATTCCCAGCAGCTGTTTCTGGAGAAAAACCAAAACATCAAAACCCAATTCAAGTGTCACACAGCCTACAAAAAACGGGCCTCTTGTCTCAGTACCCCAGGGAAGCGTAACAATAGGGGCAGCACTTCAGAAATAAATCAGTATTAAAACTTAGTAATTTACTACCAGACAGGTCAAGCAACCAAAGAGAAACCCAATGCACACCACTGCAGACACCAAAGCAGCACCTGCCACTTCACATTGCTGTTGGCTGGTGCTTGGGGCTGCTGCTCCAACCCTTCTCCTTTCCCCTTCCTCCATGATTTAAGTCTGAGGACAGCAGGAAGCAAGGAAACACAAAACACAGGATCCACCTCTGTCAAACTCAGTGCACATGGAAAGTCAACGGCATGGAAAGGTCCCATCCCTCTCCTCTGGAAGGCCAGACGCATGGGATGGCGGAGGCTCAAATCCAGGAACTGAGGGATCCTGAATCAGGTTTCACATAGCTCTCACTGTTCCAAGGCTGCAGCTGCAGAGATCTGCCTGGATTTATTTTTAGGCACTTCCAGCCCTGTGTCTTTTTTCCAGTAATTATGATCAAACTTGTTCCTGGAAATCAGGAACACAGGTTCAGCTCCAAGACAGCACTTCCTGCATGTAAGATGTCACTCCCAGCAAGGAGGCCAGGGAAGGAAGAAATGACAGATGCTGGCGTCACTTTATCATTTTCTACTTTATTACTTCAAATTAACAACCACGATAAAGCTCAAAAAAGTCCAATATTTACACAGGAAAAAAGTACAAAATCCCCCCCAAAGTTCTTCAGGTTTTTTTTTTTTGTTTTTTTAAATTACAAAGTAATAAAAAGTTTTGCTCTTTAATTAAAAAAAAAAAAAAAAAAAAAAAAGACAGTAAGAGGGGTAAATAAATTAGGAAAAAAAATAGGGAGGAAAAAATAAAGTGTTAAATAGAAAGGATAAAAACAAACAAAACAAAGACTAACCCCTCCCTCCCCGCCATGCCAACAACCCATCGGCTCCACACTACAGTGACAGTGTGTCTGCTACAGGCCATAGGTCGCAGTGGTGATCATTGTGTTTCAAAGCCCCAAGTGCCACAAAGCAGCTTGAGTATTCCTAAATTATATTTAAAAAACAACTAAAGTGAGGGGGGGAAGAGGGAAAGGGAGACGGGTGGGAGAGGGCAGGTAGGGATTGTGCATGTACGGTGGATCTTACTTGGGGTCGCATTGAGGGAAGGAGAGAGCAAGAGCCATCGCTCTGAAAGAACACCCAACTCCAGTTTCTGTGCGCCCCTCTCTTCTCCTCGAGTCCCACGCTCTCTCCGCAAGAATTAAAACCAGGTTTTAATTAAAAATAAAAAATAAAATAGAAAAACCACACACAGCCAGACGAGAGAAAAAAAAAAAAAAAAAGAGACCCCGCTGCAGGGATGGGAAGTGTGTTTGTCCCTGTATTTCAGCTCCAGCCTTCCCATCCTCCATGGGACCAGATGCCTCGCCATCGAGATCCCTCGGCGCGTGAGGACCGCTCGGATCAGGGAAGTCCGGCACTTCTCCCAACAGACGAAGAAACAAAGACGCAGAGAAGCCACCCAAGGTAAGGAAGCCCGAGTCAATGATTAGGCTGTTGCCACAATTCCCCTCATAGCTTAAAATTCATTTAATGCTTGAGAAAATAAATTCTGTTATAATAATAATTAAAAAAAAATAATAAAATCAGACTTCTACCATCAAGTGTGGCTGGAATCTGATTCCCTCCTGGGCCACAAAGCTCCTGGAAAAAAAAAACAACAACAAAACAGAACAACAAAACAAAAAAACCCCACACCCCCACCTGCCCCTGCCCTCAGAAAGACAGGAGAGCAAAGTTAAAATTTATATGGCTAGAAACCATATGATTTTAAAATAATGATAATAAAAAATGATGAGAAGATATCCCAAGAAGAAGGACAAAACAAATAATAAAACGAAAGAGAGAAACCAAACCCAGGAGCAGAGGGTCACGAGAAGGGACTGGGGATAGGGCCCTGCAGGGCTGGGGTGGGGGGAGCGGAGGTATTCCCGCATGGCTCCCACGTCGTCAGCTCCTCGAGGCGCTGGTGCTGGGGGAACAGAGGCAGCCCCCTCAGAAGCGGCTCACACCAGCACAGGGGGCACAGCTCGACTCCTCCTCGTTGGCAAAAAAGAAATCCTGTCAGGTGGTTTTGGGTTCATTTTTTTTGTTTGTTTGTTTTTTGTCTTTTAAATTTTTTTGTTGGTTGTTTTGGGGTTTTTTGTTTTTTAAAAGAAAAATACAGTGAAGACACTAGAAAGAGAGTAAAATTTTTAAAAAAATTAAAAAAAAAAAAAAAAAAAAAAGAGAGAGAGAAAAAGGGAAGAGGTATTAGATGAAAAGGCTCTTCTCAGCACTTCCAATACCAGCTGGAGTGTAACTCATCAAATCAGCCCTTTCTTCTACACTCCTGCCACCCCTTGGAGTTACCTTGTCCAGCTACTGCTGTTTCCTCTACAAGAGGCACTTGCTAGCCGTGCAAAGCCTCACACACTTGATTACATGCTCAGCACCCTCCTCCCCAACACTATCACACTGCTTAGAAAAGCCTTCATTAGGAACTAAGGAAATCACTTCCTGGCTCAGCACCTTCTTCACCCTCCTTTACCCTCCCTGGAGAAACAGAAATGATCTTTACACCCAAAGATAATCTAGTCCCTCAAGGTTTTGGCAGCCAACCTTACTCTTCCCTCTGAAGCCAAGAGAGATCTCAAACTAAGGCAGAGGAAAAGGAAATGTACCAACCCTCCCACACCAACATTACAGCCTTAATCTAATCCTTTATGCCATCAATTCCATCCTTGGGGGTCCCCAGGCACAAGGACAGGCTCACCTAAGCAAACACTGGTCCAGTGGCAATTGCTTCTCACTTCCCAAGGTGATCAAATGGCACACTTGTCTACAAGAGAAAAGGAAAAGTAGGTGAAGGGATGGAGAGAAAGAAAAGGCACCAAAGACACCAAAACAGAGAGGCTGCACATTTCCTTCAGGAGATCCTCCCTCCCAAGAGTTTACAATTCCAGTTCTCCAAACCACTGCAGGCTGGAAGACAACCAGATGAAGGTTTACTCCGAGCAATGCAGAGCTGACAGTAATCAGCATGGCCTCCAGAAAATACGTAACTGAAGAGTGAAGGCATAACTTGGTACCACCCCCCTCACCACTCTAGAAGCTTCAGGCTCGTGTCAGTTCCATCAGATCAGGTAAAAACTACTGTGAGGCCTACAGTCCTTCTGGGACACGCAGGCCAAGGCCATGAACATCGCAGCAGGGACTCACCTGTGATGCTGAAATCCGTGACACTTCTTGCCGCCCTGTGAGGTCAGATGAAGAGACATTGGCAGGAGCTCCTCGGTGTAACCTCATGCTGACCTTCCGCTCCCTGTCCACTCTTGAGATCGCTCTGGGGGATGTGTTTCCTGTTGGGGCAAAGAGATGCGAGACAAGATCATTGGTCAATAGTTTTGGTTTCCAACCAACAACCTCCCCCCAAGCTTTCCCACCCCACTCACCAGACTGCTGGATTCGGGAGGTGGGGGTGGAGGCCATGGGCTCAGTGACATTGCGAAGACGGTTGGCAGTGGCTCCAGCAGGTGGGCCAGGAGGCAGTGCTCGTGTGGCTGACCCCCGGAGCTGCCCCATCCTCTCTTCACGCTCATGTTCTCGCCGCTCCCGATCCATGTCCTCAGGGTTCCGGGCTGCTCCCTGAGGAGAAGGGAAACCCCCACATCACACAGGGCTATCAGGTGGGAGAGACAGCAGCAGCCCCAGACAGAACACACATGGTGCTCCATCACACCAAGAAAGCAGAGCTCCAACCCCAAAACACATCTTCCAGTCCACTGAGAGAGGGACTCATTCTCTTCCATGAAGAAACAGGGAAGACAGCATATAGTACTTCAGCTGTTATTGCAATCCACCTGTGTCCCACCTCCAACTAGAGTTCTCTCCTGAAAAATCATCTCTACCTACCTACAGCTATAGATCTACTGACATACATGCTCCATCAGACACACTTACTAATACAACAGTAGCAGCATCCCTCTAGTTGGCACCACCAAACAGCTCTGCCTCTTCTCATTCTACCTGGTCCCCTTTCTCAAGTTGCTCACCAGGGGTAAAGTATAAATGGCAGGTAGTTTCCAACTTTTCTCCCTCATCTTCATGATACAAAAAACAACCCCTATCCCTCCAGCCCTTTCACCACACACACTTACAAATTTAAGCATGTTCCAGTCAAAGACATAGTCGTAGGAGAAGCCTTGGCGGTGGAAGAGGTTGCGGAAGAGCTGCCGCAGGTACGAGTAGTCAGGTTTATCATCAAACCTCAGTGAACGGCAGAAGTTGAGGTATGTCGAGAACTCAGCTGGAGGGAGCAGAGAACAGTTGGCTGTTGAACACCTTCCAGCCCCCCTTGTACCATTGCAGAGCTGCTGCAGCCTTTCAGCAGTGATATGTAACTGCATAAACACAGAGTCTGCTGACTGCAGTGCTCTGGCCACTGAGAAGACCCCATGCCTATTTTTACCTCCTCTTCACACTTCTCTTTTTCTGGCTGCTTCTGCAAGCGAGTGGTAGCAAGTCTTGCTCTCTGCTGAAGGAGAGTAAGAATGCAGGCCTAAAGAATAGCTAGAGGTATGCTTGGAAAGCTTCTAGTTCAGTAGCCTGTCTGAGGCAGTAGCCAGCAGTAGACAGGTAGGATGGGCAAGCATATCTGACACTTCCATTGACATTAGCCCAATGTCTACCTACTTTCAGCTCAGGGAACTTCCTCATCTGGATGTAGTTTCTAATTAATGATTTAGTAACCCTCAGTGGATCTCTCTTCCACATGGCTGTCCAGTCTATCCCTGAACTCCTGTAAGGTTTAAGTATCCACAATATCTTCTGGGAAGGAGTTCCACAGGTCTATTACTGGCTGTATGAAGAACCGTACCATTTTGTTTTGAAGCTAGCAGGGTGTTCATTTCTCATTCAATACAAAAACTCAGGCACCCCAAATAATCAGCTCTTATCCAAACTTCTGGAGGCATGAGTGTAGACTTTATAATGTCTCTAATCACCTCTTCTCCAGGTTCCAGCAAACTCACTGCTTGTACAAAAATCACCTCACCTCTGACCACCCTTTTGGCCCTTTCCTGGACCTTGGAATATATAGAATCAACCAGGTTGGAAAAGACCTTTAAGATCATAAAGTCCAACCTTTACCCCAGGACTGCCCAAGCCACCACTAAACCATATCACTGAAGGCCTTATCTATAGTTTATGAACACTTCCAGGGACAGTGATTCCACCACTGCCCTGTTCCAATGCCTGACCACCCTTTTGGTGAAGAAATTTTTCCCAATATCCAGTCTAAACCTGCCCTCGTGCAGCTTGAGGCTGTTATCTCTTGTCACTTGTTATTTGAGAGAAGAGACCAGCCACCTCCTGGCTCCATCCTCTTTTCAGGTAGCTTCAGAGAGTGATAGGGTTCTCCCTAAGCCTTCTCTTCTCTAGACTAAACACCCCAGGTCCCTCAGCCGTTCCTTATCACACTTGTGCTCCAGATCCTTCAGCTCCATTGCTCTTCTCTGGGCCTGTTCCAGAACCTCAACGCCCCTCTTGTAGTGCGGTGCCCAGAACTGAACACAGGATTCGAGGGGAAGCCTCACCAATGCAGAGTACAGGGGGGATGATCACTACCCTGGCTCTGCTGGCTATGCTATTTCTGGTACAAGCCTTTTCTGCCAGGCAGCTTTCCAGCCACTCTTCCCCAAGTGTGTTCTATTGCACCCTTTCAGAAATAGTGGGATGGACCAGAGCTGCACAGTGCACTCAAGGTGCAAGTGGACCATGGGTTTATACACACTGTTTAGGTTTCTTCTCTTCCCAAGTAATTCCTAGCACGCAGTAGCCACAAAGTACAGAGTCACCGCTTTCACAGAACCACCTATTTTAACTTCAACAGCTCATTGATGAGTGGCACTGGTCAGCTCAGAGCCTACTATTCTGCATATGACATAAGGACCAAGCCTTCTCTCACCTTTCAAGGTTTACTCCTCTTTTAACTACAAAGAACTTCATTTGCCACTTCATTGCCTGATTATTTCTGGGGTTCATCAGTTGGCCCTCATTCTCATTACCCAGTAAAAACTGAGGACCATTAGCACACCTTCTCACCTCACTGTCCACCCCCCTTCCAAACCTTTCATAAGGTCCTAAAGATCCTTCTCATCACTCTCTGCACTTAATATCACAAGGCTTGACTCTCCACAAAAATATGTTTTCCCCTTCTGAAACAGAATTGTATCACTGCTGACCTCTTCTTCTCATCACTGGTGTGAGCAGCACATCCTGGTCTTGGGGTACTAGGCTCTACTAGGTACAAGGCTCTAAGGGGTTTCAGCAGGAGAGCAAGCCATACATCAGACAAGACAACCATCAAGATCAGAGCACTTACAAGGGTACCCTTTGCAGAGCACCTCGATGGGCGTTGACATCTTTTTCTCGCTGATCCTCTCGTACTTTTGGCGCTTGGTGGCAGCCTTGAGGCCCTGCCAGGGCAGGGAGCCCAGGTTGAAATACATGAGCACATAGCCCAGGCTCTCCAGGTCATCGCGTCGACTTTGTTCTGTGAGAAGAAGTTACAAAGGAGCAAGGAGTGAGCAGCAACCAAAACTGCTTTGGCAATCGCACAGCTTTGGAAGTGAATACAGAACAAAAGAAACAACCTCTTTCTTTTCTCTGGTAGATTCCTATGGATAGACAAATTTGTAGAAGACATTCCAGTACAAATTCCTGTGAGGATGCTCATCCTGCAAGAGTTAGAGAGCTCCTCTCCCCATAGAGCCCAACCCACTTCATAAATAAATAATTACTCTGACTACCTCCTTAGACAAGCCTTAATTCACACAAGAATTCAACAGCTTAAGAAGTCCTGCAGCGACACTGCCTACTTTGCTCTTCCCAGTCCCAGAGGAAGGGCACCTACATTTCTCTACACGGAATGATACTACACTTCACCCTGGGGATTAGTCACAACTGAAGTAGTCACAGAAAGCCAAAGCTAATAGAGGTAAGCCCAACACAACCCTTTCAAACACATCTTCTAATTAACCTGCTGATACTCTTTACACTGTGAAGAAACAGGCAACTAACAACCCCTTCTTGTGGTAAGTAACTGTTGGTAGTTTAGAGAAGCCTAATATGCAATGCTGTACAATGATCTTTCTAGAGAGGTGGCATTTTTCAAGCTGTGGAGGAAAGAGATATGAATACAGAGGTATATTTTCAGCAAAGGTTCCCCTCCAAATGAGGAATGACTGTTTAACTGGCTTCACTGCCAACTCTACTTAGAGCAAGGGTTGCCCTTAAAATACCATTTTATGAGCCCACTTTTAGACACTTATTTGGGAAACAATAGTTTTGTTTCATAAACAAAAACATTCCACATTGAACTTAATTCTCTGGAATGACCAAGCCATTTTAAGTTTCAAGTTAGCTCAAGATGGAGTTGATGCAGAACCTCAGCAACTGGAAATGCTGACTGGTTAACTTGTGAAACTCCTCCCAGCAACACCAACATGCTTACAAATTCATCTATAAAAAGGAGCAAGAAGCTCTTTGCCCTTGTTCCCCTCTCTCCTCACACCCCCACAAGAAAACCCACTTTGGAGAAAGTCCTTTACATCTTGAGGAGAACAACAACTTACATAGGTAACAGAGAGGCGAAATATGGCCTGAGGGAGAACACAGGGGCAGAGGAAAGACTAGAGAGATTCATCTATTATATTAGTTTACTACTACAGCCGATTTTGCTGGATTCAGTGCCATATCCTGGAAGATGCTGCAGATTATGTATTAGTCTGTGGGTTAATTGTCAGTATTAGTTACATGCCACCACCTGCCCCATTCTAAGGCCAGTGGATTATTCCAGCTACCCCTTACTCTGCTAGCTGAGCTGAACCCTAATGAAGGAGTAGCTGTAGCATGTCGCAGATCTAGATGTCCAGGTGTACCAACACAAGCTGTGGCTCACCATGGGCCTTTCTTTCTCCTGCATCTCTCAATCTCCTAGTAGTTTTGAGAACTAGGCTCATCACTGGTATTGAGAGGAGAGGGGCTTTGGGTCAAAGCACATGAAATGCCATAAAAATGCCATGTTCCAAGACAGGAGTAGAGGAGAAAGCAGTCTTGCAGATGCCCCAAAAGTGTTTCATTTCTGCATTCTCAAACTAACAGCATTTTTTGACCCTACTGCCTCAAGTTACCCACTTCAAAGGGGCTAATACTTCGTAATCTTATCAGGCTGCTGCCGAAGATAACTACATGACTGGCTGGGAGATGCTTAGATGCTATGGATGGAGCAGGGAAAAAGAAACCCAGGTTTGCATTTGGCCAAAGGCTGGGATATGTGTAATCTCAGAGGGCTGCAATTACAGACCATGTATACCAAATAAATAAAACCAGACAACATTTGATAATAACCTACATCCCGAGACAGAAGGCACGTAGAAATGGAGTCAGAATGCACATCCAGGGCCTGAAAGCAGAGGAGATGAGGGTAACCTCAATCTTGCCATTTGCCATGCCCTGACTTATACATGCTGTAGCTTTAAACCCTGTAACTATGGGTTCCCTGTCTAGAGCATGGTTGGAGCAGGGAAAGGCAGGGCAGGAACCAAAGAAACAGAATGAACAAGCAAATCAACTTTTTAGGACTAAAACAGGATTTTGCCTCCAAAATCTTGCTTGAACTCCCCACTGCTTAGGGCAGGCTGGATCACACACCTCCACCTGAGTGGAGCACAGCAGCTTTAAGCACAGCTGTCAACCCATCCAGAATAGGGTATGTTCTGCAAACACGTGCCCAGGCACAGTCCTAGTGATTTGGGGAAGGCCAGAATGAGCGACTTGAGGTTAGGTATCCTGAAGTCAGTGGGGGATACTACAAGCTCTTACCAGAGGCAATGAGAGGGGTTACAAAACCAGACTGGGTAGCTTACTAGGATCTATTACATGCATGCAAACACACCCCAACTATGCCTTAACACAGCAATACGATAGAAACAACTGCAAGCACAACACCTCATTATTAAAACGCTCAATGATAAATGCCTGATTGAATCGCATCGCCCATGGCCAGTACCTCAGGTATAAGTGGTCACTGCAGCCCACTTAAACAATTTCAGTGAGACTAAACCTATGAGGAACCTGAAGCACCAGGCTCATGGGTTACAGTTGTCAAGCTACCTCAAAACACTGCAGCTGTCTTTCACCTGTAACCCACACTACCATATCCTGAATTACATCCCTTTTTCGTTTGTTTGTTTCATCTTCAGTTACTATTACACATCTCCATTTTCTTTTTTATGGGCCTGGCCTCATATACCAACCTCCTTAAGATACTAGGTAACATTAGACAGCAGAAGTGGAGTAATTAGAGTGGAGTAATTAGAGTTAGCAAAAAAAAAAAGTTCACCTTTACACACCAAAGAAACATTATTTAAGATCACTGCTTTCCACTTTTAGAAGCTTGACAACCATTGACTAACTCTCACGGCATCCCTGGGACGCGGGGGGGGAGTTATCTATCTCACTTTACAGTTTGAAAAGAGAAAGCAAAACACAAGTGACATGAATGCCTGCCCAGAAGCATGATTACAGTCCTGACCTGTGACTCCACATCACACCTCTCTCCCTTTTAGCTCAGCTTCTTGGTTCTCTTGCAGTACATGAGGAACTGCTACATTTATGAGACGCTTTCCTCCCTCCCTCACAAAATCTCTTCCAATAAAAAACAGGAGGTTGCCTTCCCACACAACCCAGCATAACCTCAAACCCAACCCACTCTGCAAGCCATCTCCTGCCAGTTCCCTCCCACTCCCAGGGAGGTTCCCAGCCAGCCCACACCCTCACTCCCTTCCCAAAGCAGGGTCCTCAGAAAGAGCTGAGTCAGGGGTGAGTAGGAAGACAGCAAGATACCTGAGGAAGGCATGGCTGGGCAAAGACAGAGCACTGAGGACTGGCTGCCATGGACAGAAGGTTCATGACAAAACTTGTTTCTTTGCAGCCAAAAGTGCCTCCTGGTCCCCTAGGGCAGTGCTTCCCTCCACCCTGATCCTATCCAAAGGGATGCTGTTCCATCCATGCAGGACTCCCTAGAAATCAGCTGTCTTCTCTGGAGCCAGCCCAATGCAAGCCATCTTAACCAAGCAATGTTTTCCTGACTATATACTTAGATCTGATCTTGCAAATGCTGGCTGGAACTACACTTCCCTTTTCTCTCCCCAGGCATGGCAACAGCCTTTAAGAACACACAAGAATCCAAAATGGGAGACAGAGGGCAAGATGAGCAGAACTTGATGATCTTCACAGCCTACACTGAGACCATGCAGGGCTGCATTTGGGCAGGAACTTCCCACCCTCAGTCTCCTGTTATCCAGACAGAGCCCACCAGGCTTCTTTCAAGACTGTCTCCTGGGCACCCCTGGGTATCTATTTCAGACTTTACAAGCTCCAGAGCGTGCAAGGGACTCTCATCCCCAGAGCATGTGAAAACTGACTGGAATGCGTGAACCAAAGCCTGTACAGTCTAATGACTCCCCCCACAGCAAGTCTCCAGCTGTGGAAGCCCTTCCCAATCTCGCCTCCTACTTTTCCCCCTGGTCACTGGGAAAAGAATGTGTTTCCTCCAGACATCGGAATGCCCAACCCTTAGCTTGCACATTCAAATAAAGGCATTTATTCATTTGCTATTCCAGTCACATGAATACCCTGGCACCTGGTTCCTGCCTTCTCCCTAAACCACGTTAATGTAGCATTAAGACAGAGAATTTAGCCTCTGAAAAGTCAAAAAATTCAGAGCGATGGTTTCCATGGCAATGCTGCTAACTCACAAACGTGCTTGTCACACACCCTGTGCCAAGGTCTTGAGAAACAGGAACTCCAGCTGCAACCCCAACACCCTCATCCCCTTTCCTCCAGGCAAGCCATGTAACCTTTATGCCATTCAGGGGAACTATCTACAACACGGAGATAATACACCCGAGACCTGTTGCGTAGAGTAGCTCACACCCAGACCTTCCTGAAGCAAAGGCCATGGAGAGAGCAACGCCTGTGCTCAGACCGGTGGCACATGCAACTTGCCCTTGGATTAGTGTTCAGACATTGTTTGTTCAAGCCAAGCACCAGTAATAAAGGGCTAAGTCGGGGTGGGATGAATAATAAAGTCCTTAAAAAACAAAAAAACAACAACAAAAAGTCCCAACCCAACCCCACAACCAGACATTGAGCCTCCTGTGATCAGTTCAGACAGAGCAGGCACACACAAAAGAATCGACAGACATAGTAGTGAGACTTATTTTGTGCATGTCTCCTTTGGCAGTTACTATGGCTGTGGAAATTTTGACTGAGAATTCAATGGAGAGTCAGTTATATATAAGCAGGTCAAGCCAGAATACAGAAGATCAACTCGAAAAGCTCTACAAGAACTATTTTTACCATGTGGAAGAGGTCAGGATCACAGCCCACTCTCAATGCACAACACTCCACATTTCGATATAAATAAAGCATTTTCAGTCTACAGTTATACAGTATGAAGCAAGGAAGGGATTGGGAAACTGCTTTATTTTCTGCAGGGCAAGTCTTGACTCCAGATTTCTGAGAAACCATCTGCAAGAGGGGAGTTTTCCCTAGGACATGGAATCTTGTGGAAGCTGATAGTTTAAAAGGTTTGAGTTCCTTGCTCTGTTTTTCAAATTCCCAGCTTATTCGTCTCAGAAGGTCTCCCAGAGATGCAAAATGAGCTGCAAGCACAGCAGCTATTTTCCTGGGTCCACAGGCACGGCAGCTCCCATGTTTCTGCTCTTTGGATTTGCCAATCAGTAGCAGAACCAAGTCAGCCTGCGCAGAACAGGCCCTACAGTTAACTATGAAAGTCTCACACTGTGGATAAAGCTTAGCAGAAGGAAGACATCACACACCAGAGAGAAGTTTCTGGCCAGGTAACAGAAGAGAAAACTGCATCAGGTTCTCACCTCTGTTCCTCACAGCTACCAAGTGTTATGCATCAAGGGCGCATTCACAAGACAAGACTCTGGATGACTTTAGGAAATTTACGGCAGTGGGTACTAACCTGCACCTGAGACAATGGCCACTGCCGTTTCAACTCTCAGCACTTTTCTCAGCCTAGTTTTATCACCTCAGTACTAATCATAGACACTAAAAGCAGAGCCCTACCTCCCTAAAGCTGCCTCACTCATTCTTGTGGTGAACAGGTCAGTGTGGTTCACAGACACATCCGTATTTTGAAGGCCTGTGACAGCCAGTCCTCAATCACAAAACCTGCATGTCCAGGCAGCAGGAAGCCCTTCCCTATTTCATCTTCTTGTACATTTCCAGCACATGGCTACCCCCATACTCAGTGGTGGGTAGCAGGATATTACAGTGGAATTGAATTCTTCCAGCTGACAGCTACAGAACAATCACTGATGAAGGCACTTTAGAGTCAACAAGAAAGGTTTCAATTACAAATATCCCTAAAGGCTTGGTGCCTGTGAATGTCTCCTTTACATACCTAATCAGCCTGCAAGACTTGTGCAAGGCAGAGCTAGGAGCAATAGATTTGGGGAGGCCAGAGTCTCGATTCTAAATAGGGCCCCACTGTACTAAGCCATGCAGACACATACCAGTAGACAATTTCTGTCTTCAGGAGCTCAGAGTGCCACAAAAGGCAGGAGAGGTAACACAAGCCTGACAGCCAAGTTATTTGGCCATCATCTCAAATCAGGCCAGCAGCAGAGCCAGGCATAGAACTCAACCCCCTCCTTCTGGGGACACACTACCTCCCACGGAAAGCCCCACATAGGGCAACAGCAGGCTCACCAATTCCCAGGTGGGTGTTGATAGAGGCATAACGGGCTGTGCCAGTCAGATTCTTGTTTTCCCGGTAAGGGATGTGTTGGTGGGTCCGGGCATCTCGGTACTTCTTGGCCAAACCAAAATCAATGATGTATACTAGGTTGCCTTTTTTGCCGAGGCCCATAAGGAAGTTGTCTGGCTTTACATCCCGATGGATGAAGTTCTTGGAATGAATGTACTCAATACGGCTGATCTGGAGGGAAGAATAAAGAAATAAGTAAATAACGAGACAAGCAAGAAGGAAACTTGTATCATAGCTGTGTCTGTTAAAAGCAGCGCCCTGTCCAGGTCCAGGATACTGGCCTGTCAGAGTAGGGAAAGGGACACTTTGCAGAGAATATCAGAGATGACAGCCAAGGAAAAGACACTCTCTGGGGCAGAAGGATCTGGAGATGGACACATAATTCAACCCTGCACACCAGTCCTCAGTCTGGGGAGGTCACCATTAGCACCACAAGGAAGGATGGGAAGCAGGTCTGTACGGACTAAAACTCTGAGCTTCAACATTGACACCAGTCAACTTTCAAACAGCAGGAAAGGGAGACGGTCCAAACAGCTAAGGGTCTTAAAACACCCAGGCCATAGGCAGTTGAGTTCAGTTCAATGCCAATCATTCATCACGCAGGGAAAAGCATCTTTGCATTCAATGCTAACACAGGGTGAGCAGCAGGGGACGGAAGGAGGGATGGAGATCAGGAAAAGCCAGCAGTGTCTAGGTTCCATGCCCCCAGCTTCATCAAGAAATAAAAACCTGGCAGCTGGTTACTGCTAAATGAAAAAAGCCTGGGATACAGCAGTTCTTGAGCACAGGGGATGGGAGGAGAAAAAAAACAAAAAGGCATGGAAAAGGAGAGTAGGCACAAATGCTTCAGAGGAAACTCACCATCTGGTCTGCCAGGAGCAGAACTGTCTTGAGACTAAATTTGCGGGAACAGAAGTTGAAGAGATCTTCCAGGCTGGGCCCCAAGAGCTCCATCACCATCACATTATAGTCCCCCTCTGCTCCACACCACTTAATGGAGGGGATACCCACTGGGGAAAAGACAAGTATTAAGCCCACAGAACTGCTGCATCCCCTGCTAAGAAGATTGTATGTAACACCAAATCATTTCCTTTCCAAGACCCTCCAGAATAATTTCCTTCTTCAACCACTCCCCCAGCTCCATCCTTTTCTCCCCATCTCACCTCCTCCCTGCATCATCTTGTAGAACTTGCTTTCAATGTGGAGCTGGGGATGCTTGGTTTTGACACATTCCAGTTTGATGGCCACCTCTTCACCAGTTGCAATATTGGCTCCTGCATAGAAATGAGGGTAAAATAAAGATTGTGCAAGCTTCCACTGAAGCTAAACACTTTTTTAACAAGGCCTGTACAGATGCCAAAAATCTTAAAGACTTGCCCTGAAATTTATTCTGTGACAGAAATGAGAATCAGCCTCTTCAGCTTCATACAGTGTTTTCAGCACTGCCATTTGCAAAGGCAAGCCCAGAGGATGGCACATGAACGAGAAACCAGCTCTGATCCTGCACCCAGGCTAGAACAATGTCCTACAACGTGTTAACTGCCTCATTGTCTCAAAAAGTGCCAGGCTTTGGGAGGTCAGTCTCTACATATCAGCAGTACCTGAACTGAGTGGAAGTTTTAGCTGTCCATGATCATGTACCTATCTCCTGAACCCAAGCAAGCCCCAGGCAGTGATATGGAATACCTTTTGCCCAGCAAAATTACTGGTTTCCTCAGGTACACCATGTCGACAGAGCCAATTAGTTCAGGAGGAGACACTGCTAACATTCCCCGCTACCTCTTTTTCTCCCCACAGCCCTGACTTGATCAATATAGACAATTCCTGTGTCTCCAGCTTCTCCCCTCTCCCGAGGGCTTTAATATTACCTTTATCTTTTGCCAACACAGACATATTTACTATACCTTAAGTTAGAAGCATGAAAAGTAAACTGAATCTGATACCAAATCAAGCTACTCAGACGCCTTTGTTGAAGGTATTGCTGAATAGTTTGCAATGACACAAAACCCAACATGCTGTCTTTCTGAAAAGAACTGAGACGTCAGCCATGAAAGCTAGCACTCTACTCCCAAAGTGCACTGTCAAAGGAGGAACAGGCTGGTCTTTCTCTTGTACTAGCTGAGAGTATTCCAGATGTTTCACATCATGCTAAAATGGAAAGAATGAAGATCTGTACACAGATCACGGGAATGACACTCAGGACTTGCTTCTCTTTCCCCCTCCATGCTTGCCTCATACACACAGCCCTTCCTCGTACCTGGAACTAGTGAAAGTTGCACTCAAACACAAATCAGAGAGCCTCTCTGATCATGAGGAGCTTATGAAGACTGTCATGAAATAAACTACTCCAGAACATACATGCCAAACATGAGCTGGAGTTAAAGGTGATGTTTTGCAGATAACCCATAGCTAGTTTAGTAGGTTGGGTTAATTCGTGCTCCTGATCCCTGTGACAAGACTTTCGGGGTACACAAGGACAGCTGCAGATAGATCTCTCCACCCATCGCCTCAAGCCAGGGACCAAAGAGAAAAAGGGAATGTTCACACAACTGGATCCATTTTCCCCTCTGGATCCTAAGGAGATCCATCTCCTGTTGAACTGTTCTGGCTTGTAAACAAAGTTAGCCAAGAGCTGCCTGCTAGCAAAAAGACGTCATCTAGATACTACAGTGCCGGGTCGAGACAGACAAGCTGTTAGGAATTTGTAAGAGAGGAACAAAAATCATCAGGGCCTAGAGGGATTGATTTACTAAGAAAGATTAAAAGAGCTAAATATGTAACATAGACAAGACATACAACTAAGAAGGGTGGGGAGGAAGAATGGGACATGACAACAGTCTGCAAATATTTGAAGGCTGTAAACACTAAGGAGGGAGAGGAATTATTTAGGGTGCTCTGAGGGAGGGAAGCAGAAGCAATGGGATGAATTTAATAAAGGTTTTTACTCAAGATCCAGGAGCAGGGAAAGGGAAAAGGCCATCCTGAGAGCTAGAGTCATTTTTCCAATGGTAACTTTATGAAAGATGCTGCCATTTTTCCACTTAGAAACTGCTGGCCAGCAAAACAAGTCTGTACATTCCCTTCACTCCATCACAGGACCCTTCTTACAAGCATCAGGAGTGCAAGGAGGAAAAGAGCAGGAAAAGGGTCTCAGATCACAGTAAGAATGTTACTCTGGACTAGTATCTACCTTTTAAATTAGTGTTCAGTCACTAGCCCTCATTCTACATGCCAACAGCCAGGACATCCAAAAAATAATAGCACTTCCTTCACATCTCTCTTTCCCCTGCCTTTGTGAAGACTTTCCTTCAAATCCCCTGCAACAGCTCCCTTGTCCATTCCCTGAGGGGATTTTTCCCTCTCCTAATCCATCTGCTGACACACAAGCAATGATGAGTCTCACTGACTTTCAGCAGCAGTAGCATTAGCATTTTGAATGAACCCTACCCCCCCCCCCCAAGTTAAACAGTAGAAAGATGAATGAGTTCTCATCTCCACATTACCCTGTGTGTTTAGGAAGATGATACATCCATCTACTAGGCTGTCTGCAGGTGGGGAGTGTTATCTGTGAGCATGCAAAGCAGGAAAAGGGACAGGAGGGGTAAGCATCACCTTAAGAGTCTGCAAAATGTGCATATGCCATTCAAATGACCAACATGGCCTTCAGTCCCACACTCCCCATAGCCCAAACACAGGTGTTAGTCTCCTACGCAAAAAAAACCCCAACCCCATGACCTGGAATTACGAATGCAGGACCAATGAGGAGCTATTCTTTGCCAAGGGAGTCACCAACTGAACACTCACCCCGCTTCCCAAACCCCACTATGGCTTCAGGTTGCTCCCTCTATCATTTCTTGGCTAGAGATCTACCCAGACCACGGCTGCCAGCAGCGAAGAGAGAATTCAAGGGAAGGAGTCTCTCAGATCCTTTGTTCCATGCTTTAACCACCATCTTTTTTAAAGATACAAGTAGAAAAGCAACAGTTCTCTGTTCCCTTTCCAGAGTGGCAAGCATCACGTTTCAGACAAATGCAGCAGAGCCTGCCTAGCTTCAGCCACTCGAGAGACGCATGTAGGATTGGGGATAATTCCTTACATCCACCCCCAGTCTCGCTCCGCTGTGGGGGCTGCACAAATTCAACTCATTCATCACAAGCTGTTTGAAACGGAGCCCCGGGGACAGAGGATGTCACCGGCTAAACAGGATCTTTTCAGCGTGGAAGCCTTGCTGCATGTCTGATACAATAAACACCGCCCTCCCTGCACATCCGGCGAGCCAGAAGGCACAGCCCCCCGCTCTCCCCATTGCTCACTCTCCTCCCTACAGCCCCGAGAAGGAAGAATGGAGGGCTAGGAACAGATGGAAGAAGTCAGATAGGGCGAGAGAGAGTTAACAGGCCAGGAAACAAAGGGAAGGCACTCCCCTCCCAGCAAGGGAGGAGCCTGCCACCAGGAACTGTCCCCAGTCAGCGCAGGTCCCAGCATGCTTTGTCTTCCCAGCTTTTCTCCACCACCAATGTGCATCCTGGCCTGACAATTCTTACCATGTCCAGCAACCCTCCCCTGCCTCATGGCCAATACCGCCAACAAAGCACCTCTCTGATGGCCCAAAGGTCTCCACACATCCTCTGCAAATCGTGTTTTGCTCTTCTGAATGAGCATTTTTAGAGACAAATGGGCTAGTCTAGGGCCAATCTCATTTCCCACCTTCCCACGCCAACATGGGGAGGATATCCCCCCAGCACATCCATCCCCACAAGGTAGAGCATGGAAGTAAAGCACTGTGCTTTAAGCCCAAGACGAGAATTAGCAGGAGTCCATCCTTTGTGTCTGCCCATGTAAAATTTCACATTTTCTTCTGTCAGGAAAACCCCAAAACAAATCCCAAAGAGCATAGCAAACAGTACCCCCTGGTCACAGAGGTGAAGGTACTAACATCCTGAAAGAAAGAAGCTGGGGATTAACTGCACACCCCATGCACATCTACAGGGACAAGGCTTGTCTGTCCCTGCTCAATCTCTGCACTAATACGGAGACAACTGTGAGGTGAATCTGGTGTGGGAGAGAAGCCCTCATGAATGAGTCCCTCTGTCTCAGAACAGACGGTGAGAGGATAGCAAGAGCACAAACGTCCTCCAGACGCACCAGAGACTCCATGCCCAATCCCTCCAGGCTGGGGAGTCACCCAGGCTCCAACAAGTCTCGCTATCACTGCTTCAAAACACACTGGCTTGCACCTCAATGAACATCACAAGGGCTTTGATACTGCATTCAAGTAACTTGGTTGAACTTGGCAGTTGGAGGCATCCCACTGTGCTCACCACACCAGGAAAGCACTGGGGCTTCCTCTGCCCCTCATGTTGTTTGGTTACAGGCAAGGCAGGCACAACCCCTTCCACTTCATTTCCATGTCCCCTCTCTGCACAGGTGGAAGATCTGTTACATGATAGAGAGGAATACAGTCTCGGGCCTCATCATTTAATACCTCCCTTCTTTCTCCATGTGTACCCCAGGGGTTTTGGCAAGATCCACAGTCCTAGTACAGGACAGTACAGGGTCTGGAAGGCTTCAAGCATTAGCATAGGTGGAAAATGCCGTGTCTGGGCTATCATTCCCCAATCCCTAGCACCTGGGGATTAAAAGCATTGTCACCCAAGTCACTAACTGGTCGGAGGGCCACAGAGGAGTGGCATGCAGGAATAGGCTGCAGCAAAGGCAGCACACAGTGGAATTGGGATCTCAGATCCATTATTTATCATCTTTGTTCACACTCTGGATAAAGGTGGCAACAAAGCCTATTACTGATGATTCCCACAGGATACTTAATCAAGAGAGGCTGCCAACACCAATCAAGAGAGAATAATAAAACAGGAGGGAACTGGAGATAAAAGCCAGAGGTAGAAAACAGAAGGTGATTTACAAACACAGGGAAAAGTAATATGAACTAGAGGTATTCAGTGAAAGGAACTTGGGGAAGGTTGGGAAAACGTTGCAGATCCTGGAAGAGATGTCCTACAATACAGCTGACAGTGCACCAAGGCCAATTTTGCAACCTGATAGTGCTGGTGATGGGGGAAGCCAAGGAGACCCAAAGCAGTCTATACAGAAGCATCACATTACAGATCACCCAAGGGTAGCCCTTCAATGCCAGGCACTGGGAATGCCACACCTCGAATGCTGTGTAGGCTCCAAGCTGCTCACCAGATGGACAAACAGGGAAAAACTGAAGGACCAGCAAGAGTGAGGAGCAGTGGACATACTGGGAAGCAAAATACAACTTAACTGAGAAATTAATAGTCAAGGAGCACACAACGACCACCTGTAAGTACCCAAAGGGTCCAAACACCAAGAAGGGAGAGGGCCATCACTCTGCTGGCCTGCAGGACTATAGCTAAACAGGTAGTGGTGAGAACTAGATGACAGATAGAGCCACACCAGCTCTCATGAAGTGATTGATTAGGCTACTGGGTAGTCTCTCCAGTCTGGCCCCACATAGTCTGAGCCAATAAAAACACCAGTAGGCAAAGCATCAGGGCACATATCTACACATCAGCATGCTGGCTTGGGAGAACTTCTCCCCAAGTGACCTGCCACTGTAACTGGAAACCCAGCGTCTCATGGGCTCTGTCCACTGAGCTCCCAGCTCAGGTCACTCCAGACATTAACTAAATCCCATTACAGATACAACTGATCTGGGCCTCAGCACTTTAACCAGGCCAGCCTCTCTGACCTGTTTTGTACCTCCCGGTCTCAAACCATTTTCTCACAGGTGCTGGACCACCTCTTCCACTACCAATCTTCCCAAAACTTTACTCCTTTTACCCTGAAAGAACAGCCATTTCCTCCCCTTCCACCAGCCACTCTTTACAGAGTTTATATTCGCACACACCGAAGCTCAAGAAAAGCAAGAGAGCTGGAATTGGGTGTATGACAAATATGCCCTGAATAGTTCAAATCTAAATCAGTCTGACCAAACATTACAGTGTATCCAATACTTGCAAGGCAAAGCTGAGCTCATCCCACTTTCTTTGCCACCAGAAACCAGCAGCAACTAGCAGGTATTCCTAGAAGCTCTTTTCTCTCCACCACCTCCAACCTTACATGGTACCCACAAATACAAACAGGCAAGAAAAACAACCCCAAAACAAGGATGTAATTGAGAAAAACAACCTTTCAGGTGGATGGACAGACTCACACTCACCTAGGTAAATGTCCCCAAAGGAGCCGCTGCCGATCTTTCTGCCCAGCCGGTATTTGTTCCCCACTCGAAGCTCCATGGTTCGGTTGTGCTGAGAAAAGAAGCACAGAAATTGCGGCGTCAGAGCAGAAACAGGAAGTGAATCATGTAAGACTAGAGAAGAGACCTCCCCACTTCACCCAGAGGCTGGGTACAATTTTTAATCTACATGGCCTCTATCACCTCTCCTGACCTCCTGTATGTCCAGGGACAGCATGAGCTAGAAACGCTACAGGAACATGCTCCTTTCAAGCGTGTTTTCCACGTTCTCATTATGGGAATAAAGGAGGGTTGAATCTCTTCCCCACCATTTTGTTCAAAGGCTTGGGGGAAGGGGAAAAGGAGGGCCCAGGAAATCCCTCCTCAGAATGTTTCAGCAGGTGATACTACTGTGAAGAGAGATGCTCCTTGTAATCTACAGTACCTGGCACCAGGACAGTGGTAACCTCCTGAGACACCAAAAGGAACAGGCATAATAAACCCCATGAGAAGGAATGCTCTCTAGCCCAGCCCTAGACCAGCACCTCCACTGTGGTGAAGCACGGGACCCAAGGGCTGCGAGACAGACTGCCAGGAGCAAGCGACTCCATTGCTCCTAGGTGGGGGCCAGCACATGGGACAGGGAGGAGACATCTCCCTGAACTGAACCCTGCGAGGCATGCACTGACTAAGAACGCCACTTGCTTATCTCCAAACACTTCTGCTGATGGGATCACTGCCTCCTTTGGTCTACCTGAGCTGCTCCATCTCTGTTGCCTACCTAGGTGTGCCAGCAGTTTGTTTTTAGCAGCTTGGGCCTTTCCTCATCCCTTCACCCGAGATGATTAGCTAACCCTTTGACCTGCTATACCCCATCAACATGCCCAGGCTTAGCTTACTCACCTTCCACATAAAACCAACTAGGAGGAAGGACTACAGCCACAGAGTTCTCCGTGCCAACCTCAACTTCTGCTGCAGCACCTCAGCCAAACAGTTCCAGCAGTTTCCCCCATAACAACCCCCATTCCCTCATGCCTTCCATGGCCACCAACTTGTTCTAGGAACCACAGCTCTTCCCAAGACAGCAAACACATCTCCTCTTAGAGGGATTTGCTACACTCCTAATTTATGCAATGCCACATTATTAGCGTACAAAATGCAGACACAGAGCCTGTTGGGGACAGGAAAGGTGAGGAATGATTCATGTTTTCACAAGTAGGTGAGACGAACTTTCCCTTGCTGGAGCTGGTGGGAAGGAAGGGAGGAAGGAAAGAAAGAAGGGAGGGAGGAGGAACGGCCTTGTGAGACACAAGCACAAAAAAAATAATCCCAGCTATAGGATTCTGGGCACACTATAAACCCAGAGCTGCTTCTCCTTGCCCCAGGAGATGGGATTACAGAAAGAGGAATGGACGGGCTGCAGAGACAGACAGGGAAATAATCCTATCAAGGCATTCAGGGGACATTGTGAACCCTGAAAGCAGAGCTCCAGTCACCAGAAACCACACACAAAACACTTAAGAGGTGGAGTCCCTTCACCTAGTATTTACTTATGCATGTGGGTTTCTGTGCGCCTAAAGTCTACAAAACCCTGTGGCTATTTCTGACTTTCTTACTCCAAGGAATGCAGGCAGAGCCTTGGGAACCAAACCAGGAGGCAGGCGTACCTGGGTGAGGGTGCAGCAAACAGACATGATTTTTATCCGCTGCCTGCTGTTCTGTATAACCACATTAACACCCATCTGACTTGCTCACACTCCTGCTCCAATAAACGATCAAAGGTCTGTGTCCCCAGGAACCCATCACACCACTGTCAGGAAGACAGCTCTCCAGCCTCCTTCCGTCATGGCCTGTGAACCCTGAGCGCTTCCATTCCAGTCCAACTCCCAGCCGGGTGAGTCTCTACAAGCTGCAGAGACCCAAGAGACCAGGCAGTAAGCCCTGGCGGGGTCTTCTCTGCACCAAGGCACAGCAGTTACTGCTCTGCAACATCATAGTCCCAAGCCTAAATCTGGTCTCACCCTTCCGGGACGGGCAGGAGCCAGGGTAAGAAGGGTTACTCGCGCAAGCAGGCAGCAGCCCTTCCAGCTGATGAAGCAACAGGCTCCAAAGGGGAATCTAAAAAATGCTCTGGGGTGAGGTGGTGGAAGCGGGAAGCAGGATAATGGAGTGAAAAATCATGGTCTCGCACAGCTGTCATTTTGCTTTATCTCCCCCCCAACACACACACACAAGTGTGCTTAGAAAACCAGGGTGGAGTAGGACAGAGAGAGAGCAACAGCCTGGATTTACGGTAAGGGGGCAGGGCACGCATCCCACCCCCCCACAACTGCTCCAGGAGTTCAAACATCGATCACATTTGCCTTTACTTCGCACGGATACACCCACCAGCTACAGCTTCCGCCCTTATCATCTGATCTTCAGGTCTACTATTACGAGAAGAAAGGAAAATTTATATCGAAAATTTACATTATTATATATAAAATTTATGGTACTCTTCCTATATTATTTATACTTGTAAAATAAATAGTCATCCCGCCCTCAAGCCACCCACCACCCCCCCCGCAGGTTTAACCCCCCCTGACCTGCCACCCTTCCTGCGCTCTCCAGCCAAAGCAGCATCCCCAGGGGCTTCAGGGCAATCATTTAGTTAAACCATTTAGTTTTCCATACGGGATTAACACACATACAACCTCAAAGCGAGTGTGTGCTCTGCATGAGCGTTTGCATACGTGAATAGCCAGCATTACACAGACACCTACAATATACTACACAGCCTCAAAAAAAACCCCACAAAAAACCCAACCCTACTATCCAGCCACCAGCACTGCTTCCCCACACACACCATTTTGCACCAATCCCCTTTTATATAACATAAAATACCCACGTACAGGCACAAAGGCCATTATATAAACACACGATAAGAGTTGATCTCGCACCGCTGTGCCAGCGCCGATGGCGACCAAAGACACAGGGACCATCGGAGGAGGTGGGGGTACAGGGGACACACACACGCGACAGGAGGGCCACCTCAGTGCCATCTGAAGGGGTCGGGAGTGATAAGATGCCCTGGCTAGCAAAAGCCACACAAAACCAAACCCACAGCTCCATAATGGAGGCTGCCGAGCCCAGCACCTCTCCAGCGTTCAGTGGAAGTGTGGGGAGCGGGGGCTGCTTTGCTCATAGACCATAAAGACTTTACATGGCTTTTTGTGTGTGTGTGTCTCTGTGTGTGAAGGGAATAAAGGAACAGGCTGGCAAAGCAATAATTTTAACTGGCTAAAATAAAAACGGGAAGGAAAGGAAAAAAAAAACCAACACGTTTTGATTGCAGTGCAAAACACCAAACCCCTCCAGACCCTTTCACACTTACAAAAAGGAGAGCAGCAAATTAGACGGGGGGCGGGGGGGGGGTTGGTGTACAAACCCCATGTACAGGGCATTTGGACCACTACATCCGAGGGGGAAAGAGCCACAACAGGAAAACAGGAGAAAGGGACAAAAAAATGATCATAATAATAAATATATCCCTTACACCCCCACCCCCTACAGGCAAAACACTACGCGAAGGCAGCCTTACCCGGGCTGTTATTTTTCCGGGTAGGTAACAAAAAGCAGCCACCCCCGGGAACGGCGCTGAACTTCTCGCCGTGCTCCCCCCCGCCGCGGCCACCGACCCCCGACGCCCCCAGCACACCCCGCACAAAGGGAACACCGAGCCCCCTCTAAACGCACCACCCCACCCCCCGAAACAGGCGTTGAGGGGCACTGGGGAGGGAGACAAGGAGCATCAGTGAGCAGGCGGGTGGGGGGTTAAAGCACCCATGGGGCGGCCCCCACGGGGACCCCCGCTGCCCCCCCTCAGAGAACAGCACCGACCCCCCTCCCCGCTCACCCCGGCCCCACGGGCAGGGCCCCGGCAGGGGGAGAACAGGAAGAAAGGGGGGAAGAGGGAACCCCCTCCCCAAATTCGCCGCTACCGGAGGGGGTTACCCCCTCTACCACGTCCCCACAAAGGGGCTTTTGTCCCCCGCTGCCCCCCCACCATCCCGGCGCATCGCGCCCTGCCCTCCGCTCCCCGCCCCCTCCCCCTCCCTCCGCGCACACAAAGAGCCGGAGGGGCCGCCTTTCCCCCGGGGTTTGCGCCCCAAGATGGAGGCGGGCGCCCCCCATACCCACCCTGACGGGAAGGGGGCCGTGTGGGGCTGCTGCTCCGCCGGCTGTCAGGGGGCCAGGCGGCCGCGGCGGGGAGGATGACGGAGGATTGGGGAGGGCTGGTGGCGGCCGTGCCCGGCGCGTCCCTCCTTCGCTCAGCTCAGCTCGGCTCGGCTGGCTCAGCGCGGCGCGGCGCTGCCTGCCGCCTCCCGCCCGCTCGCCGTCCTTCCAGCCGGCGTGTGCTCGGCACAGCCCGGCGCTCACCCAGTTTCCATTGAGCCCCGGAGCCAAACCCACTGATGTCACCCAGCGCAGCCCCGGCCCTCCTCCTCCTCCACCTCCGCCCGCTGTTAAAGGCGCAACAGCCCGCCGCCGTTCCCGCTGCCCTCCCTCAGCCCCGGCGAGGGGGAGGCTTACGCTATACAAGAGCTGGGTTTGAGGGGATGCTTCTCCACAGCGGGTCCCCCACGGAAGGTTTCTCCTCATCAAGGCACTGAGGGGGAGAGTGGGGCAACAACCCACCCGTGGCACCCTACTGCGGTGGGCGGCTGTGAGGCAGCCCCAGTACGGTGCCATTGCCACCACAGCAGGGTCATGGGCCCCAGGTCCTCCATGGGGATGCTCACAACAAGCGCAATGGGTCCCGTCGTGATGGTGGCAGATGCCAAGCAGGAAGGCCCATGAGGCATCATAGCTGCTTCAACCCCTCACAGGGCTCCCCACCCTGCATCCCTTGGGAGCAGGGAGACCCCTTCGGTGAAGCACCCGTAAATCAACATGAGCATCGTCATGCACACATAAACTGTAATGTGGACAGACAGAGGTCCATGGGGCACCCACCAGCAGAGCCAGGGGTACCCTGAACACCTTGGGGTGTTTGAGGGCCAGAAAGCTACCATGCAAGCCCAGGCGCAGCTCAAAAAGAGCCAGCTGGGTCAGGGGGAGGTAGCCAGGGTGCATCAGACCCTCATGGCAGCGCGGAGCAAAGCCCAGGCTTGGGGAGGTATTTTGGAGCTCGTGGGAGATGGGGCTGGATGGGTAAAGGAGGAGTGAGGTGCTGCTGTGAGCTCTGGGAGCGGGAGCATGAGGAGAGGCTGGGGCCCAGCCTAGGATGAGAGGGAAAGGAACAGCAGGAGGTCTTGGGGAGCAAAAGCAAGACACTGATAAGCTTCACTGTCACCTGGGTGCTTCATCAGGGAGAAGGTGCTTTGGCACAGTGATCCCAAAGCCAAGAACTGCAGTTCATGCAGTCGGGCTAAGGGCAGAGGAGATAAGCGTGATGGAGGTGTGCTCAAGAGCCCCCATACCAGGCCAGTCCCAGAGTGCATCTAGCCCAGGACCCCTGTGTCAGCTTCCACGTACACAACATAAGCACAGACTGTCGGCACCAAGAGGCTCAAGTTGCAGCCCCGCCGGCACTGTGCAGTGCAGAAAGCCATCATTGCTTCAGGTTGTACCAAGATGGTGGGCCACAGTGCTGCCAGTCAGCACCCACACTGAGCTGATGGGCCATTGAAACCCGGGAACAGTTCCTGTTTTATGCAAGCCTTTGGGAACCAGCACTGTTTCACTTTCTCACTACTGGGCCAGTTTTATCACAGGACTTTGTCTCCCTTTTGAGAAGTTAAATTTTAATTGAGTTTTTCATAGTAATGACATTTCCTTACACATGCTCCATTGAACCTCTGTCATTCCACAGCTTATGTAAAGGTGAACAGATGGGAAGGCAGGTAACGCAGTACGCAGCCGCTGCTGAATCTAGCCGAGGGCTTGCCCCCTGCCCTGGGTGCGGGATGCACATCAGCCAAGAGGGAATTTGCTAGAGCCCAACACAGCTCATGACTTGGCTGCGAGCAGCAGGCCTGTACAGGCACTGAGCAGGGCGGATCTGGCAGAGAGGGCTCCCGGAAGGATGGATCTGAATCACATCCCAGGAGAGGCAGCTCTTGGCCTGGCTGGCGGGAGCAGGGTTGGGGGTGATGCTGCATGGCAGGTGGGTGCAGGGTCTGTGGGGATGGTGGCCACATCAGCTCTCCCGGTGATGCTGGCTGAGGCAGCGGGAGGGAACTGAAGAAATCCCAAATGTAGACACAGCCCTTGGGGATGAAGTCGGAATGTGTGTACGGACACTTCAGCTACCTTTATTTTAATCATTTAGGACTTAAAATAAGAACTCTTTAATTAGAAACATTCCCTTAATTGAATTGTAATCAAGCTTTTAGTGCTGTTAGCCTGGCTAACCATGTGATCCAATAACACCCACCTTCTTCTCTCCAAGCACTGCCTAGTTACTCCTCTTCTAATGGAGTGATTTATATTAGGGAACCTGAGGCAGGAGCTACTGGTTTTGGCAATGTGTGTAGCAGTCAGTACTGCAGGGACCCCATCTCGGTCAGGACTGTCTGTGCTTCAGTGGTAAACAAAGTAACTCCTGCCACAGTGTCTAAAAGAGCTAAGTGCTACGTGTTGCACAAGCAGCAGGACCCCAGCTGGAGAGGTTTTGGGATTAGGTTGGAAAGGGAAGGGAAGATACTTGAAGGACAGACAAAAATCCATGCTCACAGTCTGGGTCATCTCCGTTCCTTTCCAGTTACCAAACTGGTGTGCAACAGTAGCCACAAGTTTCTTTTCCTTGCTGTGTACCTTCAAAAATGAACATCCTTTCAGGTACCCTGAATTAGGTGTATTAATTGTATTAGGCGCCACAATACAGTAACAAAGGCCCACTAAAAATTTGTTTAAACATCTAGAAGGTTGTCTAACCTCCCAGACCCAGCACTGAGCCACAGCTGCACTCCAAACCCCATGCCAGATTGAAACCCCACAAGGCCTCACCTCATCCGTTTGCCCTGTTTTGCCTGGAAAGGATCTCTCGATGTAGAATATGGAAGTGAGTCAAGGTTCCAGCCAAGCCCTTTAGCTCAACAACTGGGGGACCTGCAGCTGGGACACCTCATGTTTACCTTTCATGGGGTTCAGACGTGGCCAAGGCATCTCTAGATTATTCATTGAGTGCTGCTGCTGAAGCCAGGCAAGCAGAAGATGAGTTACATGGAGCGGCTCTGCCTGCAGGCCCTTTGGCTGCTGTTTATGTGGAAGGTCCTTGGGCAGTGCTCACACTGCAGCGCTGTAGAGGGAACCTGCGGCGATGTGTCTGGAGCTGAGTCTTGTGTGATGGTGTATCCAAGGGGGCTGTACCTCACTGGACACCCAGCCACTGGACACCCAGCCAGCTTCACTGCTGCCCGCCGTGTCATTCCTTGGGTAGGAAAGGAAAAGAAGGGCTAGAATTGCCCTGTTTATTCACAGTGTCACTGCTGGGGGGGTGGCCTTTCAGAGTCACCATATGTGATATTCATAGCACCTCATAAAACCTGTGGGAAAGCTGAGCTCCACTGACCTAGCAGACCTCAGAGAACTGCCAGGTTGCGTTTGGCAGCTCTTCCTGATCTGCAGGGAGCAGAATCCCATTTCACCCACTGTCTGGAGAGGGTTATGCTGCCTTGAAGACCAAAGCCACATCTCCACAGAGAGACTTGCCTGTGCTAGGAAAGCGGGAGGAATCAGGGAAAGAGCAGAGGAAACTTTAGCTCTGTGCTGAAGTTTCACTTCTGCAAGGCCAATGAAAGCAAGAAAAGATGAGATGCGAGAACAAACGCATTTCTACCTGCAATTCAAGAGCAGAGGTTCACAAGGAGGCGGGTGTCTCTGGCTTGACACATCCAGCAGAGCAGAACAAAGTTGTTCAAAACATTAACTCACAGTTTATTCAGAACACGCAGCCCCCACTCAGAAAACAGTGATTAATATCCACAGGGTCTTTTTTATGGGGGACACAATCTCGTTTCATGGTACTTCCCAAGTAATAATAGATTTGCCTTTTCAATACTTACACCAAGCAAGAGAGTAGTGTTTTAGAGAAGACTCAGCGTTCCTGGAGGGATGGTCAAATGCAGCCTGCAAGGTGGGGATGCTGATCTGAGCACTTCGCAGGAGCGCTCTGCGTTTTAAAGCTTTTTCCACAATCAAGTGCAAGTCCCCATTCACATGCATCAGGGAACAATAAATACTCCTGCAAATGAGACATCAGGATCTCAGGATAGCAAAAGGCTAAAACCAAATCAAAATGCCAAAATAAATAAAGCACAGCTAATAGCTACCTCTGAAAAGGTTGCTGCAAGTGACTCCCTCAGCATCAGGTAGGAAATCCGCGGCAGGGGCAGGGATCCAGACCAGCACACAACTGTCTCAGCAATGAGTCACTCCTTTTCCTTCCCACATTTTGGGAAAAGAAAAATAAGGAGAAAAAGAGATGATGCTGAGTCCCTGCAAATTGTCTTCTTCGTGACACAGCCCAGACTCACCCAGAGCACCATCCAACCTGTGTGCTGCAGGTGTCCTGTGGAAAATAAATCTGCGGCCACATAATTAAAGACTCAGTCATAATTCATATGCATGAGGACACTGAAGGGCAGCTGTACAGCCAGCCTTGGTGCTGCCATTTCCCAGTGATGAGAAATGTGTATTCTGCCATAACAGGTAGCAGCAACGACCTGTTGTCCTCAGTGAGGAGCAGAGCTGGTGAGGTGAGACGTGCTGGCTTTAGGGGTAACATGGGAGCAGTAAGGCTTGGGAGGAAGACTTGGGGAGATACTCTTGTTTGGACACTGGAGAAGTCTGTGATCCCAGAAACACAGGCTGATAAGGCTCTCCTCCCTGCTTTCCTTGACACTTCCAAACTTTTCCACTTCTGGCTTCCCTTCTTCGGGCTTGTCATGAAGCCCTGGGCTCGGGGTTCAGCCACTTCCCCCTCCCAGGTCCACCTCACTTGCCCTTCCCTGCCTCTTCCTCGCTGCACGCCCAGGCCCAGTCCCTGCCCACACAGTACCAGTCTGGCTCAGGTGCGTGTCCCTGGCCGGTCAATCCCAGCCTTCCCACCACATGCTGTCGCCCACCACACAAGCTGCTCCCTGTCATTAGTCCAAGCCTTCCTGGGCAGTCGGTCAGTAGCAGCTCCCCCCCATCCCCAGTCCCCATCTGCCACCAGAATTCCCCATTCCGCAAGCAAATGGTTTCAGTGCTGCCTGCCTTCCTCCCGCTACCCCAGCCAATCTCACTGCTGATCACCTCTCTTCTGCTCTTCCCATTCCTCTTTTGTCATCACCATGCCCCTGTTCTTCCCAGCTCCCATCTCACTGTCCTGGCCAGCTCTGCTTTCTGCTCCCAGTTCCTCTGCTGCCCAAGTCACTTCAGCAGCTCTCACACAACAGCCCCTTGCCCATCCAGCCCCGCCATCTCCTAATATCATCTGCCTCCCAGTCTCATTTGCTTTTACCCAGATTTTTGGTCCTTTCCTTTCGAGTTTCACCCCTTCCCTATTCAAATCAGGGTCTTTCTTCCACCAGGGTTTCCAGAAGCCACAAGGGAAGTGGCAAGGAGCACAGGGCTGAGGGAAGCATCGAGGGATTCAGCCCAGTGCATGACGCAGAGCAGCAGGTTGCGGCCCTAGCAGGGAAAGCCCTCCTAGTTTCCTTCAGCCTTGCTTCTCTGTGGGAAAGCCCATATGTGTCATGCCAGCTAAGAGAGGGTTGGGCAGGTTAGCAAAGGCTGAACTCTTTGTAGCTGTGAAGCTGTGACACGTCTTCCTCCTGCATTCAACAGAACCATGTAATTTGTCCATGCCAGTGGGGCAGAACAGTGGTGTTTCATGGACCTGGCAAAAACTGACAACCTTCCCAAGGCCAAGCCCTTGCTTGAAAGCCCAGAAGACCCACAGCTTTCCTCCCCTGGGCCATATATACAGTTCTTCCAGGCCAGGAAACCTAGTGGTAGGTTAACATTTTCCAAAAGAACTAAATCAGTGCACCCAATTCAAGCTGATGCAATCACTTTCTATGGAAAATTTCTGCTTTGGTGGTGAAACTTTGACAAAGTTATAAGCAAGTGAAAACAGGGTCTTAAAAAGGGAAGTGTTGGCAAGCTTAATAATAGGAGCTGCTCCTGGCCACACCTGTAATTAAGGGACTTTATTGCTTTTTTCCATATACCTCGCCTTTTTTATCCTTGTGGTATTCCCAGCTTCTGTCAGTGTGCAACTGACTCCTTATTTACACCCACGCTGGTTTGCTTTGGTGAAAAAAAAATAAGACCTAATAGAAAACAAACCAACAGGAATATTCAGGTGAACTCTCAGAGCTGTGTCAGGCCAGGGCAGACGGAGCAGAGGACCACAGGACAGGGCCAAGGTTCCTTGGGAGGAGCTGGACTCAGGACTGAATCAGCAGGATCTTGCTTGAAGACATGTAACCTCGTTCTCCTTGCCTGCGTGCTGGGTGCTCCCTGGGCACCAAGGTATCTGAGTGCCTAAGGGGTGGTGGGAGAACCTGGCCCAGCTGCCTGGGCAAGATGCAGGGATGCAGGGGAGGCACCACCTCTGCCTTGCCAAGTCTTGTGAATTCCTCATCCCCTTGAAAGCAGCACATCTCCCTCTAAGAAACTCCAACCCTCATATTCTAGGGAAAAAAGGAGATGAACTGACCCTTCCCTCTGTTTGGGCTTTTGCCCCATGGCCACATCCTGTGGCAGAGCCATGAGCTGGGGCAACCCTGTCCCATCCTCCTGGAAGAGTGGGGTCATGCTGCTCCACTCCCCTCTCCCTTTCTGCATGGCACTGGGGATGGCTTTTGAGAGGGGTATAAACTTCTCAAAGCCTCTAGTGAGAGGATGTGCAACCAACAAAGAAGAGAAGCAACCCCGGGGCTCAGAGACGCAGCCCTCTCTCTTTCTCTCTTAGGAACAGCAGGAGCAACGACAGCTAAGAAGCCACATTCACCCTATAGGAAGATTTGCAGGTCAGGCCAAACAAAATATAGGACTGGTTAGGTGGAAGGCAATTCAGCTATGAGATGACTTGTGTTTGGGAGGCTGGTTGGAGGAGAGGCTGGGTACAGCAGTACAGGTGAGAGGAGGTCATGCATGACTGGAGAAAGGCAAATAATTCATTCTTCTTCAGAAAGAAAAGGCTAAAAGTTTAATCCTGGGAACTACAGGCTGCTCAGATTCATTTGGGCCCTGGAGCGAGTCCTTTTGAAACACATTTTTTCGCACATGAAGGAGAAGAAGGTGACTGGTAACTGTCAGTGTGGATTTACCAAGGGTAAATCATGCCTGAACAACCTGAACACCTTCTTCAGTAAAATGACTGGAGTTGTGGCAAAGGCAAGTAGTGGAAGTTGTTTATCTCGAATTCAGCCAGCCTTTTGGCAATGTCTCGCACAGTGTTCTGATACCCAGGTAAAAAGTTGTCGTGGTCTCAATAGGTGAACAAGCAGATGAGTAAAAACCTGGTTGGCTGGTCAGGCTTGGGAAGTAGTTGTTAATGGGTTGTACTCTACATAGAGGCTGGTACCAAGTGGGGTGCCTCAGGGGGCTGACCTGGGACCTTTCCTGCTATTGATGACCTGGAGGAAGTGATGGGGTGCACTTCCACCAAGCTTGCAGATGACACAGAGTTGGAGGGACAGTAAGTCAACGTGCCTGAGGGCAGGGCTGTCATCAGAGGAATGGGCCTGCAGGAGCATTGTGAGTTCAGGAAGAGCAAATGCTCAGCCCTGCACCCGGGAAGGAAAAGGCCCTTGCCTGATATGGGATGGGAACCTGTCAGATGGAGAACAGCTCTGTGAGAAAGGACCTGGGAGTCTTGGTAGACGACAGAGCCAAGCTCTTCATAGTGGTGCACGGTGGGAGGATGAGAGGCAACAAACACATGTTGAAACATGTTGAGCTTGAATACCGTGGAGATCTCTCTGTCCCCAGAGGGAGTCAAGCATGGGGAAAAGTTGCCCAGAGAGGCTGTGTAGGCCAGAGAAAGATCTGAGTGACCTCATTTGACCTCTTTGCTGACCCTACTTTGAGCAGGAGGCTGAACCAAAGCTGTTCTGAAGTCTCTTTCAACCTGATTCATTCTATGATGCAAAGTGCCACTTCTGTGTATAGTGTGCTTTTGATATGTGCCATGTACATATGTGTCCATGGGCAGGTGAGCTGCAAGCCTGCGTCCCATGTGAAGGGTGTAGGCGAAGGGGGACAAGGTATCACACATACACAAGGGCCACACCATGGCAGAGGAGCAGCTGGGGCAGTGTGATGAGTGTGCCAGTTTTGCACGTACGAGTGAGCTCGCTAAGTGTCACATATATGCGAAGCGTGTTCACAAGGAGCCAGCAATGGGATCGGGTGGTGACAGTGTGTGTGTGCTTGTGCCAGGGGAAAGAACATGTGGCCATAGTAGCCATATGCGTGTGCAGCGTGCAGATGCTGCGTGCGTGGCGGAGGGGAGAGCGGTGTTTGTGTGGGCTTGTTCTTCACAGCGGCGCAAACTGGGGGAAGCTGAAAAGCCTCCTATGTACGAGCATCTCCCATGCGACTTGAGGGGTGGCGGGATGAGATGCAGCGCAGGCAGTTATGAAACCAGCTTGCCCAGTCAGGATAATTCACGTACTGCTGTGGGAGGGACGGGAGAGATAAACAACGCGCAGGGAGATAGGAGGGCAGGGAGAATGGCTTAAAATGCAGCTTCCCGGCATGCCCTGGTGGATTAGTTCAGCATCTCAGCCCGGCTCCTCTTTAATTCTTATGCAAGGGGTTTCTCTGGAAGGGACAGTCTGTCCTCGCCAGCTGAATGCCAGGCACAGGGCACCGCATAACAAAAGACCATCTCACCACTTGTCCCACGCAGCGAAGGGCGAGAGGCAGCTGGGCACTCACTCCCTGCAAGGACTGAGGTTGTGGGGTTTTGTTTCTGCTTTGCAACATGCTGTCACTCATGAGGGACTGCAAGACGTGCTCGTCTGAGCCTGCTGTGGCCTCCTGTTCACTTCTGTGTGTGATTTGAAAGTGCTGATTTGTACCTGTAAGGACACACGTAGGCTATTTTAGGGGAAGCACTGTGGCCCAACAGTTCCCAGTTCCTACAGCTGGATGTCTGGAGGCCAGGGGTATCTTGCACTTCATCTGTCAGAGCTGTTGTTTGGAGTCATAGGCAATGGTACGAAGGTGCTGTGTACGCACCTAGGGAAGCACAATGTCCTGGCCATGGCTTCACTGCAGCTGCAGATGCCGGATGAGCAGAGAGCTATTCTAGGAACCACTCCTGGTTCATTTGTCACTTGCAATGTCCTCAGCTGTGCAGAGGTGACAGCTCAAACCCACAGTGGCAGGTTAAATTCCTCCTTCTGCCACTGACTGCTCTGTGATCTTGGGCAAGTCACTTTGCCTTGTTGTCAGCCACTTCTGTCCCCCTTTGCTTTCTTCCTGGCCGAGAACTGCCCCTTCTCTTGTGACTGCAGTAGCAAACACAATGAGGCCATTGAAGACCTGAGGGCTCTGGAGGCCTCTTCACAGGCTAAATCATCAAATAATTACAAAGACCCAGAAAATCCCATGTTATACACAAATTGCTCTTGCATTTGAACAGCTGACAATGCATTTTGAGCTCATGAGACCATCTGACCACTGCAGAAGAGCTGTGCCTCAAGCAGAGCAGAAGGAAGCATGCAGCTTTATCCAGCCAGTACAACCCCACCTTGTACCTCCTCTGCAGCAGCCACCACCAGCTGTTCTGGCCCTGACTTCCCTTCTCCACTGACTTCAGACCCCTCTGTCCCCCTTAGACCTCTGTCCCACAGGCACCTACCAGCTTGCTGAGCACTGCTGGCTCCTTGGGCACTGCAGGGCTCCCAATTACTTAACCCTGGCACCCGGGGTGCAGCCAGTCACCCCATGTCTGCAGCTCCCTACTCCAGAGCTGTTTTTCATCTCAGCTCTTCCCCGCTTTCCCACAGCAGCACTGGATGGGTCACATAAGTTTCTCTATTCGAGGCAGCCCAGTTGCTAGTGAGCACAACACTGTATCCTGGAGAGCAAAAGGCACATAGTGTAACCCAGCAGCCTGGAGCTAAACGATGGCTCCTCTCTGCTTACATTTAATCAGCTCCTTCTGGGTCCTACCAAGTGTTCTGCTATAGGTCTGCGTCACCCATCATGTGCTCACACCCACTCTCCAACTGATTCATTATTTTACCCCTGAGAGAAGCACGTGCAGACTGCAGGCCATGTTATATATATCTTCAAAGTCTTCTATGAAGTTTCTACATCAGCTCATCCTCCTCTGTTTGATACCCCAGGAGTGGTGCACAGGCCTCTGTCGGGTCCCTGATAGACATGCAGAGTCTGCTGCTGGGTGAGCATCTAATCACCTGTCAGAAGCAATTTCAAGCTCCTTTTCTCTCGGTTGCATGGCTTCTGTAACAAGGCTTTGTATCATACAGGCCTTTAGCTGACTGTCAGTGACTGTAGCACAGGGACATTCAAACAACTCTATCAATGCACTATAGCCAGGGACCCAAACATTACCAGGTCCCAGTTTTCATGATGTGCTATTTCAAATCTGGGGCCCGCACCAAAATAATCTTGCTAATTTCAGAGGCAAAAACCCCCCAAACTTTTAAAGCTCAAATATCCCATGTCTCTCAGACTATTTCAGGATGGTGTTTGTGTCCATCCTGAATTCCTTTGCAGGCATCAGGGCAGTGAAATCACACCATTCCACTTTTCCTCTTTCCACACTGACCTGACTTTGATAGCAAGTCACTTGGGGTCTGTGTGCCCAGGCTGCCCAGAGAGCACAGGCATTGCCCTCACTAAATGCTTCCTTCTGGAGGGGATGTGGTCAAAGGTAAGCAATATACTGACAGCCTTCTGACTGCTCTGCTGGTGTTGCTTTCCCAGGGAGCTGGCAGAAGCCCAGGAACCAAGGCTCTTTGTAGCTTGCGAGCCAGGCTGTCATTACCTAATGTCCCAAAGGGGCACAAAAATGTTGGTTGCCAGAAAAGCTCTTGGGACATTGCAAGCCCTCTACCTGAGGGCACTCCTCACATTTGCAAGGACAGATTCAAGTGAGGCATTTCTTCACTTCCGTGCAGTTTCGCTGCCCCTCTCCTGCCAGGGGAGCATGCTGGCCTGCCTGTGGCGGGGGAGAGGCAGCAGCACTCCGTTACACCCACGAGTTGTTTGTGCCTCAGCAAGGGATTGAATACCAGGATAAAGGGGAGCAAATCTCATACACTGGGCACATGCAACCAGGAAGAGCTATGAGACAACTGAAAGACAAGCAGGCAGCAATGTGGCATCCAGAAGGGCCTGACTGTGAACCAAGAAGTGTTAGTACATGTCTGAACTGCTTTCAGTCAGTGGCCATGCTGTGAAAGCCATGGCCTGACTGTTAGGTGGGCTGACCTTTATACTGACTGCAGTTTATAGGTGCAGAGTTGATGGCGGGTACCAGTCCTCTCAGAGCCTGCCTTCC
The DNA here is from genome assembly GCF_963264785.1 of Psittacula echo. Classification (NCBI taxonomy): domain Eukaryota; kingdom Metazoa; phylum Chordata; class Aves; order Psittaciformes; family Psittacidae; genus Psittacula; species Psittacula echo. Next base: position 88,046,134 of record NC_137735.1, on the reverse strand, counting down.
CTCTGGATCAAAGGTTTCCACCCCACACTTCCAGCTCTGACCCACGGCACTGCCCTAGCAGCCAGCTCCAGCCTATCACCGCGGTGTCGCGCCGGCGCCGGAGCCCGGGAAGCCGGGACGTGCGGGGATGCCGGGACTCGCAGAGATGCCGGGACCTTCAGGGATGCCAGCCTTGCTTTCATCTCTAGATGGTGCTCTGAGGCCGGGCAACGGCCGGGCTCCTCCGGTTTGAACCGTGCCACTAAGGCTCCCTGCGCTGCGTCCTGCCGCCGGGAACGCACCGGGACTGGGGAGGACAGGACCCCCACCCTGCCAGCCGTGGCAGGAGAAGAAGCTTGTTTAACCCTTCCAAAAACTGACTACCGTCTCAGCTCCTCCTGCGGTGACATCCATCCCCGGGCCATGGGATACCGTGCCCTGGTAGTCGACCCACTGCCTCCCCTGCCTTCCACATCCCTCTGCTGTCCCCCTTGTCCTGCCTCAGCGAGGCCCCCTCAGCTGGCCCCACAGCGCCCCATGCTTTCAGCATCCCCGGCAGGCTGCCCTCCCTCCTCTCCCCCTCCTGTGCAGCCTGCAATAGTCTGTCCTGGCTCGGTGGATTCAGCACAGGGCTGGCGCTTGCGGGGTTTTCCAATAGTGGCACTCCATTAGGGCCCAGATCTGCTCTTACCACGGGCAATGGCAAAAGTCCCATTGACTTCGCAGGGGCAAGAGCAAGCCCTTAATGGCTTGGGAAGGTAAAGCTATTTTTCTCTCTCTTTCTTTTTTTTTTTCACATTTAAACCCATGGCCACTTCATATTGCCTGTCCAGAAGCTGGCAGAGACCTCAGGTCCTCCTGCAAAGGCAAAGAAGGGCTGCTAAAGCTCAAAGAAGGGAGCAGAGGAGGCATTTTGCCACACAGAGGTCACAAGCCTGCATGCAGCTGCTGGAGCAGTGCCATGTGCTCTGCTTCTGGGCAAACCTGGATGAAACCGAGCTGGTTGAAAAGGAGCACATTTGTTCAGCAGCATGGACATTTTCAACAGCATTTCCTGATCATGGAAATCCAAGCCCGTTTTCTCCCCTTTTGAGATCATTGTTGTGGGTCTTGAAAATATTTTTAGTTGCAGTGTATATCAAAATGTTTTGCTGAGCAAGTTTTGGGTGAGTTGGAAGGTGCCAATGGCGATTAGTTTTCAAAAGGGCTGTCCAAAAGTGTCACCAAAAATAGAACATGAAACGAGTTTCTCAAGTGTCATTTAAAACAACAACAACATTCATTTGGAAGCTGGCAAGACCGACAGCAGCGTAGTTAGCTGTCATGGGTTGGAGGATCTGAACCAGTGCCTGGATTTTATTCATAGGGAGAAAGTCCTTCCTCTTCCCATTATCTTCCTGGTATTTGAATAGCTTTTAATAACAAGCCAAGTAAGAAGCTCAGAAGTCAGGCAGGAAAAGAAATAGAGGTTGCGGGCAGATAAACAAAGCAGCAGTGTCTTCCTCCTGAGAAGCCAGCTGCCAGCCCCTTGGGATTAGGGACAGTCTTCTTGGGGAAGCAGCCCCTCCATCAGATCCTGGAGGAGGGAAGGAGCCTGGGGATTTCATGCCCTGGCATGCAATAGGGGTATCTTCTCTGAAGAGCACAGGACAAGAGTGTGTCAACTAGCTGAAAAGCAATGCTCCAGATATTGTATGCAAAAGCCAAAATATCAGTGTGTTTATGGTTGTGAATAGCTTGGAGAGCTGATCTGCAAACTCCTTAACGATGTCCAACCTTCTTTAGAGCAAACAGCCTTCCAGGGTGGATTCTGCTGGTGGCCTTTCACAGGCTGCATAAAGGAGTCCCCAACACACAGGCAGAGGGGCACTTGCTGAAACAGACGCTGCTGTCGCATGGTGTTTGTGTCTGTGCTGTTGGGTGTCGTTGGGATGAAGCTGTGGCATAGGATGGCTTACACCCCCATGTGTGACATTCACATGCAGTGTGTACTTGGGCACAGGTACTCCGTGACTCAAGCGTGCAGGTACACAGTACCTGTGCGGAAGGATGTACGTATGTACTGCTGTGTAGGAGCAAAGCCTGTGGGCAATGTGTGCAGCTTGCAGAGGCCGAAGAGCACTTGTTAGTGGGAGGGGTGATTGCCCCATGCTGTAGGATGGGCTGTGTGTGCCCAAGGAATGTGCTGTTTTGACAACATAAGCACAGCTGCAGGAGGAGTGCCTGATGGGCAGAGACTTAAGCATCACCACTCTTCTCCGGCACCCTGGCTGTTCCTTTCCTTCCCTCTATGCCCTCCCCTTAGCCCTCTTGTGTCCCTTGGGTCCTCCCCAGCTCTCTCCCCTCTCTAATGACGTGACAGTGTTGACAGCTTTCTCCCAATTTTATTGTGAATGGCAGAGTTTTAGCTGATTTTCCTCAGTGGCTTCTTCATCGTGATGCCAAACATGACATGAAAAAGGCCAGCAGGTTCAAACAGATGGAGGGAGCTGGGATACCAGCATCACCACATGATGTTTGTTCCTTTAGCCTGATTGCTCCTTTTCCCATTTTTCCCACAAGGGCCCCACCAGCTGAAGCAAGTGGCAATGCTGGCCTATATCCTCCTTCAACCACCCCAGCTGTGCATGCCCATGGCCCTGGTGCACCTCAACTGCCCCATCCTTGTCTGGCTCCCCAGAGCACTCACTCCTTTGAGAGGCACCTCACAAGAACAAACGTGCTGTGGGCATTTCAACCCACCAGGCTTTGCCATCTGCCTCTGAAGGATGCTGCACCTCAGTGAGAAGGGAGGGTGCCCAGCCACATGGATTCCCCCTGTCCTAGAGGCCACCACCCCAGCCTGTGTCCTGGATGCCCGTGTCCTCGCACACGGAGTCCTTCTCTCTCGGTCCATTAATTTGTTTCTGCTGCCATGGCCAGTGGCAGGCACTGGGCTCTGAAAGCTGTATTAAAAGCCAGGTCAATACCAGCCCCTGCTTATTCCCTCTGGGGACAATAAATAAGTAATAAAGGGAGGGAGGGACTTCATTAATTAGCATTGGGGAGGAGATGTGGGACAGGGACACACGTGGAAAAATTAGGCTATCTATCAAGTCAGGAGGCACCGCAATCTAAGATCTCCCATTCCCACTCTGTGCCAAGTGGGAGGAGAGGAAAGCATTAGAAAGGCACTAGGAGTGATGCCTTTCCTTTCTCCACCCCTGTCCTGATGCCTTGCTCTTTGGTTGTCATCTGTCTGCTCTCTTTTTATCCTTCTGCCAGCTCCTCTTCCCTTCTTGGCAAGGATTCCCTAAAGTGTCAGATCACTGCTTGGTTGGGCAGCTGTTTCTCATAGAACCTACATGCTGGGATGAGAAATGGCCACATCTGGGTCTACACCTGTCTTGTTAGCCTATCTCCACTCTTTCTCAAATGCACTTCCGTATTACCTTACTTTCTCTTCTTTTTCCCTTCCTCCTCCTCCACTTGCCTGCTGTGCCTCCTTCTTCCTCTCACTCCTACTGTTTCCTTCCTTCCCCTTCTGCTTCTTCCCCCCTTCCTCTTGCTTTTTGAACTAATTCCAAATTGATATCAAGATGCTGGTTTTCTGCTGTGTAGATCAGGGGTTGGTTGGGACATATTTCTTCAGCCATTCTCCCCATAGCACAACTGCTGGGTGCCTGGAGCATCTTCGTGAGCTACCTGTTTGTTTGTTTGTCCTCATATCATCTACAGTTTTGAAGGGGTGATTCTGCTGCTCCTAAAGGAAAAGGCTTCCCAGGTTTTTGTGTCTTTTGTGGAATGAGAGCAACATGATGTTACAGCTCTAGCTCTGGTTGATGTCCTCCCTCACTCCCCCTGGTTCTTACTCGCCTCTACCAAATTAAAAGAACACAAACAAACAAACAAAAAGAGGCTTTGGGGTCTTTTATGGGTTTTTTGATCCCTACATCTAGAACAGTGTCTGACACATCTCTGCCTTTTCATCAAGCACGTCTATAAACCTTCCCTGGGCAAAACCCCCATCTCCAAAGCAAGCAGGATTGTTTGACCCATCCTACTGGTAATTTTAATGCAAATGCTTCCCTCCATATGTTCATTTTTGTATGATCTTCTCCCTGAGCAAATTCTCTGAGTCTCCCATTGTAAGTCTTTACTAGAGAGGCCCAGAACAGGGGAGCCCTTGTGATGGAGCTTCCAGGCACCAATACCATACAAACAGCAAACACCAGCACTAACAACTCTCATCAGTCTCCACACCCGGCTTCAGCCTTGGGGTCTCTCCTTTACTTCCAAACCTCCCCTGGGATATTAGACTTTATTAAAAATAAATAGTTACAAATTCAGTTTTACAGCTGATGGCAGCAGGGAGAAGAACGGAGGAGGTGAAAGGAGGAAGTTGAGGGTCTGCTGTCCAGTCAGGTCACTTGTCTGTCATCCCAGCTGCACTGTGCCAGGGAGCAGTCTGAGTGTGCAAACACAGGGCCCTGCCTCCTCTGACAGGCGTCTCCAGAGAGGAGCAGGACGTGTTTTGCAAGAGGAGTGGGAGAACTGGATCTGAGTCTGTGGAGCCGAGCTGCTTCTGGAGGCGACAGATGCCAAAAGCCAAGGAGAGTGCAGAGTAGGCTACATAGAGTGTCCTTGTCTCCTAGCTTGGCATTTGCAGTGGAAGAATATGGATTTTAGTTCTCATTCTGTTTTATACGCAGTCGTGTTCAACAAGCAATAAACATGCAAGTAAACCCCTCTCTTGAGATCCTTCCCCACTTCCTCCAAGAGTCCTAAACTCTCCCATCCATCCTCATCTGGTCAGTGCTTAGATATCACTTCTCTCCTTCCTAGTGGCAGTCGACTCTTGACAGCCATGATGCCTACCCATGTTGAAAGGGTATCTGTTGAGACAGTCTGCTGTTCCCTCAGCAGCAGAAACACTTGCTGTAGGTCCCAGTCTGTCCATTGAGAACAGGGACTCCTGTCGCCTCTCCAGAGATGAGAAACCAGGCCTGCTGCTCTCCAGTCTCTGGGCAGGAAAGGGGTCCTAGCACAAACTGCACACACGGGAAGAGTCATGTATCCTCACTCCTCTTCCAGGTAGTATGACTTCACGGGAAAGGGAGTATATCAGAGCAGCTCCAGGCCTTGATCTACTCAGGGGCTGAGACGCAGTCATGGGAGGCATTTTTTGGTGGGCAAGGGACTTATCCAGCTATGTACGGGTGCAAAACAGAGGAGGCTGTGGGCGACGGGTGTAGAATGGGGAGGCTGGAGGAGTTAGATGGCTGATTCCCTGCGGTATGAGATTGTATCTAGGGGCAGAGTTGCCTGGAGCCGCTCCAGGTCCAGGTGGCTTCCAAAATCCATCATCTGGATGACGCCTCCCTCCTCTTTAGTGCTGCCTCCTAACACCACACCCACTTCGTCATCATCTTCATCTTCGTCTTGACTGACAAGAGCCAGCTCATTCTCATAGCAGAAGGCACTGGGAGGTGGGGGAGAAGGTAGGATAGTCATCTTGCTTTCTTGCAGCTCCCGGGCTGAGCAGCAAGGCGTGCCGGCTACCTCGTAGGTCTTGTGAAAGCGCGAATAATCCACTTTGTAGTGGTTCTTCTCCTCAAACACAACTGGTTCAAAGCGATGACCCCAAAGGATTTCACTAGCAAGGTAAGAGCTTCGTGCCTGTGTGGTCATGGCTGTGGCTTCCACCATCCCCTCAAGGATAACAACAATCTCAAAGTTCTCCGTCTCCAGCTCCTCCTTGCCAATCCCATAAAGTGGACTCTCCTCGTCAATCTCATGAACGATAATAATGGGTGAGACCAAAAATATACGATCAAGGCCCACATCGTAGCCCACATTTAGGTCCCGCTGGTCCAGTGGGAGATATTCCCCTTCCTCTGTCATGTAGGGCTTGATGAGCTGGGCTCGGACATGGGCCTCCACAATGTGGCTCCTCCTCAGATTGCCCACCCGCCACATGAGGCACAGTTTGCCATCCCGCACGGAAATGACTGCGTGGTGACTGAAGAGGAGAGTCTGGGCCCTCTTCTTGGGCCTTGCCATCTTGGCCATGATAGTGCCAATCATGAAGGAGTCAATAACGCAGCCCACGATGGACTGGACCACAACTGCCATGATAGCCAGTGGGCACTCCTCAGTCACGCAGCGGAAGCCATACCCAATGGTTGTCTGTGTCTCCACTGAGAAAAGAAAAGCCCCTAGGAAGCTGTTCACGTGCATGATGCAGGGCTTGAGGAGAGAGGGACTGCCTCCCACTGCTGGTGCGTTGAGGTCACCGTGGAAGAAAGCGATGCACCAGAAGAGGAAGCCAAAGAAGAGCCAGGAGACCAGGAAGGCAGCAGAGAAGATCATAAGCATGTAGCGCCAGCGCGTGTCCACACAGGTGGTAAAGATGTCGGCCATGTAGCGCTGAGACTTGTTGCTCAGGTTGGCAAAGTAGACATTGCACTGCCCATTCTTCTTCACAAAACGGTTGCGGTGCTTCCGCCGGGGGGCATGGCCCTTCCCGTTCCGGCTGTGCCCGTTCATGCTGCCCAGCGCAGAGACCTTGTGTCCATCCTCTTCAGTCGAGACGATGCTGTACCTGGAAGAGAAGAAACAGGCATTGCCAGCAGAAATACATGAAGAATAACAGCAACCACTGAGACAGCGAGGGCGGGAGACATGTGGGTGGCTCACATGGCTACGGTACCGCTGTGTTGAAGATCACAACAGCACGTTTCCCTGGTTATTGCACCGTGGTGCCACCCTGACCAAATTGGTGGAGCTCGGCTGCAATATTTGCCAAGTCTTGCTGCCAGGAGGTTCTATCTGTGGAAGTCCTGACAGGGCAGCAGAGCAGCAGAAGCTCGTAGCGCTGTGCTGCCTTCCAGCCTTCATGGTGAGGAGGGATCCAAGGCTTCGAAACCTGACAGCAGCTGGGACAGCCAGGAGCCCCGGGAGCAAGCACCCGCAGCCCGGCCACACTTTGGCCCTGACATTACATAAGGCCTGGAGTTTCTATTTTCTCCTCCCTGATTTCATGGTGCATTGGTGACAATGTTTATACACTTCCTGAGCTCAGGACAATTCTGTTGCCACAGCAACGTGCGTGGCTCCCAGCATCCCGCATCTGAAGCCAAAGGTGTAATTTGGAGATCAAGAGCCAAAGTGCTGACAGTTTCCCTGACAGAAGCTCCACACACATTTTCTGGGAGACATTTGCCCCTCCAGCTCCCCTCCCTCACACGCAGCACTGCTGCTCCCCCTCACATGCTGCTGGGATAGTTGCAGATACTCCTTAAAGATGTGATGGCAGAAGATGCTCTGACCACTGAGGAAATCAAGCAAGTGCATAGACCCAACAAGACCACTCTGCCCTCACAAACACTAAGCCACAGCCTCTCAGGACCCCTCAGGCTGGCAGTGACACCCCCCCTTCCATAGTGTGGACACGTCAGCTGGAGCCCTCCATCATGTGTTTTGTGACCCCCATCCTCATTTCATGGTGAGGGAAGCACCGGAGGCTGGAGCTGTGCTTCCTGGGGACAGAGGGCTTCTGCAGCACTGCTAGAATCTGTAGTTTCTGGTCCAGCACCACGCAGTGCTTTGCTTCTCCATACCACTTCTTTGAGCACTGTCCCCCTGTACAGAACATTTTGGATTGGAGAAGGAGAGAGGAGCCATACCCTGGAGCAGGAATAGACCCTGGCAGACGATTTGAGAAGAATATACTGAAAGATAGGCTGAAGGTAGGACCTGAGGGGCCAGAGGAGGAGGAGCAGGCCCCCCAGGGCAGCAACATCCTTGAGAGGAGGATAACTCACCGGTTGACTCGGACGCTGCCCATGGCTCGCTGTATCATCAAGTGTCAGGGGGCTGCAGCTGGGAGGGCGCAGGATCTCATGCAGCAGCACTCACATGGGACCCAGTGGCTCCAGGTTTCACCTCTGGTGAGCTGGGACCGGCGCTGCCATTGCGATTGCTCCTGGGCACGTGCCTTGCAGGGGAGGATGAAGCAAAACCCAGTCAGAGCATTCCTTGACAGCACCCTTCCCAGTCTCAGAGCAGGGGGCACACAGCTCCCAGTCTTTTGCTCAGGAGGGGCCTGGAGGTGTCCATGGAGGGGTCCACTGCAGTCTGGCTGGAGCAGGTTAGGAGCTGATGGATCAATGGCCCACAGCCCCCATGCTTGCCAACATCTACTATCAGGAGAAGGGCAAGGCCAGACAGTCACCACTCTCCAGATCAAGGGCACAATGGTCGAGCAGCTTGCGTGGCCCTTGCTCTGAGCCATTATATTAATATCATAGCTTACAGCAGGACGAGAGCTCAGCCAGGCTAAATACCTCACACACAAGGACTAATGAAGCATGGACATGCACGGCAGCCCTCAGGTATCCCCATCAGCCCAGCCTGACCCAGAGGGAATTTATTTCCGGGGGATGCAGAGCATCCCTCCTGTTTCAAAGAGAAGAAAAGCAATGGGTAGAGCCAAAAAGGAGAACTGATGGAAAGTAAGGGCTTAGGGGTAGCCAAGGAGAAACTGGTTAGAGCAAACAAACCTTGTGACGTGCCCTGTGTACAGCATCCAAGGAGCAGCTCAGCAGCAGAGCCCTGAGGAGGGTGTCCAGCAGATGTTATGTCCTGACCCAGTTCTCCCCAAACAGAAGAATGGGGAAACTGAAGACTTAGGAGCCGACCTATCCTGCCTGCCCAGAGCTGCTGGGAAGTGAAATGCAGTGAGGGGGTAATGACTCACAGATTAGGAAGGGCTTTGTACACCCATGCTAATCCTGCACTGTAACCTTTGGATTACAGCACTCAGTGTAGAGCGCAAGACACAGATAGAGCCAGTTAGTTTGCTTCCTTCCAGCCTCAATGATGAGCAACCAATGATTGCCCTATATGTGACAAATCCAAGGATTTGGAGGTCAAACCCAAGGTTTAGAGCTGCTTGCAAGTAGTCATGCATGGACAGGAGAGAAAAACAGCAAGTGATGTCTGGGATGGAAAAGCTGGTGAGAACCATCCTTGCCTCATCATCGTTATTGCAGATTGGGGCTTCATGTGGCTAAGGGTGGCCACCACCTTCCCCCAGTTAGGAGCACAGACAAGAAAGCAGCTAGTGATGTGCAAGCACTGCTGTTGTCATGTCTGGGATGAAGATTAACCAGCAGTCTCTCCTCCAGAGACCAAGGTTACTGAGGCACTTTAATCTCTGCGGCAACATAAACATGGTTGTCCAGACCAAGGATATTACGGGACCGAGAGAAGACAGCAACCTTGTAGTCCACAGCTCGCCATATAGAGGTAGAAGTGAACAGCTTCCTAAAAATTCCCATCAGGAAAAAACA